>NC_073378.1:20713741-21024991 GCF_028641065.1 Leucoraja erinaceus | reverse complement strand
TTTCAAATTGTATTCCAAAAAGTAGAGAGATTACTGGTGTGAAATTCTAAATTCTAGTATTCATTAACCAATTATTGGAAGTAAAACTCCATGGTTAAGGAAGGCAGTATGAATGAGCAGTTCGTGTATTTGATGCGGGTGTGAATGCACAATAACAATTTATAAGTAACGTATGGAAACTGTATAAAATGAGTTTTGTCTATTTGTATATCCGCGAAGCTGTCTTTTCAAAAGCTTCCAACAAAAAATATATATTTGCGGTACAAAATGGAGATTTGTAGTTCATTACAATGTGCTTTTTACATTAATGTTGACATGGTGCATGGATGTCTTTAGGATTTTTTTGCCCTTGTAATTTCAGCATGTTATGGCATTGTTCAAGTACCCACTGGACCGTGGTTTTGCAGAAAATGTGAATCGCAAGAGAGAGCTGCCCGAGTGGTGAGTCCCGTGTTTTTAGTATGTTTTTCGCAATGCTTTAGTTATGTCGCCAATATATTTTAATGTTTTGCAACAGATTTCAGCATAAGCAAAAATTGATATTTTTCGACTTTCAGCATCTGCATTTTTTTTTAACTTTTCGACGTAAAAAAGTGACTATTTAGAAATTGTGTTGCCGATCATAAACGCAATACTTTAGCATTATTGTCAGCAACTGTTTATGTATTTCTATATTATAAAATAATTGCGTTCTAATTTTGAATAGCGACAGAATAGCTCTGCAGCCAAACACGTGCCGCATTTTGCAAAACACTACGACAAAATGATCCAGTGGCATAACAAAGCTGTTCAGATGGCTGGATGTGATCCCTTCCCTTCCCCCTTTTATTATTGCTCACGTGCCTGTTTTGCAGAGAATGTGGACTTTTTTAAAATTCCCCAGTTGTTTGGTGTCGATTGGTCGAGCAATTACGTTGCGAGCTCGGTGCCGTCATCATGGTGTGCTTTCAGTACATGATAAGCGGCCTCCCAAGGTGACGAAAATAAAATATGCGGAAGACTATGTGAAGTGCTGCTATTTGCAGTATGTAGGGCAGCGCCTTAACGACATTCACTAAGTCAGGCAGCAAGAGGGAGTTTTTTTCTCCCCAAAACCAAAGGATCGACCTCTCAGTACGTTTTCTGATTATTCAGTTGCGGTGGTTCTATTTTTAGTAATTTGAAAAGAAAAGAAAACGCACTAGTTCCGATGTTTAGTCATTGCCTTCTATTTTACTTATTTCAACTGGTTGAGTTTCGATTGCGGGGATTAGAACGCTTATTTGCGTCTTCACCAAACGACTGCATTCGGGTGCTCTTCTGCGTTAACGTGGGGGATGGGGAATGTATGTAATTCCGGCACCGTTTTTCAGCAGATTGGGACGAAACAAATGGGCGTTTTAGCTCAGTTCTATTCTGTTTTGAAGTTTTTTTTGTATGTTTCGCTTACCGTTGATGATTAGACTGAAACACTAAAATAGTGACGTTATCAACGCAGCGAGCCACCCTGATTTGCTACAGGGTGCATACAGAATATTGTTGGAAGTATACTAGGTTAGGCGTTTGAATTGCAGCCGATATCGAGAAATGACAGATGATTTAATTCGTGGTGATTAATTCTACCCACATTATAGTTTAGCAGTAAACGCCATTATTTTACGTTGTGTAGAGTCAGCACCTGACTTTCTATTTTTTCCCAAGAAATGTGAACTTTGCCCTCATAAGGATGGCGCTCTCAAGAGGACTGACAACTGCGGTAAGTTCATCTCCATATTAATGAAATAAACTACCTCTTTACGACGATTTTATAACTTTGGTGATTGTGTTTGTAGTAGATGTATTTGTATTTTTAACAAAAGAAACGTGCAGTGTGTGAATGTGTTATGAATAGACAAAATGTACTGGTTAGTTTGCCTTTTACTGATTGGCACTTTGGCTGGAAAATACATATGAGGCATGTTGAATGTCTTAACGTTTTGCAATCACTATTTTAATGGACTACACCATTTATTATGTAGGGGTAGTTATTATTGATGCAAGTAATCACTTCAACATTGAATTGATTTCATTTTTTTGTGACAGCTACAGAAATAAATAGTTTTCAAGTTACTTGTGTGTGGATACATGCAAATATGGGCATGGTTATCAGGAACAGTTACTGCTTTTGTCTAGATCCTATTGTTAATACCGAAACAGTGTCAAATATATTCTAATTGTGTGTGATTGGTACATTGTTTCGCATTATTTTCATATTTTAAGGCATTTTTTTGAGTACTTTCTAAGTGTACTCCATCTAGTGGTTGGTTGCTTGTGAATTCGGTTCTGTGATTTTTTTTAAACATATGCTTAATCACGTGGTTTGTAGGAATATATACGTTTGAAGCATAGCATTAATAGTACTTGTTCAGTTTTCTGTATGTAAAATGGAATATTGGAATAAGTTTCAAATTTGTTTATTTAAAATAGGAATTAAAACTAAATTGAAGCTCCACTACCTTTATGTTTGTCATTGTTTGTTTGTGATAATGTGCTTGACATTTTTTTTGCATTCTAGAATTATTGTATTCTAATTAAATTGTTCCATCATAATTTTAATATGTACATGACAGACAAAAGTGGTAGATAGAAACCAGGTTCATTTTTAAGTACTGATACCCAGCTGGGTAGAGCAACTCCATCTACATAGATAGGTCAGTACGTGCTGAGAAGCAACTTTTTTAGAGCTTTTAAAGCAAGTCACTGTACAGATAGTTACAATAAGTAGACCATTCTGAGGAATCTACTTGAAAGATGCAACGTTATGCACATTGTTAACTGATCAAGCCGATGTCCTCTTGCTAAAATAATGAACGCCAAAATGTTTCTATTGAAACATAGAAACATAAAAAATGGGTGCAGGAGGAGGCCATTCGGCCCTTCGAGCCATTCATTGTGATCATGGCTGATCGTCCCCTATCAAGAACCCGTGCCTGCCTTCTCCCCATATCCCTTGACTCCACTAGCCCCTAGAGCTCTATCTAACTCTCTCTTAAATCCTTGAATCATTATCCAGTAAAATCTTCTGTAGTAAATTTCATGTTTGCAAATATGAAGTGAAGACCAGGTTTGGTTGTCTTTCGTCTTTAGTAGTCTTTAACCGTTTGGAACGCTGTGTAGGAAGGAGCTGCAGATGCTGATTTAAACCAATCATAGATACAAAAGGTGAACAGGTCTCGACCCGAAAATTTACCCATTCCTTCTCCAGAGATGCTGCCTGTCCTGCTGAGTTACTCCAGCTTTTTGTGTCTATATTGAGGCACTGTACTTGCACATGAAGAATTGCTAGCTGAGTGGAGAGCTTCTCATTTTTGTGAGGCCGTACTCGAGCAAAGGATAATTAATTTAGTGTAAAGATGCGATATGGAAAAATCTTTGAGTGTAAAGATGTGATAAGGTAGGATCTCCTTTTACTTTCCATTTTGTGAGTCTCTTTTCCTTGTTCCTTCCATGGGAGACATTGACTGACTGGTATTTGTTCAATGAGCTTATCTGTTAGGTAAACTTACTAGGTCAGGAGAGCATTAGGCCAAATCTATAATGCGACTGTCTTAGAATTATAATACCATATTAAAACAATGACAAACCTAATTGTGAAGGCTTCATGGATAATATTGAAAATTTTGTATTTTTTAAAGAAAAATGTTCACTTTGACTTAACAGTGAATGAGAGCAAATGGATATATGGTATATGTAGCAACGGTATATAACGCGCTCTTTAAAAATTATTTTGAGTGTGGGAAACATATTAGTTTGTATGTGTTGCCCACTTTATATAGCGCATTAAACTGGACACCTAATTTATGTTTCATATGTCCCTGTTCTTATTAGATACTACACGATAAGAACATGGTGGTTTGCGTTTTAATCAGAATCCTTGTTTGACACAGTGTGGTTTATATTTCCTGAAACTGGAAGTCTTCCAGACAACATCAACATTTCTGTAATTTACAGGATTATATGCTTCCATTTAGAAATCCAAGTGGCATGGTTATTTCAAATAATACATTTGTTGTACGCTGCATAAGCGTGATATATTGGTGAATCTGACATTTTTTGTGAGCATTTTTTAAAACGAGTTAATGAAAGTGAAAGAATACATGATCGTCTTACATAGAAACATAGAAACATCGAAAATAGGTGTAGGAGTAGGCCATTCGAGTCTGCACCGCCATTCCATATGATCATGGCTGATCATCCAACTCGGTATCCCGTACTTGCCCTCTCTCCATACCTCCTGATCCCTTTAGCCACAAGGGCCACATCTAACTCCCTCTTAAATATAGCCAATGAACCAGCCTCAACTACTTTCTGTGGCAGAGAATTCCACAGATTCACCACTCTATGTGGGGGAAAAAAAAATTCTCATCTCGGTCCTGAAAGACTTCCCCCTTATCCTTAAACTGTGATCCCTTGTTTTGGACTTCCCCCACATCGGGAACAATCTTCTTGCATCAATCCTGTCCAACCCCTCAAGAATTTTGTCTTGCATTGGTATAGAGTTCTAACTGCATTAAAAGGCATCACTGATGTTGATCATGGCAGTTTCAGGAATGATTGCAGTAATCATACATTAATGTTTATTGTCTTGGACTATTAAGTCATTAAACTTGTATTGCTTGAAGTTACTGAATGATAATGAGAATATGTTTACCAGAACATTTTTGATGATGAATTTGAGGAAAAGCTACAAAGTCGGCTGAATGCTAAAGGCAAACCTATTTTTAGCAGGTCTTTTAATCTGTGTGAGTTTCTACAAATTTACATTCGGTTGTGGCCAAGTGTCCAAGAATTGTCTTCTAGGAAATTTGGCCATACCAGCATATACCAATCTAATATAAAAGCATATCTGGTCTTATTAGTGTGAAGTTGCTTCTCAGCACGTACTGACCTATCTATGTAGATGGAGTTGCTCCACCCAGCTGGGTATCAGTGGCTTTTGTTGGGTGAATCACAGGTATATTTAAATATAAAATGAATGCATAGTTTATGAATTTTGCTACCGTTCTACATATGCAAATCACACACACTTTAAATCTTGCCATGTTATAAATTTTAGCTTTTGATGTACCAACAGACCTGTTGAATAGAATTTTTAGACTGGTTCAATCAATTGGTTTGAAATTATAACTGACATTTAATTAAGTTAATTTTGTCGTTGCTGTTTGTAGTTGAGTGTCTATGTTGACATCTTTGAACAAATGTTGAAATTGCTCAAAAATGTCTATTTTTTAAACGGCTGTACTTTTAAATACAACATTTTGTAGTAAATTCACCTAGAAATAATATGCACTTACAGGATGAGTATTTTGTATCTTTTTCAAGTGTTGTAAAGTAAATTTTGCTATATTTTGGTAAAGACGATTCATTCTTGGCAAGGGCGTGGAAAATCATTGACTTTCTCAATTTAAATAGTTAGTTAACAGCCATGACAGGCAATAAACCTTTAAAGCCGATATTGGATTGTCTGTGACTCTGCTGGTAGGTGGCTAGTGTTAGTAATTCAGGAAAATTTATTGTGTAAAAGTGGTTTTGGTCTTTTAAAATTGTCAGGAAAATCTGCTTGTAAAATGTTCTTTTCCAATATATGGACATATGTTATTCAACCTCTAAATAGGCTATTTACTTAATTGCATTCAGCATTATATTTGTGCCATGCAGTACTTTTTAAATTTATACTCAATCAGTTTTGCATTTCTCTTTTAACGTTTGCTTTATCAGTGCCTTCCAGATATAACCACAATTTGTATTAGATGAAGGAACTAGCTATTTCGAAACGTATTGTTTCTGGCTGTTGAAAATCCTGAATGTAAAGATTGTTGTACATTTTACTAATTTGCTATCCAATGCTCATGGTTATTTTTTTTTTCTCTGATTCCTTTAGTTATCTCACCTGAGTGTTAATTATATGCAGTCTATAACTTTTTTGCTAATAAACTGGAGATGTCAAGCTAAGCAGTATTGTTTTCATCATCCAAGTTTGCGAATTTGTCAGCAGGAGAAAGCTATCCTAGTCTTAAGAAATGGGGCTAGCAGCCTGTTATTAGTTTGATTCATGGAGCCATCCTGTTTGCATAGCATAACATGCACTGATGTATTTGGCTGCTTATTGATGAGTAGAGCGCTGGGATTCATTGGGCTCAAGTTTGCTGCATATAAATTTGTGGAGTACCATTTACCAATTGCATACAGTTTTGGTCTCCTAATCTGAGAAAATACATTCTTGCCGTAGAGGGAGTACAGAGAAGGTTCACCAGACTGATTCCTGGGATGTCAGGACTTTCATATGAAGAAAGACTGGATAGACACGGCAGAAGGTAGTTGAGGCCAGTTCATTGGCTATATTTAAGAGGGAGTTAGATGTGGCCCTTGTGGCTAAAGGGATCAGGGGCATGGAGAGATCGGTACATGGAGGCCGGTACAGGATACCGAGTTGGATGATCAGCCATGATCATATTGAATGGCGGTGCAGGCTCGAAGGGCCGAATGGCCTACACCTGCACCTATTTTCTATGTTTCTGTGTTTCTACCCTCTCAAGTCAGGTGGTCACTTGTTCATTATACTTTGTCAGTCTATTGGACTTGGGTGACATCGCAACTAAGTAAGACTTTTGGAGATGCAAGAGACTACAGATGCTGGAATCTAGAGCAACTAACAATCTGCTGGAGAAATTAATTGCTTTGAGCAACATTTGTGAGTGGTAAAGAAAAGTCGATGTTTTTGGTCAAAACCCTGCATTGGAACAGGTGATGAGGGTTTTGATGTGAAATATTGACTATTCCTTTCCACCTACAGATGCTGCTCGACCTGCAGAGTTCCTCCAGCAGATTGCTTGTAACTCTGATTTTTGTCTTCCTTAACAATGCTGCACATAGGTTTACAGAATACTCCATTAGATGGTAAGTACATACAGACAATCATAATTTGACACATTTTTACTTTCAGTCACAGGGAATTGAGGACAATTTAATGCCCCCATCTAGTAAACACAAAAAAAATGACACATCTGGATTTAACTCTCAGGCCTGCTGGTTCATATGGTCCAGTTCCAGATTAAGCAATATATTTAACAACTGAAACAATTAGGAAAACTGAGAACATTACTTTTTAATTGAGCATACGTTAGTTTGAGGGTTGAAAGGTCATTTATATCCAAGTAGCAGGAAATGTACAAATCTTTAGAAGGGTTTTGTTTGTAATAGTATTGCAATTAAAAAGTAAGGTATAATCAGATGTGAGCATTTAAATATAAATTAGATTGGCTTTTTAAATTAATTGGTATGCTTTGTAAGGTGTTAAAGTTTTGTCATGTTTTTTGCTTGTGCAAACAAATGAGAGAAAGTGTAAACGTGGGGCAATGTTAAGACTATAAAGTATTTTCTATTTATGTTTACAAGGCTGATGTATGGTCTTGAATCATCAAAAAAAAATCCCCTTTTCAATCCTTCTATCTTATTGGGAAGGAAAATGCATCAGATTTTAATTTTAAATTTTAATAACTAGTTACTTGATTTGATATCTCTTCCAATAGCCCTAAGGCAACTAGAGGTGTTGTACTAGTGTATTTATGGTACTGGTGGGCCAAAGTTCAAATAAAAATAAAGCCTAGGCTATAACTAATAGGCTATGAAAAAATATATGCATTTTATATAATCACTCGAGGGAAGATTGTTTTCTTTTTGATGTTTTCTCTCAAAAATATTTGATACTTGATGTTCTTTATTCTTTGGGTTCCTCTGGGTTTGTTTATACATAGTAGTTAACATTACAGGAGGGGGATGGTGTTAGAAATGTGAACCATCTGGGTGATTGTTGGGAATGCTGAGCTACAAGGTTCTTTGTTGGTCTTTCACCAATGTTTCCCACGTGTGTCTGCTATAGTGCCAGTTAACAGCACAGTACACTTAATGTGTCATACTTTTAAACTATTAGCTTGGAAACCCCACAAGACAAGGAAATGTTATGTGCCAACTTTTCAACGCATTCAACATTATACTAGGATTTCCAACTTGGTCAATTTAATATGAATGTAATTTTTTTATTGCTGATTCTAATTTAAGGGATGTTTTTATTGCAGATTTTTTTTGCTTTTAAAATTATAAGCTTTGTGACATCATGTAGTTTATAATGTGTTTTGTTTTTTTGTTTTGTTTGGTTTACGTGCAGGTTGGGCCCATGTGGTTTGTGCACTTTATATTCCAGAGGTGCAGTTTGCAAATGTTACTACAATGGAACCTATTGTACTACAGTACGTTCCCCATGAACGCTTCAACAAGGTAACTAAATTATTAAAACAAACCCAAAATTATGCTAATTTTCCCAGGTAGTTTGTAGTGTAAGCATACATACACTTCTGGAAAAAAAATGTTTTGGATGTGATTCTTGGGACTCCTTTTGCTTTTATTTTGACTAGTTCTTGGCTAGACTTAGTGCTTTGAAGACGTGTTATACTTCTTTTGTATTCTGCGGAAACATCTAATTTTCATACAACTTGATTGTCTTCCAGGGCACAGCATTGCTTATCCGTCTCTGAAATGTATTCTGATATAAATGTTAGTTACATTGATCCAGCAGATTCCCTCCACATTTGTAGTTTAAAATGGAATCGGCCTTTTTCAAGTGGCTGAGGCATTTTGCTTATATTAAATCATATCCAATATCTCTTCCTATATTGTGCATTGTGGGAAATTGACTTGGAAAAAATTACTACATACAGCACCCCATGTATTATTACCTCGACAACTTAGAAATTACCATACTTTCACTCTGTGATAGCAAATCTATTTGTCAGCTTCTTTTATTTAGATTATTTCTTCCCTTTTTTTTCCATCATTGAGGTTTCCCATCTGATATAGTTTACCAATCAGTTTGTTTCAGGTGCGGAAAACCCGGGGGGGGGGCAGAGGGGACACGTCCCCCCCCCCCATGTTTTGAGAGGTGGGGGACATCCCCGCCAGGTTAACCTGCCTGGGCTTGCGGGAAATATGGCCAGCGCGGAGAAGCAGCGCTGGTATCCCGTCAGCCCAGACAGGGCTGTAGTTAACCCGGTGAGACAGGCAGTTGAGCTGCATTTAGCGCTGGATTGAGCCTCCGAAGCCTTGCGCGCGCGTGTATGTGTGCTCATGCGCGCGCAGACGGCAAAACATTGTGTCACCCGTCCCCTCCATGTTTTGATAGTGAGTTCCGTCCGCTCTTGGTTTGTTTTTTTCGCCATTGCTTTTCACACCTGCTCTTTCCCCCTCGTCCCAGTGAAAGCAACAATAGGCTTACCCTTGTCTTCGCATTCTACTCCTCAATTGAACAATAATCTTCTAAATTTTCTCTATCTTCAATGAGATTACAACATCTTCTCTTCAAATCCCCTCTGCAGGTGCTGCAGTGGTTAGCATTGCGATCTCGGCTCCAGCCACCCAGGTTCCCTCCTGACATTGGGTGCTGTCCGTGTGGCGTCTAAATGTTCATCCTGTGACCATTAGAAGACAGTGGGGTATTAGGAACAATCTGCATGGCTTTGTACGCAGCAGGTCATGTCTTACTAACTTGATTCGTTTTTTTTGAGGAGGTGACATAGGTGATCGATGAGGATACGGTGGTGGATGTTGTCTAGGATTTTAATAAGGCAGTTCATAAATGCTTCATGGCTGAGCTAGAAGATTAAGATATATGGCATTAACAGTGACTTGTCATATGTGTTCAGAACTGGCTTACTGATAGAAGACTGAGGGTTGTGGTGGAAAGACAATATTCAGGCTGGAGGTATTGACCAGAGGAGTTTCGCAGGGATCTGTGCTGGGGCCTCTGCTGTTTGTGATGTATATAAAAGACTTGTACGTAAACATAGACTGGATGGATATTAATCAAAGATGGATATTAATCCGAACAAATGTTAGGTGTTGCACTTTGGAAGGTTAAATGTAAGAGGAAAATATACAACTAATGGAATGACCCTCAATAACATTGATGTACAGAGAGATCTTGGAGTCCAAGACCATGACTCCTTGAAATTAGATAGTTATAAATAAGGCATATGGTACGTGTGCTTTCCTGGGATGGGACTTTGAGTGGATGCTTGCTTTCCTAGGATGGGATTTTGAGTGTCAAAATCTCTTATGCAGCTTTGTAAGCCCATTTTTGGAGTATTGCGTGCAGTTCTGATTTCCCCATTACAGAAAGGATGTGAAGGCTTTGGAATGGGTGAGTGGGGACTATGTTTACTCAAGAAAGAGGTCATTTTTGATGTCCCAGAATGGAAAATCTCAACTTGGGAGCTACCTTTAGCTTCACAATTTGCAACTCTTCAATCCATAAGAATCTAAATGTGGCCTCACCAATGTCTTGTACAGCCAACATGAACGTTGATTTAGCTAATTTCAAGTAACTCCTGCATTCCCCTCTCCCCCAACCTAGTCATAGAAACATAGAAAATAGGTGCAGGAGTAGGCCATTCGGCCCTTCGAGCCTGCACCGCCATTCAATATGATCATGGCTGATCATCCAACTCAGTATCCTGTACCTGCCTTCTCTCCATACCCCCTGATCCCTTTAGCCACAAGGGCCACATCTAACTCCCTCTTAAATATAGCCAATGAACTGGCCTCAACTACCTTCGGCGGCAGAGAATTCCAGAGATTCACCACTCTCTGTGCGAAAAAAGTTTTCCTCATCTCGGTCCTAAAAGATTTCCCCCTTAACTGTGACCTCTTATTCTGGACTTCCCCAACATCGGGAACAATCTTCCTGCATCTAGCCTGTCCAACCCCTTAAGAATTTTGTAAGTTTCTATAAGATCCCCCCTCAATCTTCTAAATTCTAGTGAGTACAAACCGAGTCTATCCAGTCTTTCTTCATATGAAAGTCCTGACATCCCAGGAATCAGTCTGGTGAACCTTCTCTATACTCCCTCTATGGCAAGAATGTCTTTCCTCAGATTAGGAGACCAAAACTGTACGCAATACTCCAGGTGTGGCCTCACCAAGACCCTGTGCAACTGCAGTAGAACCTCCCTGCTCCTATACTCAAATCCTTTTGCTATGAATGCTAACATACCATTCGCCTTCTTCACTGCCTGCTGCACCTGCATGCCTACTTTTAATGACTGGTGTACCATGACACCCAGGTTTCGTTGCATCTCCCCTTTCCTAATCGACCACCATTCAGATAATAATCTACTTTCCTGTTTTTGCCACCAAAGTGGATAACCTCACATTTATCCACATTATACTGCATCTACCATGCATTTGCCCACTCACCCAGCCTATCCAAGTCACCTTGCAGCCTCCTAGCATCCTCCTCACAGCTAACCATGCCCCCCAGCTTCGTGTCATCTGCAAACTTGGAGATGTTGCATTCAATTCCCTCGTCCAAATCATTAATATATATCGTAAATAGCTGGGGTCCCAGAACTGTGCCTTGCGGTACCCCACTAGTCACTGCCTGCCATTGTGAAAAGGACCCGTTTACTCCTACTCTTTGCTTCCTGTCTGCCAACCAGTTCTCTATCCACATCAATACTGAACCCCCAATACCGTGTGCTTTAAGTTTGTATACTAATCTCTTATGTGGGACCTTGTCGAAAGCCTTCTGAAAGTCCAGATATAACACATCCGCTGGTTCTCCCTTATCCACTCTACTAGTTACATCCTTGAAAAATTCTATAAGATTCGTCAGACATGATTTACCCTTCATAAATCCATGCTGACTTTGTCCAATTTTCACCACTTTCCAAATGTGTTGCTATCCCATCTTTAATAACTGATTCTAGCAGTTTCCCCACTACTGACGTTAGACTAACTGGTCTGTAATTCCCCGTTTTCTCTCTCCCTCCCTTTTTAAAAAGTGGTGTTACATTAGCTACCCTCCAATCCTCAGGAACTACTCCAGAATCTAAAGAGTTTTGAAAAATTATCACTAATGCATCCACTATTTCTGGGGCTACTTCCTTAAGTACTCTGGGATGCAGCCTATCTGGCCCTGGGGATTTATCGGCCTTTAATCCATTCAATTTACCTAACACCACTTCCCGGCTAACCTGGATTTCACTCAGTTCCTCCATCTCATTTGACCCCCGGTCCCCTGCTATTTCCGGCAGATTATTTATGTCTTCCTTAGTGAAGACAGAACCAAAGTAGTTATTCATGTAGTCTGCCATGTCCTTGTTCCCCATGATCAATTCACCTGTTTCTGACTGCAAGGGACCTACATTTGTTTTAACTAATCTTTTTTCTTCACATATCTATAAAAGCTTTTGCAGTCAGTTTTTATGTTCCCAGCCAGTTTTCTTTCATAATCTATTTTCCCTTTCCTAATTAAGCCCTTTGTCCTCCTCTGCTGGTCTCTGAATTTCTCCCAGTCCTCTGGTAGGCTGCTTTTTCTGGCTAATTT
Organism: Leucoraja erinaceus; assembly: GCF_028641065.1. NCBI lineage: Eukaryota > Metazoa > Chordata > Chondrichthyes > Rajiformes > Rajidae > Leucoraja > Leucoraja erinaceus. Next base: position 21,012,594 of record NC_073378.1, on the reverse strand, counting down.
GTACGCTTCATCTTTTGTTTTGATACTATCCCTGATTTCCCTTGTTATCCACGGATGCACCACCGTCCCTGATTAATTTTTTGCCAAACTGGGATGAACAATTGTTGTAGTTCATCCAAGCAGTCTTTAAATGCCTTCCATTGCATATCCACCATCAACCCATTAAGAATCAATCGCCAGTCTATCTTGACCAATTCGTGTCTCATACCCTCAGAGTTACCTTTCTTTAAGTTCAGGGCCCTTGTTTCTGAATTAACGATGTCACTCTCCATCCTAATGGAGAACTCAACCATATTATGGTCACTCTTGCCCAAGGGGCCACGCACAACAAGACTGCTAACTAACCCTTCCTCATTACTCAATACCCAGTCAAGAATAGCCTGCTCTCTCGTTGGTTCCTCTACATGTTAGTTTAGAAAACTATCCCGCATATATTCCAAGAAATCCTCTTCCTCAACACCCTTATCAATTTGATTTACTCAATCTATGCGTAGATTGAAGTCGCCCTTTATAACTGTTTTACCTTTGTTGCACGCATTTCTAATTTCCTGTTTGATGCCATCCCCAACTCCACTACTGCTGTTAGGTGGCCTGTACACAACTCTCACTAGCGTTTTCTGCCCCTTAGTTTTTCGCAGCTCTACCCATATCGATTCCACATCCTCAAAGCTAATGTCCTTCCTTTCTATTGCGTTAACCTGCTCTCTAACCAGCAACGCTACCCCACCTCCTTTCCCTTTCTGTCTATCCCTCCTGAATATTGAATATCCCTGGATGTTCAGCACCCAGCCTTGGTCACCCTGGAGCCATGTCTCCGTGATCCCAACTATATCATAGTCATTAATAGCTATCTGCACATTCAACTCATCCACCTTGTTACAAATGCTCCTTGCATTGAGACACAAAGCCTTCAGGCTTGTTTTTACAACACTCTTACCCCTTATACTATTATGCTGAAAAGTGGCCCTTTTTGATTTTTGCCCTGGTTTTGCCACTTTTACTTTTCACCTTTCTACCTATTGCTTCTATCCTCAATTTACACCCCTCTGTCTCTACGCCCACACATTTAAGAAACCCTTTCCCTTTAACTCCATCCTCCACTATCCCATTCGACACCCCACACCCCTTATTCAGTTTAAAACCACCCGTGTAGCAGTGGCAAACCTGCCTGCCAGAATGCTGGTCCCACACCTGTTAAGATGCAATCCGTCTCTTTTGTACAGTTCCCCCTTACCCCAAAACAGATCCCAGTGATCTAAGAATCTAAATCCCTGCCCCGTGCACCTGTTCCTCAGCCACACGTTCAGGTCCCGTATCTCCCTGTTCCTGCTCTCGCCAGCACGAGGAACTGGAAGCGAACCGGAGATAACGACCCTGGAGGTCCTGCTTTTCAGCATTTTCCCGAGCTCTCTAAAGTCACGCTCTCTATAGTCATCCTACCAGTTCCACTGTTTGCATCCTTATATCGCTCTCTTCCCTGGCTAGCAATGGACCATTATGGACCACCCTTTGTGAGGTCATCTGTTGCCAGCACCAATTTGTTCTGGCCTTTTTTTGCTTCCGATCTTCACCCCCTTGGATATATCTGCTCGGGCCCAGAAGATTTGTCTACCTTCATATGCATAATACTGAGTGCCCTCAAGATGCTTCCATTGATTGCCCCAAGTTCCCTGTTCCTCGTGTCTTTCTCCATGGTAAAAACAGGAAAAATACTAATTGAAGACCTTGCCCATCCCCTGTGGCTCCATTAGGGTTGACTACTTTGATTCCTGTCCATTTTCTCTGGTTGCTCTTTTTGTTTTTCTCTTAATGTGCTTGTAAAATATATCTTAACCGTAATATCAGCCAGAGTTATCTCCTGTCCCCTTTTTGCCCTCCTGATTTCCTTTTTTAGCGTGCTCCTCAGTTTGTGAAACTTCTCCGGGGTACACTTGATCTCAGCTACTTATACCTGGCCCATGCTTCTGGCCTAAACCAGAGCCTCAATATATCTCATCATCCAAGATTTCATCAGCTTTGCACTTCACTCTAATAGAAACATGCATATCCTGAACTCTTGTCAACAAACTTTAAAAAACATCCCATGTTAATTTTCCTTCAAACAACCTGCTCCAATCTACTTGAACGAGTTCCTGTCTATTATGTTCATAGTTGGCCCTGCCCCGATTTAGGTTAAACTTGGGTACCCCTCTCTGTTTCTTGTGTGTCCATATGTATTTTATTAAAAACAAAAGAGAAGTATATCGTAGCAAAGATGAGTGGGAGGCAATATGGGGAGAAAAGATGGGTAAGAAGGTAAACTAGCCAAGATTATAAAGGAGGATAGTAAAAGCTTCTTTAGGTATGTGAAGAGGAAAACAAATGTTAAGACAAGTTGGACCCTTGAAGACTGAAAGGTGAATTTATTATGGGGAACAAGGAAATGGCAGAGGAGTTGAACAGGTACTTTGGATCCATCTTCACTAAGGAAGACACAAACAATCTCCCTGATGTACTAGTGGCCAGAGGATCTAGGGTGACGGAGGAACTGAAGGAAATTCACATTAGGCAGGAAATTGTGTTGGGTAGACTGATGGGACTGATAAATCCCCAGGGCATGATGGTCTGTAAACCAGGGTACTCAAGGAGGTGGTTCTAGAAATTGTGGACGTATTGGTGATCATTTTTTAATATTCTGTAGATTAAGGATCGGTTCCTGTGGATTGGAGGGTAGCTAATGTTATCCCACTTTTTACGAAAGATGGGAGAGAGAAAACAGGGAATTATAGACCAGTTAGCCTGACATCGGTGGTGGGGAAGATGCTGGAGTCAATTATAAAAGATGAAATAGCAGCACATTTGAATAGCAGTGACAGGATTGTTCTGAGTCAGCATGGATTTACGAAGGGGAACTTTTTTGAGGATGTAACTAGGAAAAAGAACAAGGGAGAGCCAGTGGCTGTAATGTATCTGGACTTTCAGAAAGCATTTGATAAGGTCCCACATATGAGATTAGTGGGAAATATTTAGAGCACATGGTATTGGGGGTAGGGTACTGACATGGATAGAAAATTAGTTGGCAGATAGGAAACAAAGAGTAGGGATTAACGGGTCCCTTTCAGAATGGCAGGCAGTGACTAGTGAGGTATCGCAAGGCTCGGTTCTGGACCGCAGCTATTTACAATATACATCAATGATTTAGATGAAGGGATTCAAAGTAACGTTAGCAAAGTTGCAGATTACACAAAGCTGGGTGGCAGTGTGAATTGTGAGGAGGATGCTATGAGGATGCAGGGTGACTTGGACAGGTTGGGTGAGTGGGCAGATGCAGTTTAATGTGGATTAATGTGAGGTTATCCACTTTGGTGCCAAAAACAGGAGGGAGATTATTTTCTGAATGGTGTCAAATTAGGAAAAGGGAAAGTACAACGAGATCTGGGTGTCCTTGTTCATCAGTCACTGAAAGTAAACATGCAGGTACAGCATGCAGTGAAGAAAGCTAATGGCATGTTGGCCTTCATAACAAGAAGAGTTGAGCATCGGAGCAAAGAGATCCTTCTGCATTTGTAAAGGGCGCTGGTGAGACCACACCTGGAGTATTGTGCGCAGTTTGGTTTCCAAATTTCAGGAAGGACAATCTTGTTATTGAGGGAGTGCAGCGTAGGTTCACGAGGTTAATTCCCGGGATGGCGGGGCTGTCATATGTGGATAGAATGGAGCGGCTGGGCTTGTATACTAGAATTTAGATGGATGAGAGGAGTTCTTATTTAAACACATAAGATTAGAGATACACGCTAGAGGCAGGAAACGTGTTCCCGATGTTGGGGGAGTTCAGCAGCAGGGGCCACAGTTTAAGAATTAGGGGTAGACCATTTAGAATGGAGATGAGGAAAAACCTTTTCACCCAGAGAGTTGTGAATCTGTGGGCAGCGGAGGCCAAATCTCTGGATGCTTTCAAGAGAGCGTAGATAGAGCTCTTAAAGATAGCGGAGTCGGGGGATATGGTGAGAAGGCAGGAACGGGGTACTGAATGTGGATGATCAGCCATGATCACAGTGAATGACTGCTGGCTCAAAGGGCCGAATGGCCTACTCCTGCTCCTATTGCCTATTGTCTTTAACTATCTTAAACCTAAGAGCACAGTGGTCCTGGTCCCCAAAGTCTCCTCCACGAACACTTCATCCACTTGCCCCATCCTATTTCTTAAGACTACATATTGCCCGAGGAAACATTTCCTGTGCACATTTGACAAGTTCTGCCCCGTCTAAACCTTTTGCACTATGACATTCCCAGTCAATATTAGGAAAATTAAAATTCCCTACACCTACTACAACCTTAGTCAAAGGTTTCTAAGGTCTTTTATTGTCACGTGTACCAATTAAGGTACTGTGATATGCAAATTACCATACAGCCAAACAGAAGAAAAAAAACCAAGATGCACAACTACATCTAAGTTAACATAAACATTCCCCACATTCCTCACTGTGATGGAAGGCAAAAAAGTCCATGCTTCTTCCTCTTTATTCTCACATGGTCAGGGCAGTCGAACCATCCGTCGGGGCGATCGAAGCTCCTGCAGCTGGCGGTCAAAGCCCCCGCGTCGGGGTGATCGAAACCCCGCGCTGGGGTGACAGATTGTTGGCGAGGCAGCCATTGCTGGCGCTCCCACAGCTGCCTGCAATCTCCTGGCATATTTGCTCTTCTAATAAGCAAGTTTAGTATTCCGAAAAATGCAATGAATCATGGGACTTGTCAAAGGTCGTACGCGGTAAAAATTCTCAACTGTGCTGCTGCATGTATACAGACTCGGCAGGGCAGGCACAATTGAGCCGGACTTAGCGCTTCTCCATGCTGGCTGGAACCCTGGGCTGCCACTGCTCCGGGCCGGTGTCCCGTCAGTCCAGGGTCACCCCGGACAGGAATGGGACACTCGGGAGGGAACGTGGACGGTTCAGTGGCAATTCAACAGTGCTTGCAGCGCTGGAGACCAGAGTTTGATCCTGACTATGGATGAAACGCAGGCCTGTATACATGCAGCAGAATGGTTGCCGAGAATGATTATCGTGAGTGACTTATGACCTGGGCACGTGCAGTCGGAATACCGAACACACTTATTCCCATTGACTATTTGGGGGGCCTAGAACATTCCCAACAAGGTGATCATCCCTTTCGTATTTCTCAGCTTTATCCATATGGTCTTGTTGGACAAACCATCAGTAATGTAATGTCTGACCACTGCTCTAACATTCTCTTTGATCAATACAGCAAAGCCCCCTCCTCTTTTACCCCCATGTCTATCTCTCCTGAAGCATCTGTACCCTGGAACATTAAGTTGCCAGTTCTGTCCCTTTACCAGATTTCTGTAATGGACACAATGTCCCAGTTGAACGTACCTATCCATGCCCTGAGTCCACCTGCCTAGCCCATCGCCCCTCTCCTTTTAAAATTAAGTGCAATTCAACCCAACAATCCATCCTCGCTCCCTGCTTTTCTCCTACCTATTCTGTCCACTAAACTTTCTTTCATCGCCATCCATAAAGACTTCCAGCCTCTCACCTACCTTGGTCCAGCATAGGATCCCACCCCACATGCCTGTCTAGTTTAAACCCACCCATGTAGCACTAGCGAACCTGCTTGCTAGGATATTGACTTGTCTTTAAAAAGTTCCAGCAGCAATTTTACAGAATGCTGCTTGCGACACAGTCCCTCCACACACACAGTGGCATAACTAATAGAACCACTGTTTCACAGTACCATGCTCGTGGGTTGAATACTGACCTTGGATACAGTGTTAGGAGTTTGTACATTCCCCCTATGATGGGATTTCGCTGGATGCTCCAGTTTCCACCTACGTCCCAAAGATTTTTAAAATCGTTCACTTGATGTGGGTATTGCAGACTGAGCCAGCATTTTGCCTATCCCTAATTGTTCGCATGATGGTGAACTGTCTTCTTGAATCACTGATTCAAGCTGCTGACCTTATGTTTGAAGGAAGGTCATTGATGAAGCAGCTGCAGATAGTTGGGCCTAGGGCACTACCGTGAGGGACTTCTGTTGACAACTCCTGCTCCAATGCTGTGGAGATTGATCTTCAACTCCCAGAACCACCTTCCTTTATGCTAGATATGATTCCAACCAATGGAGGGCTTTCTCCAATTCCTATTGATGAGTTTAGCCGGGTTTTTAGGCACCATACTTGATCAAATGCTTAAATGCTTCCTTGATGTTAAGGCCAGTTAGTCTCTCATCTCCTTTGGATTCAGCTCGTGTTTGGGCTAATGCTGTAATGTGATCAGAATCATGAGAGACTTTGGCAGAATGTGTTGGTTGGTGGGTTAATTAACCACTGCAATTTATTCCTGTGTGTGAATGACTGGCAGAATCCAGGGGAAGTTGATGAGAATGTGGGGAGAATTGAAAATGGGGATTAATGTAGGCTTAGTATAAATACTTTCTTGATAGTCTTGAAACGGGCTGTTCAGCCCAACCAAGATACCCCATCTACGTTAGTCCCATTTGCCTGCATTTGGTCCATATCCCTGTACACCTTTCCCATGCAAGTGTCTTTTAAATGTTGTTAACAAATGTTATGCTTCCTGTGGCATTTCATTCCAGATGCCCAGTGTAAAAAGTTGTTCCTTGGGTTCCTATTAAATCTTTCCCCTTGTACCGTAAATCTATGCCCTCGGTTCTTGATTCCCTTACCACAGGTAAAGGACTCCACTTTACCCTGATTAATTCCCCTCCTGTTTTTATGCACCTTTGTAAGATCACTCCTTAACCTCTTGTGCTCCAGGGAATAAAGTCCTAGCTTGCACAATCTTTCCCTATAACCCAGGCCCTCGAGTCTTGGCAACATCCTCATAAATCTTTTCTGCACTCTTTCCAGCTTGATGACATTTTGATGATCAATGTGGAGTTGCTGGGCAAAGGGCCTGTTTCTGTTCTGTAACTTTCTATGACTGACTATTTTGTATAGCAAGAGGTTTAACACAGTCCTTGTAAAATAGTGTCTTATTGAATTTAGTGACGTGCTGCAGGCGCTTAATGTGGGAAAGTGTGAGTTCATTCACTTTGGTTGGAGGATTCAAAAGGCAGTCTATTATCTAAATGGAGAGAGATTACAAATAAGTGGAGTACAGAAGGATCTAGTTGTTCTCTCGCCTGAATAACAAAGTTAGCATGCAGGTGCAGCGTAATTAAGAAGGCCCATGGCATATTGGCCTTCTATTACAAGAGGGTTGGAATTTAAAAATGGGCAAGTATTGTTACAATTGTGCAGGTGTTCTTAAGATGATACCTGGAGAATTGTATACATGTTTAAAAAAAATGATATACTAATGCTGGAGGCAGTTCAGGAGAGATTTACTTGGTTAATTCCTGGAAGAGAGGATTGTCCTCTCATAAACAGTTAATAAAATTGGATCTGTATTCTTTGGTGTTTAGAAGAATGAAGGTTATTTCATTGAAACAGTATAATATTCTAAGGGAGCACTCCAATTAGATGTTGAGATGGTTCCACCCCTGGGCGAATCTCAAATGAGGGGAAATAGTTACTGGATAAAGGAGTGGTGTTTTAAAACTGAGATGGCGACAAATGTCTTCTTGCATAGGGTGGAAAATTTCCTGGAATTCTCCGTCCTGCAGGATTCTGGAGTATATCATTGATTTACTGAGATGGTTGATACATTTTTGAAAGATCAGAAATTTGAGGATTGTGGCGAATTAACAAATTTACAGGAGGACTTTGATAAACATGCAGATTGTGCAAATAATTGACAAATGAAGTTCAACATGGAGATAGTACATGCTCGAGAGGTCACATCAAAGTTGCAAAAGGAATGAGGGAATGAACATAGTGATTCTTAGAATGCAGGTACATTAATCACTAAAGTAGTACCACAGGTTAACAAGGCTATAAATAAAGAGAACGTTTTCTTACACAAGTGATTGAACTGAAATATATGGTATGAAACTTGCATCATATTTTGGTTAGACCACACTTTGCCCTGTCATCACGTTAAGAAAAGCATATAGAGGCAATGAAAAGGGTGCAGAAAAGATTTACGACTAAGATGCTGGATATGAAAGATGATGCCTATTTGGAAAAGATTCCTTTGAGAAAGGAAGGTAGATGGATGATCAAACTGAGGTCACTATTGCAGTGATTCTTCTTGAGGAGAAAATCATAATTCGAAGCCAACAAAATAAGAATCTTCAAGAAATCCAGTAGAAAATTTATAAATGGTGGTAAAATGTGGCACTCGCTGTGACAGTGAATGGTTAAAGTGAGTACTATTAAGTAATTTAAGTGGTGGGAACTGAGCACATGAGCAAAACAGGAAGTGACCGTTATGCTTACGAAACTTACAAAATTCTTAAGGGGTTGGACAGGCTAGATGCAGGAAGATTGCTCCCGATGTTGGGGAAGTCCAGGACAAGGGGTCACAGCTTAAGGTTAAGGGGGAAATCCTTTAAAACCGAGATGAGAAGAACTTTTTTCACACAGAGAGTGGTGAATCTCTGGAACTCTCTGCCGCAGAGGGTAGTCGAGGCCAGTTCATTGGCTATATTTAAGAGGGAGTTAGATGTGGCCCTTGTGGCTAAAGGGGATCAGGGGGTATGGAGAGAAGGCAGGTACAGGATACTGAGTTGGATGATCAGCCATGATCATATTGAATGGCGGTGCAGGCTCGAAGGGCCGAATGGCCTACTCCTGCACCTAATTTCTATGTTTCTATGCCTATTGACGGATGAGAAAGGCCAGGAGGAATCTGAATTGGAACTTGCCAGCATGCACAGGTTTGGCTGAATGGGTTATTTTGTGCAGTTATGCCTGTGTAAATCTCCACACTTGGACAGTCGATTTCTATTGTCTTCAACTCCCCCTCCCACTCCGCCTCCGACCTCTCTGTCCTGGGTCTCTTCCATGGCCACAGCGAGCGGCACCGGAAATTGGAGGAACAGCACCTCATATTCCGTTTGGGGAGTCTGCACCCCCGGGGGCATGACCATCGAATTCTCCCAATTTTGTTAGTCCTTGCTGTCTCCTCCCCTTCCTCAGCCCCCCTGCTGTCTCCTCCCATCCCCCAGCCTTCTGGCTACTCCTCCTTTTCCCCTTCTTGTCCCCCACCCACCCCCGCCCCCCCCGCCCCCGATCAGTCTGAAGAAGGGTTTTGGCCCGAAACGTCGCCTATTTCCTTCGCTCCATAGATGCTGCTGCACCCGCTGAGTTTCTCCAGCTTTTTTGTGTAACCTGATTTCTATTGATAATGTGTCTGTTCTGTGTTCATACTGTTATAAGACCAAACTTGACTGTGCCTTATTTGTTCATCCCATTCTGTTCTCCCCTGTTCTTCCTTCTTGTTCCACATACCTATTATTGGTTGTGCGAAGATGATGATTCATACCTTCAGCATCCAATAACAGTCTCAAGCCCTGCTTTTCTTTGAGTGAAGTTGAATTGAGATATAAGAGCCAGCGACTTGGTTAATATCAGCAGAAGCATGCTAGGGTCTTGATTTCAAATAGTGGCTGGTTCAGAGCCTTTCTTATATTCTGCTCTTGGTAGCTCAACTTCATTATTGTTTTTGGAAATCAAAACGTAGCAGATTCCAGAAACCTGAAATAAAAACGAAAATGGAGAAGGTTGAAGGTTGCTAAGGGTATCTGGCTGGCCATTTGCTTTTCTCTACTACTTCTGGGGGAAGATATAGGAGTTTGAAAGCCAATTGAAACATCTTTAAATTTTACTCCACTTCCCTTAAAGCATGTTCTCTAGCCTTTGGTGTTTCTACCCTGGCAAGAGGTTTCTGACCCTATCAATGCCTCTCATAATTTTATCTTCTAAAATGAGGTGTACCCTCAGCCTCTGAAGCTCCAGGAGAAACTAATCCAAGTATGTCCAATCTCGCCTTATGGCCTTCTAACTCGGGTAGCATTTTGGGAAACTGCTTCCGCACTCTCTTTAAAGCCCCTAAAACCTTCCTGTAATTGGGCTACCAGAACAGTGCACTATGCTCTAAATTTGTCAACCAAAGTTCTACAAAGCCACAATATGACTTCCTGATTCTTATATTCAGGGCCCTGATATTTAGAGGCAAGCATACCATACACCTTCTTTGCCAGTCTTTCTACTTGTGTTGTCACTTTTAGCGCTCTATGGACTTGGATCACAAGTTCCCTCTACGTCAATGCTGTTAAGAGTCTTTATTAACTGTGTACTATTTTTCTTCCATTCAACCTCCCAAAGTGCAACACGTCACACTGCTTGGATTAAATTCCATTGACCATTTCTCTGGCCATTTCTGTAGATTATCTCCATCCCACTGTTCACTTTGGTTGCCTTCCCCACTGTCCCCAACTCCACCAATTTTGGTGTTTGCAAACTTACTAACCAACCCACCTCCATTTACCTGCAAGTTATTTATATGTATCACAAACAACAGAGGTCCAAGATCTCTGCGGAACTTCACAGGTTACAGTCCTCCAGCTAGAATAACACGCTTCCACCACAACTCTGTCTTCTTTGAATAAGCCAGTTCTGAATCCAAATGACCAGCAGGCACTATCATAACATTTAAGAGACATTTGGACAGGTACATGGATAGGATAGGTTTAGATGGTTATGGGCCAAGCATGGGCAGGTGGGACTAGTGTAGATCGGTCTACACTATGCATGTTGGTCGGCGTGGGCAAGTTGAGAGAAAACGGGGCCTGTTTCCATGCTGTATGACTCTGACCAAGTCAGCTTGTTCATAGAGTCCATACATCTGAACCTACCATGAGGAACTTTATCAATGCTTTACTAAAATGCATATTTTGAAGAATCCTCTTCAATAGACTTGGGATTCACCAACCTGTGATTTCCTGGATTATCTTCACTTTTCTTAAACAAATGAACAACATTAGCAACTCTCCAATACTCCTGGACATTTTCTGTGGCGAGAGAACATAGATATCTTTGTCAAAGCCCATGCAATCTCCTTTCTTGTCTCAGTTAGTCATGTGGGATAGATCACGTTGCCTATCTTTATGTGACTGTGGATGCTCGTTAATATTCTTGCTTCGTAATTGCACTTTAAAATGGCCCGGCAAACCATTCAATTGTGTTAAGACAACGACATTAAATCGGAAGAATAAAACTGAGTCGGGCACTCGGCATTGACTATTGCATTAGATTTGGATTTGGCAAAAACGGATCTTGCAAAAGCATTCCTCACAAGTTGGCCAACAGATTAATCACTAACCTGATATAGTTATATGTAGAGAACTATACTTTAAAGTCTTGTCCCTCAGTATATCTGGTCCACCACCAGGACAGAGATTTAACAGGCTCTCTGAATTTCCAGCAGATCCGATGAAATCTCTTGGCATTATGTCAAATAAAGATAGGAATATCTTATTTTTACTACCTATGCTCAGTCATCTGATGATGATGACTCCATCGTATTGAATGCTACTTAGAGGATGCATAGTACCTAAAGGCGACATAGATTGTTCCGAAGGATGTAAAGCTGCCAGATAGTCTGCAGCAGATGGTGAATGAATCAACAAAAGGATAAATCTGCTTGACCTCACTGTTGTTGATATACCCTTTGTATGGTTGACTCTTGATCTTTCAGAATAATGAAGAGGAGGGCTTTCATGGATAATGTAAAATACATTAAACAAGTTGTGCAGGGCCTGCTTTATTGTAACATTTTCAAATGTTTGCATGTATGAGTGGTTCTACAGTGATACATGTTTCCACTCGGAAACGCAAGTCATGTTATATTAATAAAAATATATATATTTCCATGTACTGAAGTTTGCAGACAAATTTATAATAGTCTGACTCCAAGGTGCTGAAAGCTGTTCAAATTAATGAGTTGAAAGTTTAATTAGTTTGAGTATAATCTTACTGTATTGATCTCCAATTGTACCCAATGTGAAAGCATGGCCTTAATAAGTACTATTTCAGACTTTAGAGTATTTGAGTTATACTGCACAGGAACATGAGCTTGGGCCCAACTTGTCTATGCCGACCAAGTTGCCAAACTGAGGTTGTCCCACTTGCCTGCACCCGGCCTTTATACTATCGAGTGTCTTTAATTTTCCTTTGGCAGCTTTTTGAGGCTATATGGATGGAGCTGAGAAAGAGAACGATCACCTCGATAGGTGTGTACCCAAATAGTCAACAGGACTTTCACAATATAGACTGAGTGTCATTGTGCCTAGGGCATTATACTGGGCAGAATTTATCAAATGTGTTCAGGCAAGTCTCATCGGGCAATATGTAGAGGGCCCTACAAAATAGAGGGCAAACCTTGTTCTACCCTTGGAAATTGGGAAGGGCGAGTGACTGGTAGACAAGTCACAGGTAGATAAGGTGGTCAAAAAGGCTTTTGGCACTTTGGCCTTCATCAGTCAGAGTATTGAGTATAGGGAGGTTTCACGGCAGTCGGGTCACGACCCATGACCCGTACTGTTGCTATGCCACTCCAAGTGGAATACACGCGATGAACTGCAGGTAAGCAGTTACCATTGTTTCCAGCGTAGTGGGCCCGTTAAAACCCGCTGAAATTGTCAATTTTTGCGCTGTAAATAATTATGGAAATTGGGATAAGCATGTGAGACATTCAGCATATTTCAGAATTCCAAAAGTGAGGAGAAATTACGGTAGATAGAAGCGAGAGCTGAAGGGACAACAACAGCCAGAGTGCTTAGCGAACATTGGCGGTTTGCTCACTGCATTTCATCAACTAAGGCATTATTTGTGTTTTTTCTTGATTCCTTTGGCATCTAAAAAGTTTCAGAGGTGATAAATCTGGCTGTAAATTTTTTATATCGCCCATTGTTCTCGTGGGTTTTTACATAAAAAATGAAAACGCACCTGAAAAAAAAATTACAGCCAGATTGATCACTTCTGAGACTTTTTAGATACCAAAGGAATCAAGAAAAAACACAAATAATGCCTTACTGTTGATGAAATGCAGTGAGCAAACACGATAATTCCCAATATTTTCAATTCAGATATCTGCACAGCCGATGTTTACCAAGCACTTTAGCTGCTGTTGTCCCTTCAGCTCTCACTTCTCTATACCTTCATTTCGCTTCACTTTTGGAATTCTGAAGTTGGGTACGTGTCTCTCACACTTACCCCGACTTCCACAATTTTTTTCAGCGCAAAAATGCAACATTTTGGCAGTTTTTAACAGGTAGGAAAGTACGCGTTTCTAGCATTAATAACATATACCGGAAGTTACGGATGTCCTCCAGATGGATTGAGCGGCTCCTTGCGTCAAGCCCTATGACCCAGTGACCTTACGTGCAACCCCCCTATAGCAGGCACACACTAGTTAAAATTCTGAATTGAGGCAAGCCAACTTTAATGATATTCGATAATAACTTGCTAAAGTTGATTGGAGTCAGTTGGAAACTTCTGGAAAGTGGGATGCTTTTAAAAGTGCGATGACGAGTTCAAGGCATGTAAGTTCCTGTTAGAATGAAGGGCAAGGCAGGTGCGATTATGGAAGCTTAAATGATGAGAGAAATTGATACTCTGGTCAGGCCTATTGCTGTTTGTGGTTTATATGATACTATTATGGATGATAATATAGAAGGCATGATTAGTAAATTTGTAAATTTATTAAAGTGGGTGATATAGATAGCAGAGGATTATCAAAATCATAACAGGATTTTGATCATTTTGGCACGTGGGCTGAGGAATGGTTAATGGAGTTTAATGCAGATAAGTATGAAGTGTTGCATTTTGGGAAATTAAACCAGTCAGAATCTACACAGTCATTGGCAGGGCCCTGGGTAGTGTTGCAGAGCAGAGGGATCTAGGATTGCAGGTGCATAGTACCTTGAAAGTATCACAAGAGTCATCAAGACTGTTTTATTGTCATATGTCCCCGATAGAAGAATGAAATTCCTACTTGCAGCAGCACAACAGAATATATAAACATAGTACACTGTAAACAATATTATAAATGAGGAAAAGAAAGGTTTGGTGTATACGCACACGTAAAAACAGATACGCGTGCACACACGTAAATAACAAACAATAATAATGCAATAATGGTCTATGTAGTTGATAGCTTATTTGAGGTTGTAGTGTTTAATAACTGAATGGCTGCAGGGAAGAAGCTGTTCCTGAACCTGAACATGACAGTTTTCAGGCTCCTGAACCTTCTTCCTGATGGCAGGGGTGAAATGAGTGTGTGGCCAGGGTGGTGTGGGTCGCTGATGATGTTGGCTACCTTTTTGAGGTAGTCACTCTGGTAAATCCCTTTGAAGGGGAGGTCAGAACCTGTGATGGACTGGGCAGTGTTCACAACATTTTACAGTCTTCTTCGCTCCTGAGCATTCAAGTTGCCGAACCAGGCCATGATGCAACTAGTCAATATGCTCTCCACTGTACACCTGTAGAAGTTCAAGAGAATCCTCTCTGTCATACTGAATCTCTGTAATCTTCTCAGGAAGGCTTTGATGTGCTTTCTTTATAATTGCATCAGTGTGCTGGATCCAGAAAAGATCTTCAGAAATATGCACACCCAGGAATTTCAAGCTTTTGACTCTCTCCACCATGATTGATATAGATAGGTTTATGGGTTCTTATCCTTCCTCTTCCAAAATCCACAATCAGTTCCTTAGACTTACTGACATTGAGAACCAGGTTGTTGTGCTGGCACCATTTTGGTCAGTCGATCGATCTCACTTCTATAGTCTTGACTCATCACCATCTGTAATTTGTCCGACAACAGTAGTGTCATCGGTGAAATTGGGGATGAAGTTCGCATTGTGTCCAGCTACACGGTCGTGAGTATAGAATGAGTAAAACAGGTGCCAAAGCACACAGCCTTGAGGTGCTCCCATACTGATTGTTATTGAGGAAGAAGTGTTTTTGCTAATTTGAACAGACTATGGTCTGTTGATGAGGAAGTCGAGGATCCGGTTGCAAAGAGATATGCAGAGACCCAGTTCCGTGAGCTTGGTAACCAGCTTGGAGGGGATAATGACCATCATCTCCTCCAAGATGGTTACCAAGCTCACGGAACTGGGTCTCTGTGCATCGAGCTCCGACCTGTCGTCTATAAACAACAGCCTGAAGTATGTGCTTTTATAGTTTCTTTTTAATAGATGCCCAAGTATATAGGGTGGTCAAGAAGGCTTTTGGTACATTGGCCTTCATCAGTCAAGGTATTCAGTATAAAAGTTGTGATGTTATGTTGCAGTTGTACCAGATATTGGTGAGGCGGTATTTGGAGTATTGTGTTTAGTTTTGGTCATGCTGCGATAGGAACATAGAAAATAATCACAGGAACAGGCCCTACTGGCCACAGTGATCGTGCCAAACATGATACCTAGCTGAACTGATCTGATCTGCCTGCACATGATCCATATCCCTCTCTTCCCTGCGACCAATCCATGTACATTTGCATCCAAGTCCTATTTGTATATATCACCGACCTTCAGCTAGAATAATACCCTTCCACACAACCCTCTGTCTTCTATGAGTAAGCCAGTTCTGAATCCAAATGACCAACTCACTTGGATCCTTTGCATATTGTGTTTTCTCCTCAGTCCTCCAAGTCCTTCCCCACGGTGAATACAGATGCAAAGTACTTGTTTAGTACCTCACTTGCATCCTCTGACTCCAGCATAGTTCCCCTCCCTTATCTTTGAGCGGTCCTACCTTCTCCCTGATCACCCTCTTATTTTTATCGCATGTATAAAAAGCCCTGGGGTTTTCCTTAATCTGGCTCACCAATAATATTTCATAGTCCCTTCTAATCACATACTTGAGTTTTTTCCTATTCGCTTTATTTCCCTAATGCCCCATCTGATTGCACCTTTTTTTTTTAAACCTGACATACCTATCCCTATTCAAACAATCTATGGAGTTGTGATCACTTTCCTCATTCTTCCACCACAACATCAGCCACCTGATCAGACTTGTTTCCCAATACAAGGTCCTCCCTGAGTCGCACTAGCCACGTACTGTTTGGATGCACCTAGGAAATTCTGCCCCATCTAATCCTCTTGCCCCGAGTAAGACCCAGCCTATATTGGGGAAGTTAAAGTCACCCATTACAACAACCCTGTGGTTTATGCATCCTTCCGTAATGTGTCTACGTATCTCATCCTCTATCTCCCGTTGGCTATTAGGTGGACTATAAGATGATCTCATTAAAGTCATTGCTTCTTTCTTACTTTTCGGCTCAACCCATAACGCCACACTAGATGTGCCCAGTATGTACTGACTACTACAGATTTCTGATTTTAGAGATACAGCATGGAAATAGGTTTTGCGACGCACTGAGTCCATGCCGACCATTGATCACCCCTTCACACCAGTTCTATCCCACACATTAGGGACAATTTACAGGTCAACTACAGAATTCAAATGTCTTTGAAGTGTGGGAGGAAATCAGAGCAGCTTGAGAAAACCCGGTAATAAGGTCATAAGTGATAGAAGTAGAATTAGGTCGTTCGGCCAATCAAGTCTACTCCACCATTCAATCATGGCTGATCTATATCGCCTTCCTAACCCCATTCTCCTGCCTTCTCCCCATAACCTCTGACACCTGTACTAATCAAAAAACGATCTCTCTGCCTTAATAATATCCACTGACTTGGCATCTACAGTCTTCTGTGGCAAAGAATTCCACCGATTCACCACCTCTGACTAAAGAAATTTCTCCTTTCTAAACGAATGTCTTTAAATTCTGAGGCTATGACCTCTAGTCCTAGACTCTTGCACTAGTGAAAACATCATCTCCACATCCACTCTGTCCAAGCCTTTCACTATTCTGTATGTTTCAATGAGGTCCTCCCTCATTCTACTAAACTCCAGCGAGTACAGACCCAGTGCCGACAAACGCTCATCATAGGTTAACCTACTCATTCTTGGGATCATTCTTGTAAACCTCCTTGGGCGAACGCGCAAACTCTGTATGGACAGCACCCGTTGTCGGGATCGAACGCTGTGGTACACTACCTGTTACAAGTCCTCTGTCTAAAAAGCAAGCTTCTACTACCAATCTTTCCTAATGTCAAGGCAATTTTGGATTTGATTGGCTAGCGCTTAGATGAATGAATAAGTTTATTCGCCAAGTATTCACATACAAGGAATTTGCCGGTGCTCCGTTCGCAAGTGACAACATGACATACAATGACAATGTGTCGGATGCTATGTGATCTATCTTTACAGACCAGCCTACCATGTGTTACCCTTTCAAAGGTCTACCACTTGGCCCTCATCAACCTTCTTGTTTATTCAGAATTATATTCCAGCTCAATTTGCAACCTCGTGGAAGGAGACAAACTCTGGATCAATCAGTAAAGCAGAAGGGCATGCTGGAAGCAGCATCAGCATACTTGGGAGGAAATATATTGCAAGCCTGGTACAGTTAGAGGCCGAGTTAAGCAATCCTTCAAATCAGTAGATCAGGTGAAAGATCATGAGTCCAACTATTTCCGATTATGAATAATGTTAAGCAATTAAATACCTCTTATAATTTGAAGTCCCTCCGGGTGATGATGAATTGCTCCCACAATGGTAGTAACGGAAGAGGCACCATGGCGCAGCGGTAGTGTTGCTGACTTACAGCGTCAGAGAACCTGGTTCAATCCTGACTACGAGTGTTGTATGCACGGAGTTTGTACCTTCTCCCCATAACCTGCGTGGGTTTTCTCTGGGAGCTCCCACACTCCAAAGACGTACAGGTTTGTAGGTTAATTGGCTTTGGTAAAAATTATAAATTGTCGCTAGTGTGTAGTGTATGCTTGTATAATAGGGTTCGCTGGTTAGCACGGACTCGGTGGGCTGAAGGATTGTTTCCGCGCTGTATCTCTAAGCTGAACTAAACAATGGTTCTGAAGGCTGAATCCAAAGCGGAAACTGCAGTCTGTCTCTTAACAATAGTGCAGGAGATACCCAAGGGGGCAAGCAGTCTGCTCCATCTACCATTAACACTGGCTTCTGTATGCCCCCAATGGATGAAATGAGGGTTCGAAAAACATGTCAAATGCTGTTTCTTCACTTTGGTTTGGGATTCCCAGGAATTACTGGGGAGGTTTTAAGCAGAACAATGCATTGTTTCCTCTTTCCTTCTGATAATTTCTCCCTGTTGCAGGATTGGAAGAGAATGCCCTTCATGAATGAATGAATGAATGAATACTTTATTGTCACATGTGACAAGTTCTAGTTAATTTTTTTGCTTGCATACTTGGGTATGCAATAGTCGCCACATAAAGGGTGCTTACAAAGTTACAAAGGAATCTAATGTCAGGAATGTGAATGATATTGTCCACTCATAGGCCAGCTTAGTTTAAGGCCTCCATCCTGGATGGAAATGTTGGCCTCGGAGAATACTGATTTTTATTCACTTATCCTTCCAGTGAATTTGGAGAATTTTGTAGAGATGACACTGGGGGTAAAAAACCCACTGTTTTGACTTGCCTATTACTCATTTTCGGACATATCAGAAGTCAAGGAATTCACTCAGTGGAATTGGTTAGATTCAACCATTACCCGAGTGAGAGACAGGATTGTAATGGCAATTTCAAACTTTTTCCATGTCCAACTTTCCATTGTCATTATTTCAGGGGAATGTGAGAGTGATCTTATGCAGACAAAAGAACGAATCTTCCAGCTGTTATTTCCAGCTTTATTGAAGAAGTTGTACAGACAAAAAGATAAACATACCAGATCCTTTATTCTTATACAAATTGTAGCTTTCCGTTCTTACTATCTGGTAAGAACTGTGTTTCCTTCAACTCCCGTGGCTGGTCTGATCTGGTCACTCCCTCTTGAACTATGATCTATGTAACGCCCACCTACGTATCAAATGCCCACCCCCAAGCGTTCAAAATAATACTGCTAGAAATATCCAGACAAAATAATGTAATATGCCAACAGTAACTACCCTAAGCATGAATGGCTCCTACAAAGACTATCTGCATCGCCTGAGCCGCGACTGGTATCAATGATGCAAGATTAATCCCCTTTGTATCTGCTCTATTTTGCTCCACCTGGCTTCAAATCATGTGTCAACGGAAATGTTACCAGAAGATGATCAATTTAAAAGTTCTCAAGGATCTTGCTATAATGTTACACAATTACCCAGTTCAATCCTGACCTCGGGTACAGACTGTGTGCAATTGGCACGTTCTCCGTTTGGCTGTGTGGGATTCTCACACTTGCCAAAGAGAGTGTGGGTTGGTGGTTTAAATGGTCACTAGTGTGTAGGTGAGCGGTAGAATCTGGGAGTTGTTTTGAATGTGGGGCAAATAAAAATGGGATTAGTGTAGTATTGGCATAATGATGTTCAGCACGTATTTGGTGGACTGAAATGCATGTTTCAATATGGCTCTAAAATTGCTTTTGTTAGCAAATGCCTCAGAGATAAAGTGTGGAGTCCTAGCTGATGTATGTTCACAGTGTATTGTCTCTACATGCTGAAGGCTGAGATCCAGCAGAAAAACGTTAACCCCCCCCTCCCCTGAAAAATGAATGGTAGGCGGAAAGATGGCAGGAGGCCCAGCAATTCGCTAACAGCCGTGATGCTTACAGGTTCTTGAGCATTTTCGAGGCCTTCTATGTCCCAAGACCTCAAAGCACTGAGAACTTAAATATGTAGTGGGAGTAGAGAAATTGCAAACAGATTCCCACTTCAGCTGAACTTTTGGCCAGGTGGCTCTTGACTTCTTCCTGAAGCCCCTGCTATCATAGAAACTTGTCTTTAGTAATATTCCACGTGATACGGAAACTTAGAAAATAGCAGGAATGGGCCATTTGGACCTTCAAACCCGCACCTCCATTCAATATGATTGTGGCTGATCATCCAAAATCAGTACCCCGTTCCTGCTTTTCCTCCCATATCCCTTGATTATTTAGCCCTAAGAGCTAAATCAAACTCTCTTGAAAACATCCAGTGAATTGGCTTCCACTGCCTTCTGTGGCAGAGAATTCCACAGATTCACAACTCTCTGGGTGAAAAAGTTTTTCCTCATCTCAGTCCTAAATGGCCTGCTCTTTATTCTTATTAAGAAACAACTCGGAGCACTGGATTCTCCAAAGATCTTGGGACTAGGCATGTTCTGGTTCTAGCACTGAATACTTGCATTCGAGAATTAGAATGCCAAGATGTTCCTGTAATAACACAAGACTTTACTCATTAAAATGGAAAATCTCCAATATTTGTTCTGTTCACAAAGAGCAAGGCAAGATTATGCATGCTAAACCCAGAATATGGGTGCTCTTACACACAGAGAACCTCCCATGATATTAACTTCAAAAGTTCTATGTATGCACATACGTATGCACATATGTTTGTTTCTATGAATGGCAGAATTAATTTCCTTTTCTCTTTTTAGTAGTTGTTCTTTCTTATTAATCTTGTGTGCTTTTGATGTTGTTCATAACATACTGTGGAAGTATGGTTACCATTTTGAGTGGTGTTTTTTGTGTGCGTTTTCCAACTTACTGACTAAATTGACGTGTATGTTTATAAAAACGGAACCTTTAATTATCCAGGGACAGCCATTATATCTAATTGTTGTTCCAACTTCATCAACAAATGATCGAATGGGTTGCAGTCAATAGCTGTAAACTTTTCACCTGCACTCAATTTTGGCTTTGCCACGATTGCTCAGATCCAGACCTCATTTTAGCCATAGGCCAAATATGTAGCTGAGAGAACTGAATTCCAGAGGTGAGATTATTCTGTGTGAAAAAGGAGGAGACATTGCACTGCCGATTTGAACTGTGCATGAAGGAGTTGTTTAATTATCTCAATTCCAAGATATTGCTGCAGGAGTTCTTCAGGACAGTTGTTTTTCAGCGACCTTCTGTCTATTCCATGGTCAGAAGTGTGGATTTTCGTAGTTTATCGATGAACAAATTTTGGTTCAATTTGCAACTGGTGAGAAGATGAAGCAGTCAATCTAATAATGTGTTCCAGTATAGGCTGATACAGTGCCCCCCAGAATGTTTGGGACAAAGACCATCTTTTATTTATTTGCCTCTACACAATTTGAGATTTGTAGTCGAAAAAATCACGTGTGGTTAAAGTGCACATTGTCAGATTTTATTTAAGGCATTTTTTTTTAATCAATTTTGTTTCACCATGTATAATTACAGCAGTGCGTATACATAGTCCCTCCATTTCAGGGCACCATAATGTTTGGGTCACAGCAATGTCATGTAAATGAAAGTAGTCATGTTTAGTATTTTGTTGCATATCCTTTGCATGCAATGACTGCTTGAAGTCTGCGATTCATGGACATCACCAGTTGCTGGATGTCTTCTCTGGTGATGCTCTGCCAGGTCTGCAGTCATCTTTAGCTTATGTTTGCTTTAGACAATAGGTGCAGGAGTAGGCCATTCAGCCCTTTGAGCCAGCACCGCCATTCAATGTGATCATGGCTGATTATCCCCTATCAGTGCCCCGTTCCTGCCTTCTCCCCATATCTCCTGACTGCTATCTTTAAGAGCCCTATCCAGAGATCTGGCCTCCACCGCAGAGAATTCCAGACTCACAACGCTCTGTGTGAAATAGTGCTCCTCATCTAAATGGCTTACCCCTTATTCTTAAACTGTGGCCCTTGGTTCTGGACTCCCCCAACATTGGGAACATGCTTCCTGCCTCTTAGTGTGTCCAAACCCTTAATAATCTTGTGTTTCAATAAGATCCCTTTTCATCCTTCTAAATTCCAGTTTACAAGCCCAGCCGCTCCATTCACTCAGCATATGACAGTCCCGCAATCCTGGGAATTAACCTTGTAAACCTACGCTGTACTCCCTCAATAGCAAGAATGTCCTTCCTCAAATTAGGGAACCAAAACTGCACACAATACTCCAGGTGTGGTCTCACTAGGGCCCTGTACAACTGCAGAAGGACCTCTTTGTTCCTATACTCAACTCCTCTTGTTATGAAGGCCAACATGCCATTAGCTTTCTTCACTGCTTGCGGTACCTGCATGCTTACTTTCATTGACTGATGAACAATGACCCCCAGATCCCGTTGTACTTCCTCTTTTCCATCGCCTGAGCTGTGGCACCATTTAGATAATAACTGTCTTCCTGTTCTTGCCACCAAAGTGGATAACCTCACATTTATCATTAAACTGCATCTGCCGTACATCTGCCCACTCACCCAACCTGTCCAAGTCGCCTTGCATCCTCATAGCATCCTCCTCACAGTTCACACTGCCACCCAGTTTTGTGTCATCTGCAAATTTGCTGGTGTTACTTTGAATTCCTTCATCTAAATCATTGATGTATATTGTAAATAGCTGCGGTCCCAGCACTGAGCCTTGCGGTACCCCACTAGTCATTGCCTGCCATTCTGAAAGGGACCCGTTAATCCCTGCTCTTTATTCCTGTCTGCCAACCAATTTTCTTACTGTCAGCACACTACCCCTAATACCATGTGCCCTAATTTTGCCCACTAATTTCCTATGTGGGACCTTATCAAATGCTTTCTGAAGTCCAGGTACACTACATCCACTGGCTCTCCCTTGTCCATTTTCTTAGTTGCATCCTCAAAAAATTCCAGAAGATTAGTCGAGCATGATTGCCCTTTTGTAAATCCATGCTGACTCAGATCGATCCTGTTACTGCTATCCAAATGTGCCGCCATTTCATCTTTTATAATTGACTCCAGCATCTTCCCCACCACTGATGTCAGGCTAATTGGTGTATAATTCCCTGTTTTCTCTCTCCCGCCTTTCTTAAAAAGTAGGATAACTTTAGCTACCCTCCAATCCACAGGAACTGATCCTGAATCTATAGAATATTGGAAAATTATCACCAATGCGTCCACGATTCCTAGAGCCACTTCCTTAAGTACCCTGGGATGCAGACCATCAGGCCCTGGGGATATATCAGCCTTCAGTCCCATCAGTCTACCCAACACCATTTCCTGCCTAATGTGGATTTCCTTCAGTTCCTCTGTCACCCCACATCCTCTGGCCACTAGTACATCCTTTTGGTCACTAGTACATGATTTGGGGGGGCTAGTCCCCTTCAGTTTTATCTTCAGCATATAAAAGGCATGGTCAATTGGGTTCAGATCGGGTTGGCTACTAAATGGACCGTTTTTTAGTTTTGAAAAACATCTTCAGCGGATGCGTGTTTTGGGGGCTAGTCCCCTTCAGTTTTCTCTTCAGCATACATAAGGCATGCTCAATTGGGTTCAGATCGGGTGATTGACTTGGCCACTCAAGAATTGACCTTTTTTTTAGTTTTGTAGAACTCCTTTGTTGCTTTAGCAGTAGATTTGGGATCATTGTCTTGCTGGAGAATGAACTGCCGGAAAATGAGTTTTGAGGCATTTGTTTGAACTTGAGCAGATAGGATGTGTCTATACACTTCCGAATTTATTATGCTACCACCATCAGCAGTTGTATCATCAATGAAGATAAGTGAGCCAGTACCTTCAGCAGCCATACATGACCAGGCCATAACACCCCCACCACCGTACTTCACAGATGAGGTGGATTGCTTTGGATCTTGGGCAGTTCCTTCTCTCCTCCATACTTTGCTCTTCCCATCACTCTGATATGTTAATTTTTGTCTCATCTGTCCACAAGACCTTTTTCCAGAACTGTGGTTGCTCTTTTAATACAATACAATATTTATTCATTGTCCTTTGAACCTCAAATGAGGCTCAATAGAAACTCTGTTTCTACAGCCATACAAACAGAACAATTTCTACAAGACACACAAACAATTCAATTCACACAAACATCCATCACAGCGAATCTCCTCCTCACTGTGATGGAAGGCAAAGTCTTTTCTCTCCCCTGTGTTCCATTTCTCTCCCGATGTTAAAGCCCCCGGCGGGCGATGGTAAGTCCCACGGCCGTTAAGGCCGCGCCGGGCGATGTACGACCCCCGCTCCAGGTCTTAATGTCTCAAATACTTCTTAAGTACTCAAGGTCTTAAGTACTTCTTGGGAAACTGTAACCTGGCCATCCTATTTTTGCGGCTAACGAGTGGTTTGCAACTTGCAGCGTAGCCTCTGTATTTCTGTTCATGAAATTTTCTGCGGACAGTGGTCATTGATAAATCCGCACCTGAAGAGTGTTTCTGATCTATCAGACAGTTGTTTGGGTTTTTTTCTTTATTGTAGAAAGAATTCGTCTGTCATCAGCTAGAGATATTCACCAGAATGCCACCATTTTCCAGGCTCTCCTTTAATTCCACATCTTCCTAACTTGGAATTGTATTGCCATTCCTTCTTCATTCCTTTGTCTAAATCCTGAATCTCTTAATCCAATGACACTGGAGTATGTTTCCTAGCTGCACTGTAGTTGGAGTGGGGGCAGGAGATTGAGAACCGCGTAGCCTGTTGCCAAGACGGTAACCTCTCCCTCAATGTCAAGTCAAAAGAGATTGTAATTGACCTCAGGAAGCGAAGCAGTAAACACCCCATTATACATTGATGGCACCAAAGTAAAGATGGTCGAAAGCTTCAAGTTCTTATGAATAACTATCACCAGCAATTTGCCCTGGACCAGCCATGTCGAAGCAGTAGGCAAGAAAGCACACCAATGCCTCTACTTCATTAGAAGGCTTAGGAAGTTTGGCATGTCCCCAGCCACCCTCACGTCCTACAGATGCACTGTAGTAAGCATTTTATTAGGATACATCACAGCATTGCTTGGGAACAGTTCTATCCAAGGCTGCAAGAAATTACAGAGAATTGTGGACGTAGCCCAGCCTATCACACAAACCTACCTCCCTTCCATGGACATCATGCTGCCTCGACCAGGCCACCAGCATAATCAAGGGCCAGTCTCACTCCGGTCATTCCTCTTATCCTCTTTCCCATCAGGCAAGAGGTACAGAAGTTTGAAAACACATACCTCCAGATTCAGGGTCTGTTCCTTCCCAGCTGTTATCGGGCAAATGAAAGGTCCTCTCATCAGCTTGTGTGTGTGTGTGGCCCTGACCTCCCGTTTACCTCATTGGAGACCTTTGAACTATATTTTTATTGGACTTTACCTTGCACTAAATGTTACACCTTTTATCTTGTATCTGTACACCGGATGGCTTGATTGTAATCTCGTATAGTCTTTTCGTTGACTGAATAGCGTGCGCCAAAATGCTTTTCACTAGTTGTCACCACAAGGGAAATTACAGATGAGTAATAATATTGATGTTACCAGTTATACTTGCATACAATAAATAAAAAGGAAATAATTTTCCTCTTGCAGTATTTTTTTTCTTGGTTTCAAAACCCATTGTTAACTAACGTACTATGTATTGTCAGTTTCTCAATAGAAGTTGAGTACTGAAAGTTGATAAATTTAAGCTAGTCTACTGGTTATCTCAGTAGACAAATTGCATTTGTGCAAGTTGTTTTTGTTTGATTCACCAAATGGAAACTAAACAAAGAAACACAGTTAACATGATGTTGAAATAGCACACATTTCATTAAATCAGTAAGGTTTAAACGTTCTCAATTCTTCCCAATGAATAATTGTATCACTGTAAGCCTTTGAAAAGAGAATCGTGCAATATTTAAGTTCTGCTCTGTATTTCAGAAAAAATTCATGTATGACTTAAACATAATTTTCCTGTTCCAAACTCTCATGGCGTTCGTGCTTCTGTCTTAATTCAGTTTTTTTTACATTATTGCTTTTGACCTACTCCATTTTAAACCAAGTTTTCGGGGCTCTTAATGGCTTATTTGATCGAGTCTGATTACACTATAAGGTAGAGAAGCCTTTTTCAATAAAGCAAAGAGGAAACCACTTGTGTGTGATTATAAAATGAGCATTGCCTTCTTTTGATAAATCTGAAAATTAGTATTTGTATTCCAGGGTAGACTAAAATGCTGGAGAATCTCAGCGGGTGAGGCAGCATCTATGGAGTGAAGGAAATAGGCAACGTTTAGGATCAAGACCCTTCTTCAGACTGATGTGAGGGTGGGGGGGGGGGGCGGGAAGCAGAAAGGAAGAGGCGGAGACAGTGGGCTGAGGGAGAGCTGAGAAGGGGAGGAGAAAGCAGGGACTACCTGACATTAGAAAAGTCAATGTTCATATCGCTGGGGTGTTTTCCAGTAGAGGTTTACCACATGTCATTTTAACACCGTGATAGCACTTGTGTGCAGGGTACGAGAACTGACGAAATACTGCACTATTTTAGATGAGATAGTAAGCTGAGACCATTTCTTTTTTATGGTGGATGAACAATTTTTCAAGAATTTTATTAGTATGTTTTGCCTTCAACCAACAGCACCCAAAGTCTACCTTTAAATCACTAAATCACTAAGACCAATCAATCCCTTTATAAATCCCAGTTGGTTACTCCTAATATTTTAATTTCTTAAGATTCTATTATTTTTGCCATTGATGCGAGTTTGTTAATTTTGTTTTTGTAAATATAGGGATCTCATCACGCGCCTACCACTTTTCACTGGCTCTATATCCTAAAGCATACATAATTAGAAAGCAGTAGGTCAGCCACAACTCTGCAATTTTCTGTAGTCTTGTGCAGAGCAGTTGACAAATTAAGTTGCAACGCATTGCAGTAGAATACTTTCTATGGTGCATCTATAGAAATTGGTGGAGTCATTAGAGACATGTCAAATTTCATAGAAAGGTGGAAATGGTAACCAAGGCAGAGGTGATAAGTGGAGAAGACAAAAGGGCGCAGATGGTAGAATTTGATAAGGAATATGAGGAATTAAATATAGAACTTGAGGGGCATGGTGAGTGGAAAGCGATTAATGTGGGGGAAGGAAAATGAAGGACCTGTAGGGAAGAAAAGGTGGGTGATGTGCGGATGATGGAGAGGTTGAAAGGAACTTGTTGATGGGGGGAGAGAGGAGGAGGGATGGAAGGAGCTGGGTAGATGAGAAGGAGGGGATGGGTTGCCTGGAATTGGATAATTCAATGTTCATACTGCAGGGTTGTGGGCTAATCCAGAATGATATGTTTTGGTCTTCCAATTCGGGTATGGCCTTATTCTGGCAGAGGAGGAGGCCAAAGGCAGATAGGCCAGTTTGGGGAGGGGAACAGAGTGCAAGTGTTTGGAGAAGTAGTCGCTCACTGGTCCATGCATCCAGAAAAGGATAGGCATACGTGAACCATATGAGACCCTACTGCTGCACTTCTGATCAGGAGCAAATTTCAGTTGTAGGGGATGTCCAATTTCAGAATCGGTTCAGCCGGGAAAATGAGTTAAATTATAATTAAAGCACAAAGTAAGTGGTGTAACACCAGGATAAGCACTCAACTATGAAAACCAAGCCCAAAGCCAGAGTACTATCTAAACTGATTATAAAAACTTATGCTAAGGACAATAACTAACTCCACATGCAATAATCGGCTACCTCCATGTTAACAAGCACATGTAAAAAAAAACTGATTGTGTAGATGCAAATATATCATTGGGGTTATCACTGGTGTTTTGTTGAGTTAGGCCCACGTCACCTTGGGAAGGCTCAACAGTTAGTTCTAGGGTCCCAGAGCAACCACCCCCCCCCCCCCCCCCCCCCCCCCCCCCCCCCCCCTCAATACCTGCTGTCACCATCTATGCTGCCAATATCTACTAAATAAAGGCGACTACAGACTATTAATTCACTAAAACAAATGCTAAACACTCGCATCCTGCCTTCCACTTATCTTAACCCATCATTAAACTCATCGAACCACAAATATCAACCTTGCATAAAATCGGGGTACACTTACACCGAATAAACTTACAATGAAATACTCATGCCACATGTTATACATTTCTTTTCTGCCTGCAACTGACTCAATTTCTTCTCCAGCAATCCACTTACTGCCTTGCTCTGCTGCCTCTGAAATTTCCTTTATGGCCTGACGCAAACTCTGTTCGCGAATTCCTTGCTCTCCAAATAGCGACATGGTCGATCTCACTATGAAACCTCTATAACCCACCTCTCTTGCTCTCCATCCTAGGCTGCTCAATATCTGCTGTCAAATCT
The DNA here is from genome assembly GCF_028641065.1 of Leucoraja erinaceus. Lineage (NCBI taxonomy): Eukaryota > Metazoa > Chordata > Chondrichthyes > Rajiformes > Rajidae > Leucoraja > Leucoraja erinaceus. The sequence continues at coordinate 20,984,659 of NC_073378.1, read as the reverse complement.
ACATATCTAAGCTTTTTCCTTTCAGAAGTTTCATCCACTAAGTTCTCCTAAGGCACTGTCAGTCTATAAAAGACATGATCTGCTGCTGACGAACTGACCATAACACTATATCAGGCCTCAAACTGGTACTATTTATTTTGTGCGGAATAACAAGCCTTCCTCCCAAATCTGCTTGCATCCCCCAATCATTGGCTCCCCTTAACTGGCCTAACTCATACCTGTCTGAACGTTTCTCCTCTATCTTTCTCTCCCTCATGGACAAAATGAATAGCTACACTCTCAGTCATGTTGCCTACTGAATTCACTTGTGCTCTCTTCGTCTCAATTGCTGCAGTTATGCAGTTCAAGACCTGGTTATGCGACCAAGTAAACCAACCTTGAGAAAGACTCATCTTGCATCCCGACAAACTATGCCTCAACGTTGCCACCTCTGAACACAGAAAGGCTGGGTCCCCACCTACCCACCGTTTGAGGTTCTGTGGTGATGGCAGCACATCATAAATAGCCCCTATAGGGAAACTTACATGACCTGCCGCCATGAACCACAGGTTCCTGCAGCTAAACCTCCTCTTTTCTACACTTTCCCAATTCATCCACTGTCCCTGCTTAACCTGTGCTACTGCCCTTATACCCACTGCTTCCTCCTGACGACGTATCGGCTCTACAACCAATTTCCTGCAACTGCCTTACTCCACACTGGTTTCCCTATGCTGAGCACTCGGCCTCTTTTCCCTTGCTGCACCCTACCAACGACGTGCGTCTCAGAGCTGCTTGTGCTTCCTTGCTAAGAAACCTGTGGTGCCCTTCATTACTTAAACAGTTTACAATTCCTTGGTCTCAGCTGGCTCATCTTTACGATGGACATGCAATCCCTCTATATCATCATCCCAAAGCGCCAAGATTTGAACGCCTTCCAATTTCTTCCTTGAAGAGAGTTGAGTTATTGACAAATAAATTTGAACACTTTGAACCCCCTTTGAGTATTAAAAAAAGTATAGGACTTTTGGAAATAGGTTTAAGTTAACTTCCTTGATCAAATCTGAGGAAGGACATTATTGCCATAGAGGGAGTGCAGAGACGGTTCACCAGACTGATTCCTGGGATGTCAGGACTGTCTTATGAAGAAAGACTGGATAGACTTGGTTTATACTCTCTAGAATTCAGAAGATTGAGAGGGGATCTTATAGAAACTTACAAAATTCTTAAGGGGTTGGACAGGCTAGATGCAGGAAGATTGTTCCCGATGTTGGGGAAGTCCAGGACAAGTGGTCACAGCTTAAGGATAAGGGGGAAATCCTTTAAAACCGAGATGAGAAGAACTTTTTTCACACAGAGAGTGGTGAATCTCTGGAACTCTCTGCCACAGAGGGTAGTTGAGGCCAGTTCATTGGCTATATTTAAGAGGGGGTTAGATGTGGCCCTTGTGGCTAAGGGGATCAGGGGGTATGGAGAGAAGGCAGGTACGGGATACTGAGTTGGATGATCAGCCATGATCATATTGAATGGCGGTGCAGGCTCGAAGGGCCGAATGGCCTACTCCTGCACCTAACTTCTATGTTTCTATGTTTAATGTGTTTCCTTCACAATGAGTAAGGAGATATCTGATTTTGGAGACTAAGGTGGACCATTTGTGAGTGAGAGAATGCTCTGACAAGTGATTGCAGGATCATAACGTTTAAATTAACACAATGGGGAAGGGGAAGGAAAATGAATAGAAAGCAAGGAAATATAAGTTTAGGTTTATTGTCACGTGTACAGGTACAGTGCAAAGTTTTGTTTTGCATGCTATCAGATATACCATATATAAATATAATAAAAACAAACTTGCATGCAATACAGCAAAAATGGTACAGAATGTAGAATGTAGTTCTCAGCATTGTAGAGAGCATCAATTCCACAAATGAAAAAGTGCTAAGAGGAGAGAAATTAAAGTGGATTTTAATATTAAAAAGTGAAACTGAACAAAACATTTGTATTTATTCACTTTTCATGGCAATATGGTGGAGAGTTCCTTACTTGAACTTTGTGCTCTTCCTGGTGAAGGTGTTCTCATAATGCTATTGGGTTGGAGATGCAGGATTTACACTCAACAGCAAGCTATTTTCAAATCAGGATGTTGTGTGATTTGGAGAGAATATGTAAATGGTAGCATTCCAAGATGCCTAAAGCCTGTGTCCATGGTGTTAATAATTGGTGCTTGAAAGGTACTGCTGGAATAACCAAGTTGAGTAATTGCTGTGCATTTTTTAGATGGTTCACATAACAACCTCTGTTCCCCTTCAGAGGAGGGAGCAAATGTTTAATTTAATGGGTGGGGATCTGATGAAGCTGCATTGTCCTTGATGGTACACAGAAAAAGCTGGAGTAACTCAGCAAGTCAGGCAGCATCTCTGGAGAAAAGGAAGAGATATGTTTCGGTTTGAGACTCGTCTTCGGACTGAGAGTCAGGGGAAAGGGAAGTGAGAGATATAGACGGTGAGGTAGAGTGATATAGAACAAAGAGGTAGATGGACAGGACAAGTCTAGAGGGATACGGGCCAAATGCTGGCAGCTGGGACTAGTGTAGTTGGGACATGTTGGTCGGTGTGGACAAGTTGTGCTGAAGGGCCTGTTTCCAAGTTGTATGACTATAACTCTAAATGAATGACCAATATGCAAAACATAACGATGTTCAAGGAAAGGTGGAGCCCACAATGGTCCATTGCTTAGATGGTGTCAAGTTTCTTGAATGTTGGGGGAGCTGAATGTATTCAAGTAGGCAGAGAGTATTCAATCATACTCCAGACTTTTGCTTTTTGGAGTAGCAGCAGATGAGACACCATTGAAGTGTTCCCTGAGTCTGATCTGGTTTTGTAGCCACAGTGGTGACCAGCAGTAAATTGATGGTGGGTGACTTGGTAATGCCATTGAATGTTGAGGGTTTCAATTCTATTCCTTTATGCAGGGTATACCAGGGCTCTCACTTAACCTTTTTTTCCCTGTTGCCAGCTGGGCAACCTAGGCAGCTTTTTAGGTTGCCAAATGACAGTTTAGGTGGTCATTTAAGACGGCTTGCATGACGCGTGTGATAATGTGCTCGGACGAAGTGTGTAGTTACCAGTCGGAATTATGCTCAATGAAGCATTCACATATTATTTCTGCTTTATTTCTGCTCAAATAAAGTCGCAAACTAAACATATTCACCAATCAAGACATGATATATACCACAATGACATGCAGCAAAATTATAATACAGTATCTCAACTCTTTTTACTCGTTGCAATGAATGCAATTTCTATTATTTCTTTCCACTTCCAAACGAAAATGTGGTTGGTTTATTCAGCGTATGATTAACCTGTGCCAATAAATCCTGGACCATGGACCAGAAACATATATGCTTAACCATGCACACTACAAACTGTAGAAGGACCAAAAATTATTATGTGAAGGATCAAAAATGATCATGACATGGCCATAGCATGGGTCGTTATTGCTATTGGTACAGAAACACTCTTGCTCCCCACATAATTTATCCACAACAAAATATACAGGTTACATAGAAACGTAGAAAATAGGTGCAGGAGTAGGCCATTCAGCCCTTCGAGCCTGCACCGCCATTCAATATGATCATGGCTGATCATCCAACTCGGTATCCTGTACCTGCCTTCTCTCCATACCCCCTGATCCTTTTTGCCACAAGGGCCACATCTAACTCCCTCTTAAATATAGCCAATGAACTGGCCTCAACTACCTTCTGTGGCAGAGAATTCCAGGGATTCACCACTCTCTGTGTGAAAAATGTTTTCCTCATCTTGGTCCTAAAAGATTTCCCCCTTATCCTTTAACTGTGACCCCTTGTTCTGGACTTCCCCAACATCGGGAACAATCGTCCTGCATCTACCCTGTCCAACCCCTTAAGAATTTTGTAAGTTTCTATAAGATCCCCCCTCAATCTTCTAAATTCTAGCAAGCCGAGTCTGTCCAGTCGTTCTTCATATGAAAGTCCTGACATCCCAGGAATCAGTCTGGTGAACCTTCTCTGTATTCCCTCTATGGCAAGAATGTCTTTCCTCAGATTAGGAGACCAAAACTGTACGCAACACTCCAGGTGTGGTCGCACCAAGACCCTGTACAACTGCAGTAGAACCTCCCTGCTCCTATATTCAAATCCTTTTTCTATGAATGCTATCATACCATTCGCTTTCTTCACTGCCTGCTGCACCTGCATGCCTACTTTCAATGACTGGTGTACCATGACACCCAGGGCTCCTTGCATCTCCCCCTTTCCTAATCGGCCACCATTCAGATAATAGTCTGCTTTCCTGTTTTGCCACAAAAGTGGATAACCTCACATTTATCCACATTATACTGCATCTGCCATGCATTTGCCTACTCACCCAGCCTATCCAGGTCACCTTGCAGCCTCCTAGCATCCTCCTCACAGCTAACACTGCCCCCCAGCTTCGTGTCATCCGCAAACTTGGAGATGTTGCATTCAATTCCCTTGTCCAAATCATTAATATATATTGTAAATAGCTGGGGTCCCAGCACTGAGCCTTGCGGCACCCCACTAGTCACTGCCTGCCATTGTGAAAAGGACCCGTTTACTGCTACTCTTTGCTTCCTGTCTGCCAGCCAGTTCTCTATCCACATCAATAATGAACCCCCAATAGCGTATGCTTTTAAGTTTGTATACTAATCTCTTATGTGGGATCTTGTCAAAAGCCTTCTGAAAGTCCAGATATAACACATCCACTGGTTCTCCCTTATCCACTCTACTAGTTACATCCTTGAAAAATTCTATAAGATTCGTCAGACATGATTTACCTTTCATAAATTCATGCTGACTTTGTCCAATGATTTCACCACTTTCCAAATGTGCTGCTATCCCATCTTTAATAACTGATTCTAGCAGTTTCCCCACTACCGATGTTAGACTAACTGGTCTGTAATTCCCCGTTTTCTCTCTCCCTCCCTTTTTTTAAAAAGCGGGGTTACATTAGCTACCCTCCAATCCTCAGGATCTAAAGAGTTTTGAAAAATTATCACTAATGCATCCACTATTTCTGAGGCTACTTCCTTAAGTATTCTGGGCTAACCTGACAGATTATTTATGTCTTCCTTAGTGAAGACAGAACCAAAGTAGTTATTCAATTGGTCTGCCATGTCCTTGTTCCCCATGATCAATACATCTGTTTCTGACTGCAAGGGACCTACATTTGTTTTAACTAATCTTTTTCTCTTCACATATCTAAAGACTTTTGCAGTCAGTTTTTATGTTCCCTGCCAGTTTTCTTTCATAATTTATTTTCCCTTTCCTAATTAAGCCCATTGTCCTCCTCTGCTGGACTATGAATTTCTCCCAGTCCTCTGGTAGGCTGCGTTTTCTGGCTGCAAGGAAAATTTCAAAACTACATTTTATGATAATAGCTGTTAAAACCGACAATACCCATCTGACAGGTTAAACATCACACTAACTGACAAGAGATGATCAAAGGACACACCTGCAGCAAATGTTCTTTTGGTAATATGTTTAAAGGTGTCAAAACGCCACATTATCGGACATTCAGATTAAATGTATGTATTATGAAGATACCCAGTTTGTACGCAACAGATTAAAAAAAAAATCATTGATAAACGCTGTTTCCATCATTCCCACTTCAGAATTATTGTTAAAAGTTTAACTGAAATATCTCCTGACCAAATTTGTGATGTATATCACCGACTGTAAAAGTAAAATCTGGATAAATCCAACGTATAGTTGTGAATGTTTTCATTAAATAACTACTATACTGATACTCCATATAAAGAGCTTTGATTTTCTAGTAAAATGAATTATGTAATAATGTGTCAACGGTAGCTGTAACAATCGAACACTGCGGTTTTAAAGTTTCACGTGTTCACAATTTTATTAATCCATCTTCATAGAGTAAAAACAAATAATAACATTGGTAATTAAAACACATTTGGGAGGGGGGTTTGAGAAGGCAATCGGTGCGGAATGGATGGATTGAGGCAGGGGAATTAGTGCGTGTTGGTTGGAGTAGATAAAATTGTGAGGGGAGAGCGCGGGGGATGTCAGTGGGGTTGAATGGGGGGGATCAGTACGGGATGGATGGGGGGGAATCTGTGCAGGATAGATGGGGGGAATCAGTGCAGGATGGATGTGGGGGGGGGATCAGTACAGGACGAATGTGGTAGACAAAAATGCTGGAGAAACTCAGTGGGTGAGGCACCATCTATGGAGCGAAGGAAATAGACAATGTTTCGGGTCGAGACCTTTCTCCAGACTGATCCCCAGCATTCTTCTTGAATGCGGAGGGGGGCAGTATAGGATGAATGGGGGAGGTCAGTACAGTGTGGAGCGGAAGGTCTGTGCAGGATGAATGGGGAGGATCACTGCAGGATAGATGGGGGATCGGTGCAGGATAAATGAAGGGGGGGTCAGTACGGGATGAATGGGGGGGGATCAGTACAGGATGGATGGGTGGGAGCAGTGCAGGATGAATGGGGGGGGGGACAATGCAGGATGAATGGGGGGGAGCAGTGCAGGATGAATGGGGGGTGGCAGGAGAATCAATGTGAGGTGGATAGGGAGATCAGTGCAGGATGAATAGCTAGGCAGGGGGGGGGGGGTAGATGGGGAGGGGAGCACAGGGGATGTCAGGACTGAATAGAGGCGGGAATGGGGATCAGTGTGGGATTGAGAGGGGTCCCAGGATAAGGGGGGGGGGGGGAGAAAGAGACAGAGAGAGAGAGAGAGAGAGAGAGAGAGAGAGAGAGAGACAGACAGACAGAGAGAGGGGGACAGAGAGAGAGAGGGGGAGGGAGAGACAGAGGGGGAGGGAGAGACAGAGGGACAGACATAGGGAGAGGGACAGACGGGGAGAGGGAGACAGAGGAGTTGGGGAGGAAGGAAGGTCAGCGCTCCTCAGACAACACCGGCATCATCACCCCGCTGCCTTGGCCGTCCCTGTGCACCGCTAACTGCCGCCACCAAAGGGATCAGTACGGGATGTTGGGATCTCCTCGTCACCGCCTCCCCTCCTCCGCCAGCCATCAGCAAGGTGCGGGACTAAGCGATGCAGACACTTGAGACGGTGGAAGGGGGCCTCCCGCTCGTTCACTCCCTCCTCCCGGCCTCGGCGTGCGGGAGGGTTTGTTTTGAAAGCGTCGCTGGCGGAGTGGCAAGCAGCGGCCGCTATCAGGACGGGCGGGGTGCGGGAGGAGGAGCCGCTGCTGCTGCTGCTGTGCGGGGCCCGTCATTCGCTCCGATTCTCCGTCACCCCGCACCTAGTGTCTTTGACCCGCTAGTATCTACACAGCTTTGACCCGCACTACAGCTGTTGCCGCCGTCGACACGAAACGTCACGTTCCTTTTAGCCCAAGATGCTGCCTGACCCACTGAGTTACTCCAGTTTTTTGTGTCTACGGTATAAACCAGCATCTGCAGTGCCAAGCCAGGCAAAATGACTCGGCATTTAGGTTGTCCGGCGGCACTTTAGGTGGTGATTGGCACCCGGGCAACCGCTAATTTCGAGCCCTGTATACATATAGCAGTTAAAGATGGTTTCACACGGTGTTTGTATTCGTATCAAACAATAAATGTAATACATTGTGATTTGGTTCTGTGAAAATAGCAGGGACTGTCAAAGGTATATTAAATAAAGACCACAGCTGTAAAATTCTCTAAGTTTAATTGAGTACCTTCACTTCTACTGTTGTTGGACCATTCACACAATCTTTTTGAATTCTGTTCCTGCCGATCCTGTTTCATTAATTTTTATTGAATATTCTGCTTGGAAAGTTGAGAATTGAGTCATTGTGTTGCTGGCATAAATAGCAGAAATTAGCTTTTATTGATGCTGAATAGGGAATAGCAGATATTGACTTTTGGCAAGGTAGCAGAGTTCATTGTGGCTTGGAGATTGATGTGGAAACTTGTTACATTTATCGTCAGAGGATTGAATGTCTTCCAGGATATCAATGCTTGCACCCAATAGGATGTTTTTGTTTGATGTGCAATAATCTAATGAGAGGCCACGGTAGTGTAAAACGCGGTAACAAATCTCTTTTCCTGCTTTCTCTCTCCTATTCCAATCAGTTTGAAGAAGGTTTCTGACCTCAAAGTTGTAGTGAATATATTATTGAAAATGCTTACCTTTCAAGGTAAAGAAAACAAAAGAAATGCACTATCAAAACAGCAATGAAGCCTAGTCATTTGGCCTAACTAATTTGTTCCATTACTTTAGATTCTTAAAAGAGATTTCACCAGATCATCATATCACTTGTCCTGCCTGCTTTAACTTATCCAGCTTTTTCTTAAATGTTTGTGTTATTTGTCTCAGCCATGCTTTGTTTTTTATTTCCATCCATTGAGCAGGATGAGTGATGCTAGAAACGGCAAGTTTTTAGGGCGGAAGGCTGTCTAGTTGTTTTATTGACTTGGCATTACCCCCACTTCACTGTTCAGTTTCCAACCTATGTCTCGCCACTTGCAGCCCTCGCATCCCAACACCTTGCCGCTAGCATTAGAATAATTGGCCAGTCAATTAAAAAAAATGGATGCTTTTCAGTTTTCTTAAAAAAATGACCAGAGAACAGGATCTATTTGGACCTATGTGGTGGCAGAATATGTGTTTAGGTCTGGAGAAATTATTTGATCTTTCTTCACAGAATAGGGAGATCACAGACAATAACATCAAAGAGAAAGTATGTGATGTTTTGGAAGTGATCAATTTAGAGAGAGTTGTGGCGTCCAGGCCACTACAGAGTAAACAATTAAGAGGTATATTGAGGGAATGCAGCGTAGATTTACAAGGTTAATTCCTGGGATGGCGGGACTGTCATATGCTGAGAGAATGGAGCAGCTGGGCTTGTACACTCTGGAGTTTAGAAGGATGAGAGGGCATTTCATTGAAACATATAAGATTGTTAAGGGTTTGGACACGCTAGAGGCAGGAAACGTGTTCCCGATGTTGGCGGAGTCCAAAACCAGGAGCCACAGTTTAAGAATAAGGAGTAAGCCATTTTGAATGGAGACGAGGAAACACTTTTTCTCACAGAGAGTGGTGAGTCTGGAATTCTCTGCCTCAGAGGACGGTGGAGGCAGGATCTCTGGATACTTTCAAGAGAGAGCTAGATGGGGCTCTTAAAAATAGTGGAGTCAGGGGATATGGGGAGAAGGCAGGAACGGGGTACTGATTGGGGATGATCAGCCATGATCACATTGAATGGCGGTGCTGGCTCGAAGGGCTGAATGGCCTACTCCTGCACCTATTGTCTATTGTATAGCAATTTTAGATGGACATATTGCTATGCCTGGATAATGTACAGACTCCAATTTTCATTCTCCAAATCTCTCATAAGGTGCCTGTTGACAACTGGATACTAGCTAATAAAAATAGTCCAAGTAACTGGACCAGTCTTCCTCACATCAACAATTCTAAAATTATTGGAATTAAATCTGAGGGACATCATTAATCAGCATTTCAACAGACACAAGTGAAATGAGGGTAGTCAGAATTGATTGGTTTAGAGAAGGACATGTCTGAACAGTGATCACATTTTTTTGAGGTGTCCGGACGATATTGGCTAGTTGTTTGTCAAAGCTCAGGATGAAATATTGATTAGAACGGTCAAACAGAAACATAGAAAATAGTTGCAGGAGTAGGCCATTCGGCTCTTCGAGCCAGCACCATGGCTGATCATCCAAAATCAGTACCACATTCTGGCTTTTTCCATATCCCTTGATTCTCTTAGCCCTCTAAATTTACCACTCTCTTGAAAACGTGATGGGATTCAAGGTAAAGTGTTGTTTGATTAAAAATTGGCAAGTGAGTTGTCATTAATTTTAGTGACTGGTGGTTGTAAAGAGTGGAGTTCAACGGAATTCCGTGTTGGTTTCTTCCTTTTCATGATGTATATCAGTGATATGAACTGAAATGTAGAGGCCATGATTTTTTTTTTTTAATTACCAATGGCGTGAAAATTGTTGATGTGATTATCATGAGGAAGAAACTTCCAGGTGGAAGAAGATAGTGATTGATTTGATGGGCACAAAAATAGTAAAGCAATACAGCCTGGAGAAATGTGATGCATTTGCAGAGGGAACAGATAATTTAGTGATAGAGGACTTGGAGAAACAAAGTGATCCTGCAATGCCTGTCTAAAGATCCCTAAGTTTGCAGGGTAAGTTAATAAGGTGACTAAGAACACGCATGAGATATCTGCCCTCATTGAGCCATTATTTAAAAAAATAAAAACAGGGAGGTCAAGTTTGAATAAAACGAAACGCCTGCTAGGTCACAGCTAGTTTCAGGTTAGTTTATCGTCACGTGCACTGAGGTACAGGGAAAACCTGTTTTTGCATGCTATCCAGCCAGCGGAAAGACAATACATGATTACAATCGAGCCATTCACAGTGCATACCGGAATAACGTTTAGTGCAAGGCAAAAACCAGTAAAATCTGATTAAAGATAGTCGAGGGTCCCTGATGAGGTTGATAGTTCAGGACTGCCCTCTGGTTGTGGTAGGATGGTTCAGTTGCTTGATAGAGCGAGCAAGAAACTGTCCTTGAATCTGGAGGTGTGCGTTTTAGGTACATAGAAACATAGAAAATAGGTGCAGGGGTAGGCCATTCGGCCCTTCGAGCCTGCACCGCCATTCAATATGATCATGGCTGATCATCCAACTCAGTATCCTGTACCTGCCTTCTCTCCATACCCCCTGATCCCTTTAGCCACAAGGGCCACATCTAACTCCCTCTTAAATATGGCCAATGAACTGGCCTCAACTACCTTCTGCGGCAGAGAATTCCAGAGATTCACCCACTCTCTGTGTGAAAAAAGTTTTCATCATCTCGGTCCTAAAAGATTTCCCCCGTATCCTTAAACTGTGACCCCTGGTTCTGGACTTCCCCAACATCGGGAACAATCGTCCTGCATCTACCCTGTCCAACCCCTTAAGAATTTTGTAAGTTTCTATAAGATCCCCCCTCAATCTTCGAAATTCTAACGAGTACAAACCGAGTCTATCCAGTCTTTCGTCATATGAAAGTCCTGACATCCCAGGAACCAGTCTGTTGAACCTTCTTTGTACTCAGTCTATGGCAACAATGTCTTTCCTCAGATTAGGAGACCAAAACTGTACGCAATACTCCAGGTGTGGTCTCACCAAGACCCTGTACAACTGCAGTAAAACCTCCCTGCTCCTATACTCAAATCCGTGGATTTGACTGGATGCCATGTTGTAGGAAGAGTGAATTGGCAATAATAAGAGCCCAGGGAATTTTATAATATACTAGTGTTAGAACACATGACCCATGGGGAGAGATTATCTTGGCTGGAGTTATTTTCTTTGGAACCTGAGAGCATGAAAAGGAAGGACCAATTTATTTGGTAAACAGCCCAATAATTAGGGGGAATACATTTTGGAGACAAAAATTACTTGGTATTTGGAAATTACTTTGTGAATAGGTGGTAGATGAGAAATTTCTAATTACATGTACATGGTAAATATGAGCCGAGCGTTGTGAAATGATACTTGGCTAGGTAGTTCCACTTTTGGTCGGCTTTGGCTGGATGGGCTGATTGGTTGCCTCCTATGCTCTCATTTTCTATGATTCTCTTCATCTTAGTCTGCTGGATAACTGCATTTTATTTCTGATTGACTGCAAATGTTTAAATGCTTTGGAAATTTGCCATTAATTTACCCCACTGTTATAAATTGTACTTATAGAGGTTTTGTCATCTACCATATTATCTCCAGATCCACCTGACATTAGACATGGTGTTTAAAGAATTATTAACATTTCCATTGTAGTATTATGCAGGTCCACCACCAATTTTCTTTTGGAGAAACTCAGCGGGTGCAGCAGCATCTATGGAGCGAAGGAAAAAGGCAAAGTTTCGGGCCGAAACGTTGCCTTTTTCCTTCGCTCCATAGATGCTGCTGCACCCGCTGAGTTTCTCCAGCTTTTTAGTGTACCTTCGATTTTCCAGCATCTGCAGTTCCTTCTTAAACACCAATTTTCTTTTTCTCTTTTTTCTGGCAACTGGTGGTCCAACACCTCCTTTAATCCAGACAAAATTATGAGAGTGCACTTAGAATCTCTCTCTCTCCCCCCCCCGCGAAAATGGGGCACACAGGCAGGGTGAGGTGGCCAATCTCAACCTCATCGAGACTTCCGTCCGATCAGTGGAATAAATTTGCCCCCTGCGGCCGGGGCTATGGAACTTGGGGCCCAGCCCGACCTGGCAGATCCATTCCCATAGCCGACCTCCGAGCCCGACTTCGCGGGCAGGATCTCGGCCCCTTGGCGGCCCAGGGGGATTGTTCCGGTACGGTTGGGCTCTCCTTCGGGACTGTGACCTATGTTGGTCCGGCAAAATAGAAAATCTAGAAAGGCTCTGGAAAGAAGGGTGCTGGAAAATCGGTGGTAAACCAGTACCAGAATTGCCTGCAATAAAAATTCTGACACCTAAAACGTGCTAAAAAGCAAAATTCAACTCCCATATTTAAAATGTTAAGAGCATGTGAAACAAGATCATTGTTCTATTATTATTTTAAGTGCATTATTTTAAATGCATTTCGTTGTCTCTGTACTGTACACTGACAATGACAATTAAAATTGAATCTGAATCTGAAGTTTCATTTTCAATTTTTTTCAGAATCATGGCTTCATTTTACTTCATTTAATTTTTCAGTATTCGTTTTCGAGTAATACTTTGTGTTTAAGAAGTGACTGAAACTTGGTCTCCATTGAGCATGAATAAATTAGAAATGTGGAATGTTGGTTAATTTATATTTAATATAAAGGATGGTTTTATTTATATTCATTGTGCTTGCAAACCTGTTAAACTGTTTGAATTTTCTGAGTAATTTGTTAAATAATTGATCTGCATTGGCATGTGCTGCAAATAATTGGGATCTCTATTTCTTTATTTGTTTAAAAGTTAGGTTAATCTGCTTTTGTTTTCCACAGACTTGCTACATTTGTGAAGAACAAGGCCGTGAAAGCAAAGCAGCAACCGGTGCTTGTATGACTTGTAATAAACACGGATGTCGGCAGGCTTTCCATGTAACTTGGTTAGTTTTGTATTTTTTTAATTAAAATATGAACAAACGTTCTGCAGAAAATACAACTGAATTAATAGGCACTGGCCAAGCTGTACAAATTGAGATTTATGCTAAACTGATTAAAAAAAAATCATTTTTGAGACCACTGTGCTGCTGCTATTAGTGCCCCTGGAATTGTAAGCAGATGAAGTCTGCAACAAACTTACATCTGATAATTGTCAAGTTAGTGGTACTGAATGTTCTGCATAAAAATGATAAAAACATGTCTTGAGTTTAGTTGTGAATACTGCTCCATTGACTGTCCATAATCTCAAATTTACTAGTAGCTGTTTGGAAAATATGTGGTGCGGATTATTGGTACCTTCAGGAGAGAAAGTGAGAGTTGATAAGGGTCTGGGGATAGAGTGATGAAGAACTATATTGAATTTATAACATAGAAATGGGCTATTTAGCTAAATATGCTGATAACAATAATGCTGATATTATTATTTTCACTTGAACCTTCAACCATTCTAATATTCACAATCCACGATTTGTATTTTCCCAAATTCATTTGTCCTTCATGTTTTATCATCTTCCCTTAAATGTATGAACGTTGCCTTGTGCAGCCACTCCATGTGACAGTGATATTTAGATCCTTGCTAGTTTTTTTTGTAGATTGTTAAACCAAATCTGCACGTAATACTCTTCTAATCATGGATCCTTATAAACTTAGCATTGTTCCTTTTTTACATATTTTTCTTTGCTGTGATATTCTTCATATTTTTACCAATTGTATGAACAGAACTATAAAGGCAGATCTCTGAGTTCATCTTTTGGGCAATATGTCTCCATAATGTACCTACTTTTTGGAGAAAACCTTTTTGTCCTCCAGTGATCTTGTCTTAGTGCATCCCTATTTTCTGTAAGTCTTGAGCAAACCATTTCTTCATTGAATTGCATGACTGTAGCCACATCGAAGCAAGATATTTTTGATCAAGAGAAATAACTGAGTGTTTTTAAAAATATTTATTCCCCTCTACCTCTACTTTCTTTTAAGAGCTGTGACTTCTGTTGGGGTATAGTTCAGTGGCTATAGATGATCTTCTGGAACCTTTCTTAAATGAGTATTCTTGCATGAGAGATGACCATATCTGAAGACTTGTAAATCGTTTACTGCATCATAGTCAAACGCGATCTTCCCTTATCTGAAGTTGAAACATGCACCAAAAGCAGTCAAGGTTGGGAGACCTGGATGATTTCTTTCCTATTCTAACTTAAGAGTGCTGGGCCAATTGCAGCACATCTACTTCATTTATTAAATGGTTAACTGGAAATTGAACATGGAACTTAGTGGCCTGTGTGGCTCAGGAACACAAACGCCATGCCAACTGAGCCAGTTGGAGAAATACTTAATATTGTCTCTCCTCCCCTCCTCTCCTGAAGGCGTTGGCACCTTGCTGAGCAGGATCTACAGGGACTGGTTCCCCATCAGTACCTCGCACAAATGGCTTATATATCAGCCTTGAAGGTATGTGACAGCATTCTATTTGATGCTGGGTTGGGTTTCGCACATAATGGCATCATATGAAAGCTTACTGCCATTTTCACTTGACATTCATACATTTTCACCTGGGGTTTATGATAGCATTGTAGGTTTCTTCGTCAGATCAAGAGCAAATAATGCATCAAGTATCTGGTCATTTATATCACCAGGGTTCTGAGTTTGAAACCTGATCTTTGTTAAGATGACCACTGATTTGTGTGCTGCAGTGGGCTTCTGTGTACTTGGCTAGGGAGGGGCATGAACAATCTTTGACATTCCCACTTTTGATTCCTCTTTTCTTTATTGCAATTTCCTATTGGAGAAAATAGGATTGTGATACTCCTGTGATAAAATCTGATTATATGATCCATGCTAATGTCTGAAAATAAGAAGCAGCTAAGGCATTGGAAAGGTCTTGTGCTTGTTGAGTCATGTGAGAAGGTTATAAGGAAAGAAAAGGGCAGTCAGTAGAGTGACTTAAAACCTAACGCCATCATCTGATGTTGCATTTAAGCAACAGTTGAGCCATGGTTGGTGATGCGTCTAGTTACCTATGGTATTGTTTGTATTTAATTTCTGATTAAAGCTAAATAATGTCATAATTTTGTAATTGGTACTTTTAGAAATATTTTTAGCTTTGAAAATGGGAATATAGTAAATACACTTTCTATAATTCATTTTTAACATGTATATTTTGCACGTTTTTATTAATTTAATTTCTGGGCATGGCTAATAAAATTAGTTATTGCCCCACCCCAATTGAGAAGGTGGAGATGAGCTCCAGTCTCCTGGTACATGGATAATGCTGCTTATTAGGAATTTCCAGGATTTAGACCCAGTAATGATGAAGGAATGGCAAGATAGGAAGACTGGCTAACTTGGGACGGTAATGTAGATGTCTTGGGGACAGTCCCCATTGCAATTGAGAGGTGCTGAATGTCCTAAGGCATATGAAGGTTGATAAATTTCACGATCATGATCTATATATCTGAGGACATTGTGTGAAGCTAAAGAACAAATTGCAGGTTCCCTGGCTAAAATACTGTATATGAATCATTAGATACGGATGAGGTGCAAAAAGACTGGAGGGTGGCTAATGTTGTGCCTCTCTTTAAGAAAGGCTGGAAGGAAAAGGCTTGGAACTCTTCACCAGTGAGTAACATATGTGGTTAGCATGTTACTGGAGCATAATCTGATGGATAATATATTTAAATAGACATGGGCTGATTAGGGATAGTCAGCACGGTTTTGTATATGGCAGATCATGTCTTGCAATTTAAAAAAAAATTAAATAACCAAGAAAGGTGGTTGAGGGCAAAGCCAAAGCCGTTGTCTATATAGATTTCAGCAAGGGATTTGATAAGGTTCCGATGGTAGGTTGCTCTGGAAGGTTAGATCGCATGGAATATAAGGAGAGTTAGCCGACTGGGTAGAAAATTGGCATCATGGAAGGAAGCAGAGGGTGATGATGAAAGGTTCTTTTGTGGCCTGGACTCCTGTGACTTGTGGTGTGCCTTAGAGATCAGTGCCGGGCCTATTGCTGTTTGTGGCTTATCAATTCTAACATTTTAATTGAGTCAAGGACCTTAATTATCTTGTTTTGGAGGATCTAGAATATAGAACTATACAGCACAATGTTGGTGCCAAATATCCTGCAAGACTTTAGCAAGTTACTTATCTACCTGCCCATATTCATAGGTTTATCCAAAAGCCTCTTAACTGCCACTGTTGTATCTGCCTCAACCACCAACTCTGGCAGCATGCTCCAGGCGTTTGCCATTCTGTGTAAATATTTTAAAAAGTTGCCCCGAACATCACCTTTAAACTTTGTCCCTCCCCTTCATTGGAACATGCCAGTTCTGACTTCAATTAACAGATCTTTAAACGACTACCACATGTGAGATGGTGACTTACCCAATAATAATTGCTCCGAGTATACCCTGTTGAGCTCCTTCATAATGTTGTAGTTTGCCTTACTGTTTAGTACTTTCCCCCAAGGTTCAGCCATCTCCCTGTTCAAAACTATCTTAAAAACTATGGAGTTGTGATCACAATCCCCAAAATGCCCATCCACTGAAATACCAATCATCTGGCCAGGCTCATTTCCTTGCTATCCATCATCATGAAGTGCTTTGAGAGGTTGTTAATGGAACGCATTAAATCCAGTCTACGAAGCAACCTTGACCCACTGCAATTCGCCTATGGCCACAACAGGTCCATGGCTGGTGCCATCTCCTTGGCCCTACACTCGTCCCTTGAACACCTGGGTAAGAGAAACACCTACGTCAGACTTCTAGTCATAGACTACATGTCTGCTTTCAATACCATTATTCCATCCAAGCACAATTCCAAACTAGTGGAACTTGAAGTCAGCACTCATCTCTGCAACTGGAACCTCTACTTCCTGACCAAAGTCAGTGAGGTTGGGTGACAAATCATCCTTTACAATAATCCTCAACATCGGTGCCCTTCAAGGATGTGTTCTCAGCCCCGTTCTTTACTTCTTATACACCCAAGACTGTGGCCAAGTACAAATCCAGCTCAATTTACAAATTTGTGGACTACACCACCGTTGTCGGCAGGATATCAAATAATGACAAAACGGAGTACCGAAAGGAGATTAAGAACCTCGTAACCTGGTATCAAGAAAATAACCTTCATCTCAATGTCAGCAAGACAAAGAGGATAGTGATCGACGTCCGGAAGTGAAGCAGTACACTGATGGCGGTATACATTAATATGTATGCATTGATATACATTGATGGAAATATCACCAGCAAGTTGTCCTGGACTGGACATATTGAAGCAATGACCAAGAAAGCACACCAACACATCTTTCTTAGAAGGCTTAGGAAGTTCGGCATGTCCCCAACAACTCTCACCAACTTCTACAGATGCACCTCAGAAAGCATTTTATCGAGATGCATCACAGCATGGTTTGGGAACAGCTCCATCCAAGACCGCAATAAATTGAAAAGAATCGTGGATGCAGCCTAGGCCATCACACAAACCAACCTCCCTCTCCATCTCCATCTGCAATTCATGCTGCCTCGGCAAGGCCACCAGCATAATCACCGACGAGTCTCACCCACTCCCTCTTCTCCCCTTTCCCATCAGGCAAGGGGTACAGAAGTTTGAAAACTCGTGCTTCCGGATTCAGGAACAGTTTCTTCCCAGCTGTTATTAAGCAACTGAATCATCCTTTCACCAACTAGAGAGTGGACCTGAGCTATCATCCACATCGTCGGAGAACCTGACTATCATGAATCGGTTTTCACTATACTTTATCTTGAAATTATCATTATTCCCTTTATCCTATTTCTGTATGCTGTGGACAGCTTGATTGTAACCACATGTATGTAGTCTTGACACTGACTGGATAGCATGCAACAAAAGCTTTTTCACTGTACCTTGGTACACATGACTAAACTAAACAGTATGTTTCCTTTTCTGGATCAACTATCTGCTTACTCGTGGGTACACCTCACAAATTCTACCCCATTTGAGACATCTGATCCTCCCCTCCCTTCCTCTAGCTTAGCAAGCTTCATTTCTCTCCTCAGTTCTGGCAAAAGGACGTTGAGCTGAAATATTAACTGTTTCTCTTCCCACAAATGTGCCTGGCCTGCTGAATAGGTCAGCATTGTCTTTTTTTTGTCAAAGATCCTGTTTGCCAGTACAGTCGATAGAGGCCACTGCCATCCTCTTTCCTCCTCTTTCTACCCCCTGCACTTCCACCAATCCCCACCCCTACGTGGAAACAGGCCCTTTGGCCCACCAAGTCCACTTCAACCAGCAATCCCCGCACATTATCCTACACACACTAGGGACAATTGACACTTATACAGGGCTCTCTCTTTTTCTTTCCCTGTTGCCAGCCAGGCCACCTAGGCAGCTTTTTAGGTTGCCAAATGACAGTTTAGGTGGTCATTTAAGACGGCTTGCATGACGCGTGCGATGACGTGCTCGGATGAAGTGCGTAGTTACCAGTCGGAATTATGCTCAATGTAGCATTCACATATTATTTCAAATAAAGTCACAAACTAAACATATTCACCAAACAAGACGGGATATATACCACAATGACATAGAAACATAGAAAATAGGTGCAGAAGGAGGCCATACGGCCCTTCGAGCCAGCACCGCCATATCCCTTGACTCCACTAGCCCCTACAGCTCTATTTAGCTCTCTCTTAAATCCATCCAGTGACTTGTCCTCCACTGCCCTCTGTGGCAGGGAATTCCATAAATTCACAACTCTCTGGGTGAAATTTTTTTTTCTCACCTCAGTCTTAAATGACCTCCCCTTTATTCTAAGGGGACATGCAGCATGACATGCAGAAAAATTATAATACAGTATCTCAACTCTTTTTACACGTTGCAATTAATGCAATTTTTATTATTTCTTTCCATTTCCAAACAAAAATGTGGTTGGATTATTCAGCGTATGATCAACCTGTGTCAATAAATCCTGGACCATGGTAACATATATGCTTAACCATGCACACTACAGATTGATGCAAGCATGTTTTCTGTGAAGGACTGAAAATTATCATGACATGGCCATAGCATGGGTCGTTATTGCTATTCGTACAGAACCACTCTCGCTTCCCACATAATTTATCCACAACAAAATATACATACAGGTTGGACAAGGGGACATGACTTGAGAATTAAGGGACTGAAGTTTAGGGGTAACATGAGGGGGAACTTCTTTACTCAGAGAGTGGTGGCTGTGTGGAATGAGCTTCCAGTGAAGGTGGTGGAGGCAGGTTTGTTTTTATAATTTAAAAATAAATTGGATAGTTATATGGACGGGAAAGGAATGGAGGGTTATGGTCTGAGCGCAGGTATATGGGACTAGGGGAGAACACGTGTTCGGCACGGACTAGAAGGGTCGAGATGGCCTGTTTCCGTGCTGTAATGGTTATATTGTTGCAAGGAAAATTCTAAAGGCATTTTATGATAATAGCTATTAAAACAGACTATACCCATCTGACAGGTTAAACATTACACTAACTGACAAGAGATGGACAAAGGACATAACCAGCAAATGTTCTTTTGGTAATATGTTTAAAGGTGTCAAAACGCCACATTACCGGACATTCAGATTAGATGTACGTATTGTGAACAGCAATGAAGATACCCAGTTTGTACGCACCAGATTAAAAAAAAATTATTGATAAACGCTGTTTCCATCTCACTACAGGATAAATTGAATCTGAATCTGAATCCATCATTCCCACTTGAGAATTGACGTTAAAATTTCAACTGAAATATCTCCTGACCAAATTTGTGATGTATATGACTGACTGTAGAAGTAAAACCTGGATAAATCCAATGTATAGTTGTGAATGTTGCTCATTGAATAACTACAGCACTGATACTCCATATTAAGAGCATTGATTTGCCAGTAAAATAAATTCTGTAATAACGTGTCAACGGTAGCAGTGACAATCGAACACTGCGGTTTTAATGTTTCACATGTTCACAATTTAATTAATCCATCTTTATGGATTATAACAAATAATAACATTGGGAATTAAAACACATTTGATTGCATTCCGTTATCAAACATAGTCAATGTTCGCTCTGAAGACTTTTCCAGCACAATAGGGTCAGGGGGTGGGTTGGGGGGTGTGTGAATGAGTGCGGGATGGATAGATGGCGGGGGTTGAGAAGGCAATCAGTGCGGAATGGATGGATTGAGGCAGGGGAATGAGTGTGTGTTGGTTGGAGTAGGTAAAATTGTGAGGGGAGAGCGCGGGGGATGTCAGTGGGGTTGAATGGGGGGATCAGTACGGGATGGACGAGGGGGATCTGTGCAGGATGAATGAGGGGGGGGTCAGTCAGTACAGGGTGGATGGGGGAGGGGAATCAGTACAGGATGGATGGGTGGATCAGTACAGGATAAATGGGGATAGACAAAAATGCTGGAGAAACTCAGCGGGTGAGGCAGCATCTATGGAGCTAAGGAAATAGGCAACGTTTCGGGTTGGGACCCTTCAGACTGATCCCCCATTCTTCTTGAATGGGAGGGTCTGTGCAGGATGAATGGGGGGCTCACTACAGGATGAGTGGTGGTGGGCTCACTACAGGATGAATGGGGGGGGCTCACTACAGGATGAGTGGTGGTGGGCTCACTACAGGATGAATGGGGGGGGCTCAATACAGGATGAGTGGTGGTGGGGTCACGACAGGATGGATGGGGGGGGGAATCAGTGCAGGATGCAAGTGAGTAAGTATTTTTTATTTATATAGCACATTTAAATCAACTTGCATTGAAACCAAACTGCAGTACATAGAAGATATTGGGTTTCCATACATCCATACAAAATAAAAAAAAGAAAAGACACAACATACTATAGAATGAGGGGATCAGTAAAAGATGAACGGGGTGATCACTACAGGATGGATGGGGGGTTCGGTGCAGAATAAATGAAGGGGGGATCAGTGCAGGATGAATGGGAGTGGGATCAGTGCAGGATGAATTTGGGGATCAGTAAAAGATGAATGGGTAGATCACTACAGGATGAATGGAGAGATTGGTGCAGAATAAATGGAGGGGGGATCAGTGCAGGATGAATGGGAGTGGGATCAGTGCAGGATGAATTTGGGGATCAGTAAAAGATGAATGGGTAGATCACTACAGGATGAATGGGGAGATTGGTGCAGAATAAATGGAGGGGGGGTCAATATGGGATGAATGATGGGATCAGTACTGGATGGATGGGGGTGGTTGTAGTGCAGGATGGATGGGAAAGTGGGTCAGTACAGGATGAATTGTGGGACCAGTGTAGGATGGATGGGGGTGGCAGGATTATCAATGCGAGGTGGATAGGGTGATCAGTGCAGGATGAATAGATTGGGGGGAGGGGGGGGGGGATAGATGGAGATGGGAGCACAGGGGATGTCAGTGAGGACTGAATAGAGGCGGGAATGGTGATCAGTGCGGGATTCAGAGGAGGGGTCCCAAGATAAGGGTGGTGGAGGGGGGGCGTACAGAGAGAGAGGGAGAGAGAGGGGGTGGGGGTGGGGACGAAGGAAGGTCAGCGCTCCTCGAACATCACCGGCGTCATCGCCCCGCTGCCTTGGCCATCCCTGTCCACCGCCAAGTGCTGCCGCCAAAGGGGGAGGCAGTTGGGATCTCCTCGCCACCGCCTCCCTTCCTCTGACAGCCAACAGGAAGGTGCAGGTGCTTCAGACGGCGGAAGGCAGCCTCCTTCCACACCGAAGCCTCGCACTTCCTCCCAGCCTCAGCATGCGGGAGGGTCTTGAAAGCGGTTATCGCGGTTGGCAGAGTGGCAAGGAGCGGCCACTATCAGGGTGGGCGGGGTGTGGGAGGAGGTGGAGCTGCTGTCGCGCCTGCTGCTGTGCGGGGTCCGTCATTCGCTCCGACCCTCCGTCACCCCGCACCTAGAATCTTTGCCCCGCACTACAGTTGCCGCCGCCGCTGACACGAAGCGTCACGTTCCTTTTCTCCAGAGATGCTGCCTGTCCCGCTGAGTTACTCCAGTTTTTTGTGTCTATCTTCGGTATAAACCAGTATCTGCAGTGCCAAGCCGGGCAAAATTACATGGCATTTATGTTGCCCGGCGGCAGTTTAGGTGGCCAATGGCACCCGGGCAACCGCTAATTTCAAGCCCTGATATACAAAGCCAATTAAACAAACCTGTATGTCTTTGGAGTGTGGGAGGAAACTGAAGATCTCGGAGAAAACCCATGTGGTCACGGGGAGAATGTACAAACTCTGTACAGGCAGCGCCCCTAGTTGGGATCGAACCCGGGTCTCTGGCGCTGGAAACACTGTAATGCAGCAACTCTACCACTGCACCACCGTGCCGTCCTATGGACTTGATCAGTCATGGACTATGAATTTATAAGCTATTTCTCATCTCCATACAAGTGCCATTTTGTGAATATTGAATGCAGTAACAGATAACTTTTGCCAGTTGTATTGGGGTCACCAAATGTGTACTCCTTTTTATAATTATTTAATTGCATTTCACCACAGTGAATACAGTCCAAAATTAAATTACATAGGACAAATTTCAGGCAAGTGCATTTAATACTGTAACTGTTTTGATATTGTGCTCAGTTTTTTTCCAATCTTAAAAAATAGATTTGGAAAATATATATTAAAATATAAAGACTATCGACATTTGTTATGATATTTTTAGCATGTTAACACTTACTCTGAGGTTGCAGAAATGTTATGGTTACATTTGTAATGGTTAAGAAAAAAATGGGAACTGTTGATTTGGGGTGACCAAAAACATACCCTAACTCCCAGCAAAGGTTTTAATTCTGTCATCTCAATGCTGAGGCTATTTGTGGTAATTGACCTGCTATTTTGCCTGAGCCAATTAATTCAGCATTGATCAAGAACCAACTCTGGGATCTTCAAGTCTTTGTTATTGAAGTCACTAGGGGACTGAAGGAATTCCAGCTAAAAATGTTTGGCATTAGGTATTAGGATTGTTACTATGCAATTAATACAGCTGAATGTAATAGGACAATAGTGGAAAATGGAGCTCAAGTAATTACAAAAAACCTAGATCATCATGTATATCGCAGAGCACTGGATTACTGAATTCTTATTAGGAAAAGAATAAAGAAAGAAGAAAACTTAATCAACAGTCATAAACTAGTCTGCAAATTTTAGACATATTTCAATCCGTTTGCTAGCATCTCGATTATTTTTACTGTTTTTTCAGTGCACAACTGGCAGGACTTCTATGTGAAGAAGAAGGCTCAGAAGCTGATAATGTTAAATACTGTGGCTACTGTAAATACCATTTTGGAAAATTGGTAAGTGCTAAGAAATTTACGAAGGAAACGGTAAGAATTAAAAAAGAAAAGAAAAATCCAAAGTGGCAACCATGTTGTGATTAAGCAAAATTAAACTAGAGGAGGGGAAAAAGCTCCACCAGAATAACCTTTCCTCTTGTCTGCATTTGTAGATCTGATCTCACTATTTCACTTCTCAACTGTTCATCTTTCAAAAAGGTTTATTGTCTGCCTTCTCATCTGAAGAAGATTATGAAATAATCAGAATCTAAAATACTGATTACTTCTGACAAATTAGTATTAAGCTAGAACGTATCATAGGTACATATTAGAAATATGTTGGTAATATATTCTCAATTAATAAAGTTTAAAACTGAATCTTTCAAGGAAAATGACACCTCTTTATAGATAGCACTATTTACCCGTTTAGATTGTGTTAGATTTCAGCAACTCTATTGCAAAATTATTTTGTAAATACATTAGGATATTTATGTGATACATTGAAAATTTTTAATGTTATTTAACTTGGTCAAAACAATTACAATTATTTTTATATGGAACTGGGCCAAGTGGGACCCATCCCCTCAACACACTGTTGCGGGGGAGGGGGGTGGCCTGTGGCGTCACACACACACACACACACACACACACACACACACACACACACACTAACCACCCCCCCCCCACACCCCACACACACGCACATATACACACACACAATTATTCACACACACACCACACACACACACACACAACCACACACACACACACACCCACACACACACACACAAAACCACACACACACACACACACACACACACACACACACACACACACACACACACACACACACACACACACACACACACACTAACCACCCCCCACACACCCAAACTAATCACCCCCATTGATATATTATTAATATTATTCATTCACTCATTTTACCCCATCTCCTGCCCTATCCACTCGCCTACAGCCCCCAACTCGCAGGCGCGGCTAGAGAGGGAGGGGATAGAGAAAGAGGGACAAACAGGGAGTCACAGAGAGGGACACGGAGTCACAGACAGGGACACGGAGGCACAGAGTGGGACACAGAGTGGCGGTTACGTCACTCGCAGCGTGGGGGGGGGGGGGGGGGGGGGGGGGTTGGAGGGGGCGGCAGGGGCGGACAGCAGCTTGCAGCGCAGACTCTGCAGGCAGAGCCCGCAGCACGCAGAGGCATTGTGAAGTCATCAGGTACTTTTCATGTAAGCCGATTTTTTACACCACGGTGTAAATCTCCACCAGAATATGTAAACATTTTCCCATTAGCGTGTCGTTTCTTTCGAGTAGATGTGATCACACAGAAAAAAAATAAATACAGGCACACACACACACACACACACACACACACACACACACACACACACACACACACACACACACACACACACACACACACACACACACACACACACACACACACACACACACACGCGCACGCCCAAGATCAGAGTTTTATAGTTATAAGGATGTTGTATGGGATCGTGAGTATGGGATTGCTGGTCGGCACGGACTTGGTGGGGTGAAGGATCTGTTTTCACATTGCTTTTCTAAACTCAACCTACCTTGTCGCTACAACTTTTCTTTGGAACTAATGCCATAACTGAACTACATTGCCAGGTCTAACAAGTTCAGTGAGTAAATTGTGCAGATAAATTGGGGAAATTATAGAAAGCTAACACTCCACTGCTGGCCTGCACATGAAGTCCACCGGGAGTTTAATTGAGAAATTGCTTCCCTTTAGAAAGATCAAGATTTGTGCATTCTTGTTCAGAAGCCCGCACTTCCTGGGTGGCAAGTACCCCAATCAATGAAACTGCACAGATTTATTTTAACAATTGACATATGTTGCTTAAAATATGTTTGTTAGATATGAGAAATATTGTAAAATATTGGCTTGCATTGTTGTCGGGTAATAGCAATATTGTTTCATCTTTATCAACTGTTTGCCCCGGATCCACTCGGGGCGCTGCACTGGCAGCAGCCTCTACCTACAGCCTGTATGTCATTTCCATCTTTTTTATTATTTTTAGTTAGTCTAAAGTCTGTTTTAGGGGAAAACTTTTACTTTTCTATGTGGGGTAGGGGGGCAGGGTAAGGGGGAAACCGTTTCCCAGTCTCTTCCTGGCGGGGCGCGACTATTTCTCCGAGTCGCGTCCTCGCCCCCCACCTCGCGGCCTACCAGCTGGATCGGAGCGGCCTTTCCTGCCGGGGACCGGGAACCGGACCAGGGCTGCTACAGCGGCGGCGCAGCGCTGGAGTCAACGCGGAGCGGGCGATACCTACCTGGGTCGCCGTTGGAGCTCCGGAGCGCTGGGCCGTTGCTCCAACATCGTGAAGCTCTGGTGCGGAGAGCTTCCAACGCGGGCGGCGCTGAACGGCATCATGGAGTCCTGGGGCGTCTTGCAGAGGGCCTACAGCAGCAGTCTCCACCCGGCGCAGCCTGCGGACTTTGGAAGCCGCCGACTCCGGTAGGAGCGGGCCGACTCTGGTGTCCACGCCGCTGAGGACGTCCCGCAGCCCCGACGTCGGACTGGTATCATCCCGGCG
Source organism: Leucoraja erinaceus (assembly GCF_028641065.1). Classification (NCBI taxonomy): domain Eukaryota; kingdom Metazoa; phylum Chordata; class Chondrichthyes; order Rajiformes; family Rajidae; genus Leucoraja; species Leucoraja erinaceus. The sequence goes on along the minus strand of NC_073378.1, from coordinate 20,958,692 downwards.
AGCGGTCCTGGTCATCGGGCCGCCCGTAGCTGCAACTGCGGAGGGCTTGGGGAGACCCTGACCACGGGGAACAGTGGAGGAAGAGACTGACTTTGGTGCCTTCCCACACAGTGGGAAACTTTGGTTCTGCTGTGTGGGGATGTTTTGTGTTGAATTCTATATTGTGTTGAGTCCTGTTTATTTTTATTGTATGGCTGTATGGGAATTCATTTCACTGTGCCATCTGGCACACGTGACAATTAAATCTATCTTGTATCTTGTATCTTGCCTTCTACATCAATGATTTGGATGCGACTTTAGAGATACTGCGTGGAAACAGGTCCTTTGGCCCAGTGAGTCCGCACCAGTGATCAACCCAGTGACCACTTAAAATTTACAAAAGTCAATTAACCTACCAACTTGTACATCTTTGGGGTGTGGGAGGAAGAATGTACAAAGTCCGTGCAGACAGCACCAATAGTCTGGATCAACCTCTTGTCTCTGGCACTGTAAGGAAGAAACTACTGCTTCACTACTGTGCCGTGCCGCTTAAATGTACAATGTATGATTAGTAAGTTAGATGGCAGTAGAATGGGTAATATCATAGACAGTGAGGATGGTTATCAAAAATTAAAGTGGGACTTTGATCAGCTGTGCAAGTGGGCCAAAGAACGGCTAATGGAGTTTAATTCAGATACGTGTAAGGTGATGTATTTGGGAAACCAAAATAAGGCAGGATCACACTGTGAATGGTAGGGCCCTGGAGAGTGTTGTAGAGCAAAGGGATCTAGGAGAACAAGTATATCATTCCCTGAAAGTGGCATCACAAGTAGATGGGGTGGTGAAGAAGATTTTTGACACATTGGCCTTCATCTGTCAGGGAATTGAATATGGAGGTTGGGATGTTATGTAACAGTTGTACAAAACGTTAGTGAGAGCTGCACTTGCAGTATTGCATTCAATTATAACAGGTCATCTACTATAGGAAAGATGCCATTAAGCTGGAAACGGAGCAAAGAGGATTTATGAGTATATTATGAGGACACAAGGGCTGAGTTATAGGCAGATGATGGGCATGCTACGACTTTACTCGGAGTGCAAGAAGCTCAGTAGTGGTCTTATAGTGGTGTATAAAATCATGAGGGTGATAAGGTGAATGCAGGGTGGGGAATTGAGAACATCAGGGCAATAGGTTTAAGGGGAGAGGAAAGATTAAATAGACATACGGGTCAATCTTTCCGTACAGAGGGTGGTGGGTGTACAGAATGTGCTGCCAGAGAAAATAGTTAGTAATGAGACTAGCTTAAATGGAGGATCTTAATTGGCATGGACGTGTGGGGCCAAGGGTTTCCATGCTGTTTCCATGCTGTATGAGTTTATGACTATTAAGTTTTTAAAAAGGGGCACTTGTGAAGTAAGTGATGTGGTTTACAAACTATGTTAAAGGGTGCAAATATGGCTGGCTATGGTAGGTGGTTGAGTGGCACTTTTTAGCTGCATTTCCACACTTTGGCAAAGCTCCTCGGTGGTTTTATTTGGATTATTATTTGCCGAGGTGCTACAGCCCAATGCTAATTTCTGTGAGATTCTATCAATGAAAAGGTCCCGTGAAGTCCCACCACATTTAATAATGAGCTTGTGTCCATGTAAATAGTGTTCCTTATTAACTGAACATTTTCCACTCTACGTACGGGACCACGACTTAATTGCACGGAGTGTTTTTAAAATTCACCTTCCATTTCTATTCCTTGATCCTTAAAGACAGCACCAGAAGTGGAACCAATATATGGTTTGGGTTTTGAGTAAGTTGGCATCAATGGTGTCCTATTCCTGGGGGGAAAGAGGGGGGAAGTAACATGGGTAAGCATGTATACGAGCGATGGGATGTTGTTTGGATGTGGAACTTGTTGTGGAGAGAAGTCAACAGAGACTCAGGTAGGCAACCTGGTCGGAATGGACCTGTTTCTATGCTATATCATTCTGTCCCAATGCACATTAAGTTTTGTGCAGCTTCCAACTCAGCATTGCTTGTGCCCGAAATCTTCACTCTGGGGTCAGTAACCCAAGGAGCTATGGTGCATTGGGTGAAGGTATTGGGGAGAGAGAATGTATGAAAGACGATGAAGGCAGATAACTATATGTTAGTCTTTGCCATTGTATATTGCAAGAAAACAATGTGTTAGTGAACGTCTTGGTGTTTAGAGAATGTAGTCTTCATGATGGAAAATGTAATTAATTGTGGGTAATGCAAAAGTTGTGAGTAACTGGAGGCTGTAGTAGTGATGTGTGTGCATATGTAACCATAAGGACGTTTGGTGAAATGTACTTTGGTAATTGTAGCATGGTGAAAAGCTGTGGTTGAGAAGGGTTTGTGGGTTCTGTGAACATATAACTCGTGGAACTCAGTGGCATGTATTTTTCCATTCTTTGTACTTTAACAATTTTCTCTTAACTGGTCATTCATGATTGGTTGTTTTCTTGAAGGGTTTACATAGTAAACAAGGAGGACATTCAGTCCTGCAGGTCAGTTCCAGATCTTTGAAAGAGTCATCTAATTAGTTCCCTCTCCCCAGCACTTTACTGACACTAAATTGTACTTTCCCGTTTTAAAGTTAAATCTTTGAAATATTTTCAAGCATAGGACCGGGCTGTAGGGGCAGTGTTGCTGGCACTGACGCATTAACATTCTCCAGCCACCCAGATATGTTTAGGTAACTTTCTCCTACCTGGGGTGACAAGGAATTGAGGTTGGCTAATGAAGAAGCTATTATCACTTGTTATTTCATAGAACTTTCTTCGCTGCTCACTTTGTGTAATAGAATGTCGGCAAGTTTTTGAAGAATCAGATCAGTGATAGGAGGATTCGTTGGAACAAGTATTCCTTGTGTAGAAGATAATGAATGTTAAAACAACTGTTTTCAGGAGGTTATTTTCTCTCTATTTCATTGCGGATCATAACATTAAAATTGGGCTAAGGATTTCAGACATGACAACGTACAATGAAGTGGAAATCTAGAATTTTAATGACATGGAGAGACGAGTAAGCTTGGGTCAACTGAAAGTTTGCAATTGATTTTTTTTAAGCAAGTGTATTGAAATCATGAAGCTGACATAGGTGAGGTTGATCAGCCTTGATGTTGTTGGCCCGAAACGTCTCGCATTCCTTCTCCCAGAGATGCTGCCTGTTCCGCTGAGTTACTCCACCATTTTGTGTCTAGCCTTGATGTTGTTGCTGGGAGACTGGGTAGTGGGAGCAAACTTGAATAAGATTGCCTGCCATCACTTCTAAAATCTATTGCTTATTTCTATATGACTGTTGGAAAATTAGTTTTCCCAATTTTCTGTTCATTAAATTGATTGCTTTTTGTCATTTTGAAGCTGCATATTATTTTCATCAGGATAACTAAATGTGACATTTCTTTAGGAAATTATCATTTTAGTAGAACGCTTTAAGAGTACAACTAAGGGACAATTTGTTTCCTCCAGTGCTGCAATGCTAATATATTTTCAAATGTAAGCACTTGATGACAGAATAAAACTGAGCAGTGTTTTCTATTACAGCTTCATTTACTAGCTATGGTTCAAGGGGGTTCATTCTGTGAAAAATGAGTGTAAAGATTCTAATGAGATAACAGAAAACTGCTATAATATAATAGAGGAACTTTTGTCAAGAGTGAGGACAGTAGGTAAATAGTGCATTTATACAATTATCTTTGTTCAGCAGATCTGGGTGAATTAGAGTGCAATTTACAGCAGCAAACTGCCTGTGAGGTGCAGAACACTTACTAGAATATGACCAGTTACTCTGAGAAACATGGTTATGGTCCAGTCTTTTATTTTTTCGGATAATTGTCTCATCACTGTCAAGCATCACCCTGCTCTTGAGATGGGAATAATGAGGCACCTTTTTGAACAGTTGGCAAAAATTCTTGTGCAGAACATTGCAGTTTTGCAACAGCTGAATGGTTTGCTGATCCATTCAAGAGATGGTTTAAGGGTCAAATGGGTCGACGGAGCAACGTGGCAGTCGAGGACGGGCCATGTGGGAGTCTGAGGACGTGCCGCCGGGAACAAAGGAGGACCCAGCAAGGGGGAACTGCCGTGAGGGGAGGGGGGAGTGGGGCAAGAACAAAGGAGGACCCGGCGCAGTGGAACTGCTGTGAGGGAGGGAGAAAAAGAATGGACCTGGCCCGGGACTGTAACATTATTAGCACCCTTCATGTGGTGACTATTTGCATACCTTGGGTATGCATGAACGAATTTCACTGACTTGTCACATGTGACAAAGTATTCAATTCAACTATATTGTTTGACTAGATTACGTGGGGTTAAAATATTTCACCCTTAAGCTTTGATTAGTATGCCATTTGAGGTTAGAAGACGGTGGCACTAGGTGTGGCGCCGCGGTAGAGTTGCTGCTTTACTGCGCTAGAGAACCGGTTCGATATAGTTCGATCCTGACTATGGTGGTATTTGTACGGAGTTTGTGAATTCTCCCCGTGACCTGCATGGGTTTTCTCCGAGATCTTCGGTTTCTTCCCACACTCCGAAGACTTACAGGTTTACAGGTTTAGTAGGTTAATTGGCTTGGTATAAATGTAAATTGTCCCTAGTGTGTGTTGAATAGTGTTAATGTGCGGAGATCACTGGTCGATTCGGACTAGGTGGACTGAAGGGCCTGTTTCCGCGCTGTATCTCTAATCTAAACTAATAAAGACATTAAGTAGTTTTGTGGTCACCATTATAAAACTTGGTTTTAGTACAGGTTTATACAATTAGCCAACTGACCCAGATGGTGTCCCTGGCCGTGTCCTCAGAAACTGTGTGGAATAGTTAGCAGGAGTATTGGTGGGAAACCTCTTTATATGTAACCTCTCACATCATGCTGAGGTTCCCACCTGCTTTAAGATGACCACTATCATCTTGGTGCCAAAGAAAAGAATGGTAGAGTTCATAAATGATTACTGGCTGGTGGTCTGACATCCACTATCGTGAAATGCATCGGGAGGCTGTTGATGCAATTAACTCCAGCCTCCCAGAGGGCGTTGACCACTGCAGTATGCCGACAGTCACAAAAGATCTACGGCTGTCGCGGCGTCTACAGCCCGGAATCCCTCGTGGGGGACCCGGGGGAAGAAGAAGCCATCACTGCCGGCCCGCGGCCAACTTCTACCGCGGGCGCGGTGGCGACTTACCATCACTCCTGGAGGGGAGCTTCGACCACCGACCCTGCGGCCTGCGGTGCTTCTGTCTACAGCACGGCGGGGAATTTAAATCTTCGACCGCCGGCCTGTGGCCTACACCAACTTAAAGCCGCGGTCTCCGGTGGGGAAGTGCCGACTCTGGACTTACCTGGACTTGTACCTTGTCCTTTTACCATCTGGACGACCGCAGCAACGGCTGCGGAAGGTTGAGGTCCCGACCACGGGGGAAAATGGAGGAGGTCTGGCCAAAATGTGTGCCTTCCACCACAGTGATGAATGCTGTCGTGGATGTTTATGTTAAATTTTTATTGTGTTTTGTGTGTGTTCTATATAATTGTACATATTCATTTCACTTGCACTTATGTGCAATGTGACAAATAAACCATATTGTATTGTATTGTATGTGTCAAATTAAACTTCTTTTTATGCTTTATCTGATGGGATAAATTAAAGACTTGATTTTTTAAATCTCAAAATTTTGTAACATTGCTGTCCCGAGGAATGCACACCTTTCATTTCAGATTTCCAGCATCTGTATTATTAAGGGGTGGCGGAGGAAATGAAATCGGGCTGAGACAGGGTAGCCCCACAGGTATTTTCTCGAACAAAGACTGAGTAGCTGTTAATCTTCATCCTTGGCATCATAGGGAACTTGGTCCAAAAGTGTACCTCAGGCCAAACCTAACAAATTCATTGGTTATAGTAATCCCTCTAAACAATGCTTCATTCCAATAGACAATAGGTACAGGAGTAGGCCATTTGACCCTTCGAGCCAGCACCACCATTCAATGTGATCATGGCTGATCATCCACAATCAGTACCCTGTTCCTGCCTTCTCCCCATATCCCTTGACCGCTATCTTTAAGAACTCTATCTCTCTCTTGAAAGCATCCAGAGAATTGGCTTCCACTGACTTCTGAGGCAGAGAATTCCACAGATTCACAACTCTCTGGGTGAAAAAGTTTCTCCTCATCTCCATTCTAAATGGCCTACCCCTTATTCTTAAGCTGTGGGCCCTGGTTCTGGACTCCCCCAACATCGGGAATATGTTTCCTGCCTCTAGCGTGTCCAATCCCTTAATAATCTTATACATTTCAATAAGAAACCCTCTCATCCTTCTAAATTCCAGTGTATACAAGCCCAGTTGCTCCATTCTTTCAACATATGACAGTCTCGCCATCCTGGGAATTAACCTTGTGAACCTACGCTGCACTCCCCCAATAGCAAGAATGTCCTTCCTCAAATTTGGAAACTAAAACTGCGTACAATACTCCAGGTGTGGTCTCACTAGGGCCCGGTACAACTGCAGAAGGACCTATTTGCTCCTATACTCAACTCCTCTTATGAAGGCCAACATGCCATTAGCTTTCTTCACTACCTGCTGTACTTTCAGTGACTGATGAACAAGGACACCCAGATGTCGTTGTGCTTCCCCTTTTCCTAACTTGACACCATTCAGATAATAATCTGCCTTCGTGCCACTAAAGTGGACAACCTCACATTTATCCACATTAAACTGCATCTGCCATGCATCTGCCCACTCACCCAACCTATCCAAGTCACCCTGCATCCTCATAGCATCTTCCTCACAGTTCACACTGGCACCCAGCTTTGTGTCATCTGCAATTTTGCTAATGTCACTCTTAATCGCTTCATCTAAATCATTATTGTATATTTTAAATGGTTGCGGTCCCAGCACCAAACCTTGTGGTACCCCACTAGTCACTGCCTGCCATTCTGAAAGTGACCCGTTAATCCCTACTCTTTGTTTCCTGTTTACCAAGCAATTTTCTATCCATGTCAATATCCTACCCCAATACCATGTGCTCTAATTTAGCTCACTAATCTGTTATGTGGGACCTTATCGTGTCCAGGTACACTACATCCACTGGCTCTCCCTTGTCCATTTTCCTAGTTACATCCTCGAGTTACATTTTCCTAGTTGCATCCTTCTGTTATATTCTGTGGTGAAAGTGATCTTTCCTCAAATTATCTGGGTACAATTAAGAAACAAAATGCTGGGAATACTTTGTCATTTTACAGAGAGTGTGTTAATTGTGTGTAATTTCAGACTGTTGACAGAATTTTCGCAGTTTCAAAAACCTAATCATGAATGGAAAACATCAAGGTTTATCTGTAAAGGTTGAATACAGCCATAAGGAGTAGTTGGGTGTAATTTTACCGAAATACTGGATTGTGCAATTAAAAGTTTGAACATTGCCACATTCCGTGTAGCTGTGTTAAGGGCCGGTCCCTCGAGCATGCGACTGCATGCGGCAAGCGCGACCAAACCGGAAGCGGGGGCCGCGCGGAGGTCTAGTGATGCCCGGACAGGGCCTGTCACACCAGCATAGAATAGAATAGAATAGAATAGTTTCTTTATTGTCATTGTAACATGAACCATGTACAACAAAATTAAAAAATGTCAGCTAGTCAGTGCACCATTCAAACATTTCTAAGAGCTAACGATACATACACGGTAAAATATTAAAAAAAGATAAACAACTAAAATAAATATCATGAAAATAGCACGCATAAACACCCAACCCTACATCCTTCTGTCGATTTCACCGTATACCACAGTCCCTTAGTATGTATCGCCCCTGCGTTCCTTGGCAGCTACATTTAGTGCCTTTATAGCAGTGGGGTAAAAACTGTTTTTAAGTCTGTTTGTCCTTGTCCTTGTAGATCTGTACCGTCTGCCTGACGGCAACAGTTCAAACAGGGAGTGTCCGGGGTGGGAAATGTCCTTTATAATACTCTGGATTTTTTCTGATGCAGCGGGAAGGGAGAGACTGCAAACCCCGTGTAAGTCCTCCAAGGTAAGGATAGCTGCAGGGCAGCCGACAATCCTCTGGGCGTTGTCAATGACTAAACCCTCTGGAGCGCTTTCCACAGTGTCTGAGCCGCTGTGCAGCTGGCGTACCATATGCATACACAGTATGTTAGGATGCTCTCAATGGAGCACCGATAAAAGGACAGCAGCAGTCTCTGAGTGATGTTATTCTTCCTGAGCACCCTCAGGAAGTGCAGTCTCTGCTGGACCTTTTTCAGCAGCGCAGAGGTGTTCACGCTCTACGTCAGGTCCGCCTCAATATGGATTCCCAGGAAGCGGAAATCCGCCACCCTCTCTACACAGTCCCCTCTGATAGGTAATGGTACCATATCTGTTTTATTCTTCCTGAAGTCTATTATTATTTCCTTTGTCTTTAAGGTGTTGAGGAGCAGGTTATTTTCTCCACACCACACTGTCAGCTGCTCAGCCTCATCCCGGTAGGCGTACTCGTCCCCCCCCGGAGATGAGTCCCACCACCGTAGTGTCATCCGCAAATTTGACAATGGTGTTGCTGTGGTGGGCGGGGGTGCAGTCATGTGTGTAGATGGTGTAGAGCAGGGGGCTCAGCATGCAGCCCTGTACTGAGGCCGGTACTGAGGCTGAGGGCCGTGGATGTGTGATGGCCCATTCTGACTCTCTGGCTGCGATCCGACAGGAAGCTATTTATCCACATGCAGGTGGAGTGTGGAAGTCCCAAGTCCCCCAGTTTGTCCACCAGTTTGTGGGGAAGGATGGTATTAAAAGCAGAGCTGTAGTCCACAAAGAGCATCCTCACGTAGCTCCCCCGCTGCTCCAGGTGGGACAGTGCAGCATGGAGAGCTGTGGCTACAGCATCCTCTGTAGATCTATTCGCTCTGTACGCAAACTGGTGGGGGTCAAAGCTTCGGGGCAGGAGTGATGTGATATGACCCCGGACCAGTTTTTCAAAACACTTCATCGCCACTGGTGTGAGTGCGACTGGCCGGTAGTCGTTGAGGCTGGAAATGTGGGTTTTTATGGGCAAGGGAACTATGGTTGCGGACTTCAGACAGGGTGGAACAGTGGACTGGGCCAGAGACTGGTTGAAAATCCTCATACAGACTCCAGCCAGCTGGTCTGCGCTGTCCTTCAGCACGCGTCCAGAGACGCCGTTGGGTCCAGTAGCCTTCCTTGGATTGATGGCCCGCAGCGTGCGCCTCACCTCATGCTCCTCTATCTTGAGGGTTAGGCTGCTGTGGACCATGTGCTGTGATGTGGCTGTCTCGGGTGGCTCCACTTCAAAGCGAGCAAAGAAGAGGTTCAGCTCCTCTGCCAACGAGGCGTCACCTTCAGCAGCTCCAAGGTTGGTCTTGTAGTTGGTGAGATACTGGATCCCCTGCCACACCTGCCTGCTGTTATTACTGTCCAGGTGGTCCTCTATCTTCCTCCTGTAGTTTAATTTGGCCTCTCTGATGCCTCTCTTCAGGTTAGCTCGGGCCGTGCTGTATAAAGCCCTATCGCCAGACCTAAAAGCGGTGTTCCTCTCTTTCAACAGCCGCTGGACCTCCCGGGTCATCCAGGGCTTCTGGTTAGGGTAGACCCGGATGCGTTTGTCCACTGTGACCATGTCCATGCAGTTTTTAATGTAACACAGTACACTGTCTGTGAACACCTCCAGGTCCCGGTGTTCAAACACATCCCAGTTGGTTCTGTCGAAGCAGTCCTGCAGCTGCTGAGATGCACCATCAGGCCAGGTTGTGATGGTCTTTGTGATGGTAGGAGCGGTTTTCCTGAGGGGGGCATATGCAGGAATTAAAAGCAGGGACATATGGTCCGACTGACCCAAGTGTGGTAGTGGTCTAGCCCTGTAGCCCAGCTTGATGTTGGAGTAGACCTTGTCCAGTGTGTTAGCTCCTCTTGTAGCACATTTAACATGCTGGTAGAATTTGTGGAGCATTTTCTTCAAGTCCGCGTGATTAAAGTCCCCTGCTATGATGTGAACACCGTCAGGATATATGCTCTGTTGACTGCTAGTGCTACCATACAAATGTCCGATAGCGGAGTTAGCATTAGCATCCGGTGGTATGTACACAGCAGTTATCATGACAACAGTAAACTCTCTAGGGAGATAAATGGGCCTGCATTTAACAGTCACATACTCCAGGTTCGGGGAGCAGTGACTCCACAATCACTGTGTGTTGTACAGCAGGTGTTGTTCACGTACACACAGAGCCCTCCACCTCTGCTCTTACCAGAGTCTCTTGTCCTGTCATGACGCTGTGCTGTGTAGCCTGCTAGCTCGATAGCAGAGTCCGGAATGAAAGAATGAAGCCAGGTCTTCGTGATCAACAGGATACAGCTGTCCTTCACGGCATGTCCTTCATGCGGCGATCGCGACCAAACCGGAAGCGGGGGCCAGGCGGAGGTCGAGTGATCCCGTACGAGTTGACGTGAAGTTCGAGCGAAGTCCACCTGAAGTTCGCGCATGATGTATGGCGTCAAGACGCTGCGTACGGCGTAGAGACACTGCGCAGGCCCGTCGAGGCGGTGCGTATGGCCTCAATGCAGCTGCGGGCCGGCAGGCCATTGCCGCGCGGAATTTTTGAACAGAGTCAGTTTTTCGGAGCCCCGCGCGATGTCGGAACCAGCTCCGCACAGCTCCATACGGCTCCGGCGGTCGAAGTGGGACCGGCCCCGCGAGGCCGTACGGCTCAAGTGACCACGTTAGGTCGAGCTTGCCGCATGTAGTCGCATGCTCGTGGGACAGGCCCTTTACAAAGCAATGCATTGATGGTCTCATGACACTCCAGGATTCAATTGTTTCAATCTTGTAACTTAATGTGTTGAATTGTTCTGTCTGTTTTATTTTCAGATTCGAAAGAATAAAATCTATTATTTAATTCATGACATATTAATAGTAGATTAATTAGTGATTTAAGTGTTTGGAAAGACCAGAAGTAGCAAGGTTTCATTGTTAAATATACAGTTTTGCAGTGCAATTTGAAATCTGTTATTTCATTGGTGTGCTGCCAGAACCAGGGTTGACACTTTGCGCCTGAGGCACATCTATATCAAGCATATGATGGCAATGTTTCTATCTCTTGGGTGGATCTAATGGACATAAGAAGATTTGTGATGTGTTCACCTCGGGAGCCAGCTCTCCTCTGATGCCAAAACAAACATTAGAGAATATAATTATGTTTTCCAGCCACTTCAAGGTAGAACTTGCCTATGCATGCCCAGCAAAGTGGCTGAACAGATATTGTCTTAGTTCTATCATGTGTTCCTGGTGCGGTCTGCCTTTAAAGTTAAGATTAATAAAAAAAGGTTTATGCTTGCATAAAGGCAATATTTCTGTTTTGGGCCAAATCAAAATCTCCCCTCTATATGCTTTCACTTTGATGGAATAATAACAGAAGCTTACCTTTGTAAAACAATTTAACATGTTAAAATGCCTCAACAGAATTCTTAGAAGCATAATCAGATACTTTTACACAAACATTTTGAAATATAGGATTCATTTGCATTTAGGAAGGCTAGAGCTGATTAGGGATCGTCACTGTGTTTTTGTGCATTGAAAATCAAATTCAGTGAATCTGAGTTTTTTTTAAAAGGGTGACCATGATGAGGGGAAAGTGGTAGAAGTTGTCTACATGGACTTAAAGGATTTTAATAAGGCCCCACGTGGTAGTCTGGCAGTTTAAAACACTAAATGCAGGGTGAGCTAGCCAATTGGATACAAAATTGGTTTGGCGATAGGAGGCAGTGGGTGGTAGTGGAGAGTTATTTTTCAGATTGGAGACCAGTGGTGTGTTACAGGGATTGATGCTGGATCGCCCTGTTGTTTGTCATAATTATTAATGATTTAAATGTAAATGTAGATTGCATAAAAATCATAAGTTTGCAGAAGGTACCAAAGTAGGTGGTATAGTGGACAGTGAAGAAAGTTGACTCGGGTTGCATCAGGATACATTGATCAATAGGGAAAGTAGTAAAGGAATGGCCAATGGAATTTAACGCACAAGTGTGAAGTAATACATTTTGGGACGTTAAAGTTGGGCACGGAGTGAATGATTAAACTCCACATACACAGCACCACAGGTCTGAATCAACCCCATGGTGCTGGAATTGTGAAACATTGCATTACCTGCAGTGAAATTATACAGCCTCTCTGGAAAGTTCTGAAACTAGAAGCTTTTTCAGGGTCTGGATTGAATAAGCGAGTTCGGTATTCTGACTGCGCATGCCCAGGTCAAAAGTCACTATGCATAAAGATTGCTGGAAAGCAGTGGAGCTGTGTACAAAGTGACCTTCATTTCTTCCATTTTTTCCAGCTTTGATTCTTGTAGGTAAGAGAATACTGCTTTCAAATTATGAATTAGTTGGATTTATTGTTCCTTTGTTGAAAGCTAAGATTATTTTCGTTTTTATTGCTTTATGCTTTGGTGAGTGAGCGAGATCGTGCTCGTCTCGTCTGTGGTTAGGGTAGTGCCATGGTTTCGGGCGCTGCAGGTGCTGTTGAGTTGCTGCTGGGCCATCTCCGTCCCCTCCCGGGTGCCCCATCCCTGTCCGGGAGTGGCCGGATGTGTCGCGCTGGGCTTGCAGGCAGTACGGGGAGTAGGCGCTGGCTCAGGCTCCTGGGAAGGTCGTTCCCCGATGTGCCGGGGATTGTCGGCTGCGCCTCTCTCTTTGTCCAGTGGCTGTCGGTTGGCCCACTTGGTGCCAGCAGGGACCGAGCGCCGGTCATCGGCAGGGATGCACACGGGGTGCTTTGGCGGGTCAGGCGGAGTTGAGCTGGGATTGGCACTTCTTCTCCGTGCTGGCTGTGGGTCTGGGACCGCTGGTGTCGTCGGTCCAGGGCTGTCGGTTGGCTCGTGGGGACAGGCGTAGTTGAGCCGTGGTTGACGCTTATTCTCCGCGCGCTGTCTGTGGGCCTGGGGCCGCTCAGGGCGGGGGGGAGGGGGGGCTGGGGGCGGACTAGTGGTGGTTCGGCATCGCTTGTGGAGCCGGCGACCCGGGTTCGATCCTGGCTGCGGATGAGGCGCGGGTCTGTGCGCTCTACCGTCTCCCACTCACATCTGCCCCCTCTCTCTCGCTGTTACACCCCCACTCTCCTGCTACCTGTTCCTTTGGGGGGGATGAGGAGTTGACCATTTATGGGAGTCTCTCTGGAATCGAGAATTTCATTGCTCATTCGTATTCATAAATAAGGCTGAAGAATTCCATTAGCTTGAAATTAGCAGAATAGTGAAATACGACTCGGAAACTATCATCGATGTGTTCCAGTCTGGAATACATTAATTTTCTTATAATGTGACCACGCGGCACCCCCATTCCTCAGATTATATTTAATTTTTACACATAAATTATGAATAAAGATAAACATTTGTAGTTTCTTCAGCCAGCGCGATTCGTTTGCTTTTTCTGTATGGTGAATGACCTTTGACAAATCCCATGATACCTTGCGTTGTTTAGACTTGCTTATTGGGCCTGTGCAAATTTGGGATTTCTGAGTTTGGACAGTTAAAGATAGGTAGAGGGGTGGTTGGTATTGTGATGGGGGTGAATGAAGGATGGAAGAAGAAATCTATCCTATTCAGATTACAAACTGGGGATGTTTAGTGCAATTTCCAGCAAAGTTCCAAAGGAGCGTTGTAAAAGGGACATTGAATAGAAATCTGATGGTGGATTTTTGTCAGAAGTGCACATAACCATTTATTTTGTGGGCAAATAAGTTCCGGTATGCATATAACTATTCCCCCTGCTGCACATCAATCTATTTTTTTTTTTACATTTTAGTGTACCAGCACATACCATTACAAAAAAAGCACTGTATATCACAATCATTTGGGAAGATGCACAATTGAACTTCCAAACCACCCAGAAATGGGTGGTGTCAGATTTCTCTACATCCAGTATTTATTTTCATTCATTTAGCATTGAAGTTTACAGAAAGTTATCAGCCATGTCTGTAATTATTTATCATGAGTACTAGACAAGGGCTTCATGTTAAGAAACCTGGTACAGGAAGAGACGTGTTTATAAGGACAGGACCGTTAATTCAAAAAGAAGTGCAGTAAATATTGTTTATATATGAGGAAAGAACTAAAATTCTTCATGTGAAAACTATTACTTTTTGGTGGGTTTCCTTATTAGAATAGCCTCTTTGTTATCATTTGAGGTTTTCGTTTTCAAAGTAATCCCTATTTTCTAACAAAGTTATATCACGAGATATTTTGTTTAAGAAGGAACTGCAGATGCTGGATAATTGAAGGTAGACAAAAATGCTGGAGAAACTCAGCGGGTGAGGCAGCATCTATGGAGCAAAGGAAATAAGCGACGTTTTGGGTCAAGACCCCTCTTCAGACTGATGTGGGGGTGGGGGCGGGAAGACCCACAGATATTTTAGTACTTTGCTAAAATACAAATTTCAACATTTTGGGTCAATGATTTTTCATCAAAACTAGGAAAAGTTAGAAAGAAGGTTGGGGAGAATAAAAGGAATGCCTCTGAATGGGTGGGAGCTGTTGAAGGACAGAAATACTTGGAACTGTCGGATACAATACACTGTACTCCTGGAAATATGAAATAAAGAATACTAGGAGAAAGCTAAGTTATGTTGATGACCTCTAATTGGGAAGCTCATTCTTTCAAATTGTTGAATTTATGTTCAGTTCATAGGTATACAAAATGCCGCGTCAACAGGTGAGATGCTTTCATTTGAACTTGAGCTGGACACTGATAAAGTCATGTAAAAGGCCTTGGGTAAGAGATTGGAGTAGAATGGGGAATTGTGTAAACAAATAAGACGTTGTTTCACTTCCCACTAGATAATGCCGAACCTGCTGAATGTTTTCAGCATTTCGTTTTATTTTGGAAGTTTGGGAATCTTTCCAGACTGAACAGTTATGTAGTAAAGCAATTTCTCCAGTGTAGAGATACCGCATTGTGAGCACTAAATATATTATCTTAATTTAAAACCACATGTGAACCACTAATTCATTTGATATCTGAGTCCATAGATTACTGGTTCTTAACCTTTTTGGCCCCACGACCCCATCAGAAATTCTTGGTCAGTACTGTGACCCCCAAAAGCAAACACTACATAAAAAAACAGAGACACCGTTTAGCTAGTGGATACCGTTGTGAGATAAATATATTATCTCCACTAATTCATGGATATCTGAGTCCATAGGCATTTTTGGCCCCAGCATCAGAAATCGTCAGTACTGTGACCCCCAAACAAAAATCCAGGAGAGTAGTCATCTCAGTGAAGTCGTGTCACCGTCCTGGACTCTTCTCTGGTAAAGGTGACTCGTTCTCCTGAATGCTGCCACTTTATTACAAGCCGTCTGTAGCATTGGGAGGTTTTATTGAAGTGACAGGGGGTCAAAGAATTCACCTCGGCGAAGAAGCCAGCCAAGTAAGCAACCTTCATCACGAACAGTTCATCCTGCATCTTTTCATGAAGCTGATTCTCCTTGTTGGTACACCCTCTCTCCAAGAACAGCGCTATTTCCTCTCGAAGTTGAATCACACGATAGAGAACTTTACCACGGGAAAGCCAGCGCAACTCTGTGTGGAATAACAAAACAGTGAAATTGGCGCCCATTTCTCAACTTAACAGGATCGTGAAGACAGCCAGTAGGATCATTGGTGCCCCACTCACTTTCCTGTTGGAGATCTATCAGAAGCGCAGCATCCGCAGAGCCATCTCCATTATTAAGGACCCCTATAACACCACATCTTCTCCATTCTGCCACATCTTCTCCATTCTGCCATCTGGGAAGTGGTACATGAGTATCAGCTGCAGAACCAGCAGGATGCTGCACAGCTTCTTCCCACAGGCAATAAAACTGGTTAACAGACTGTGTCCCCTCACCATACATCATACACCAACGCATCTAAACTCACCTATACTTTGGCAGCTAGTCACCTGTCAAGGCAAAGCCACTGTTTGGTCTGAATGTCTGTTTTTAGTTCAATTTTTCGGTCTATTTTAGATATGTTAATTTTAAAGTTGTATGATTTATTCTGCTTTTATTAACTGCACTGACAGGAACTGATTGAGAAACAAATTTCTTCTGTGTATGTAAGTACTCAGTGAAATGACATTAAAGTAAATACTGAATACTGAATTCTTCACGCAACGCTTTGAAGATTCTTGAGTTTGTTGCGCTCCCCCGGATGTGGTTCACAATCTTCACCACATCTGAAAACACTTCTCGAAGACCAGGAGGGAGAGTCTTCATCGCTAAAGCATGGCGATGTATCGTGCAGTGGGTGAAGGATACATGGGGAGCGACATCCTTCACGAAGGCTTTGAAGCTGGATCTGCATCCGACCATGGAAGGTGCCCCATCTGTATACACCCCGACAAGTCGTTCCCAGCCAAGCTCATGTTTGATGAGGAAGGCTTCCAGCATTCTGACATTCTAACATCTTCTCCCCGAGTGGTAGTGGCCAATGGCTCTGAGAAAAGGTACTCCTCCTTCATGGCTTCTCCGTCGAGGTAACAAACGTAGACTAGCAGTTGGGAACATGAAGCAACATCTGTTGACTCTTCCAGTTGCAGTGAATACACTGGACTGCTCTTCACAGCGCTCACTACTTGCAGCAGTATTTCGTTACTCATATCTGAGATTCGACTTTTGCCTGTGTCATTTGAAAGGGAAACCTGCCTGAACTTGTTTGACTGCTGTTCCCCCAGCATCAACATCGCTGCTTCGAGAAGGCATGGCTGGATAAGCTCTTCACCGATGGTGTGAGGTTTCTTAGTCTGTGCGATTCGATAAGGTATGAAGCCTCCAGCGCTGCTTCATTTTGACAAGCGCAGTGACATAGAAACATAGAAATTAGGTGCAGGAGTAGGCCAGTCGGCCCTTCGAGCCTGCACAGCCATTCAATATGATCATGGCTGATCATCCAACTCAGTATCCTGTACCTGCCTTCTCTCCATACCGCATGATCCCATTAGCCACAAGGGCCACATCTAACTCCCTCTTAAATGTAGCCAATGAACTGGCCTCAACTACCTTCTGTGGCAGTGAATTCCAGAGATTCAACACTCTCTGTGTGAAAAATGTTTTTCTCATCTCGGTCCTAAAAGAATTCCCCCTTATCCTTAAACTGTGACCCCTTGTTCTGGACTTCCCCAACATCGGGAACAATCTTCCTGCATCTAGCCTGTCCAACCCCTTAAGAATTTTGTAAGTTTCCATAAGATCTTATAGCGAGTACAAGCCGAGTCTATCCAGTCTTTCTTCATATGAAAGTCCTGACATCCCAGGAATCAGTCTGGTGAACCTTCTCTGTACTCCCTCTATGGCAAGAATGTCTTTCCTCAGATTAGGAGGCCATAACTGTACACAATACTGTGATCTCACCAAGACCCTGTACTGCAGTAGAACCTCCCAGCTCCTATACTCAAATCCTTTTGCTATGAGTGCTAACATACCATTCGCTTTCTTCACTGCCTGCTGCACCTGCATGCCTACTTTCAATGACTGGTGTACCATGACACCCAGGTCTCGTTGCATCTCCCCTTTTCCTAATCGGCCACCATTCAGATAAAGTCTACTTTCCTGTTTTTCCACCAAAGTGGATAACCTCACATTTATCCACATTACACTGCATCTGCCATGCATTTGCCCACACCCAGCCTATCCAAGTCACCTTGCAGCCTCCTAGCATCCTCATAGCTAACGCTGCCCCCCAGCTTCATGTCATCCGCAAACTTGGAGATGTTGCATTCAATTCCCTCGTCCAAATCATTAATATATATTGTAAATAGCTGGGGTCCCAGCATTGAGCCTTGCGGTACCCCACTAGTCACTGCCTGCCATTGTGAAAAGGACCCGTTCACTCTTACTCTTTGCTTCCTGTTTGCCAGCCAGTTCTCTATCCACATCAATACTGAACCCCCAATACCGTGTGCTTTAAGTTTGTATACTAATCTCTTATGTGGGACCTTGTCGAAAACCTTCTGAAAGTCCAGATATAACACATCCACTGGTTCTCCCTTATCCACTCTACTAGTTACATCCTCGAAAAATTCTATAAGATTTGTCAGACATGATTTACCTTTCATAAATCCATGCTGACTTTGCCCAATGATTTCACCACTTTCAAAATGTGCTGCTATCCCATCTTTAATAACTGACTAGCAGTTTCCCCACTACCGATGTTAGACTAACTGGTCTGTAATTCCCCATTTTCTCTCTCCCTCCCTTTTTAAAAAGTGGGGTTACATTATCTACCCTCCAATCCTCAGGAACTACTCCAGAATCTAAAGAGTTTTTAAAAATTATCACTAATGCATCCACTGTTTCTGCGGCTACTTCCTTAAGTACTTTGGGATGCAGCCTATCTGGCCCTGGGGATTTATCGGCCTTTAATCCATTCAATTTACCTAACACTACTTCCCTGGTAACCTGGATTTCACTCAGTTCCTCCATCTCATTTGACTCCCGGTCCCCTGCTATTTCCGGCAGATTATTTATGTCTTCCTAAGTGAAGACAGAACCAAAGTAGTTATTCAATTGGTCTGCCATGTCTTTTTTCCCCATGATCAATTCACCTGTTTCTGACTGCAAGGGACCTACGATGCGGGAACCCTTGAGTGCGGCTTCTTTTCGTTTGAAATAGTCCACGCCCTTACCCGCCAGGTCGCTGTGACAAAATTCCAAATGGACCTTCAGTTTGCTGGGCTCGATGCTCTCCTGGCTCAAAACCTTGGCACAGATAACACATTGTGACTTGACCACGGGTTTTTGAACAATGCTTATGAAGCAGAACTTGCGAAATGCTTCGCTATGCGTGTGCTTTTTGGCAGACATGGTTCACAACACAGTTCGTCTGCGTGTACGTAATCACATACGTGAACAAAATACTGTGTATGGTATGTACCTTTGTTAGGTTCCTAAAAATGTGTTCAACAAATTGATATGGTATTCATGACCCCCGGAAAAACCCCAAACGACCCCCATGGAGCTCATAACCCCCAGGTTTAGAACCGCTACCATAGATGGTAAAAGGCCAGGTATTTCATCTTTTGCAGTTGCATGGAAAATTGTGTTGAGAAGAGCAGTTTGTATTGATGGAAAACACTATCACGGACATCACTACACTTGGGAATGATGGCCAACAAGGGATAGATGCATTTTTTTCTGGAATCACGGTGTAGCTAGTGGAAATTAAAGATGATGATCCATTGAACATAGAAGTTGACAGTGGTAGAAGGAGAGGGAACAGGGCTGAATTGCAGGAAATGTAATCGGGCTCTGAGAACCGTATTGTGATGGATAAGAAGGCATTATTAAGGAAAAACATCTCAGAAGCACTATTGTGGAAGATAATCTGATCACAGTATCCTGATCTTGTTTCACTAAGTAGTGTTCTCTATTGGCTTTTCTATACAACTTATTTGTATATCTCTTCAAGATGCCGCCTTTAAAGTTTGGAAAGCTAAAGTGTCTGTAATCGTAGATCAGACATTTTTTAGAAATCAGTATTGTGGCTGTTTGTACAGTGTCCTTTGCTTGAATTTGCTCTTCATTGCTGTAGATTGGCTATTGCATGCTAGCTATAATGCTTGTTAGTAGTAGCCTCGCCTAGAACGTGCTTTATAGTATTAACAAGTCGCCTACGTCAGGCAGTAGATGTAGCAGCTCGGAGCTGTTACGTACTGCAGATCCTATGCTGTAAGTGCTTTAATAAAAATGTGTTGTATCTTAATGTGTGTTTGGGTCACCTTGATACATGGTGTCAGAAATTGACTGACTTAGTTTATCGGGTTTTATTTTCTTTAATTAGTTTGTGCCTCTGTTATCTCCGTTATGGCTAATTCGTGTCGCCGCCCGAGCCCTCTGATCTTTGACTCAGACATTGCTGAGCTATGGCATCTCTTCGAGCGTGACTCACTATGCTCGCATCGTTCATCGTATTGACCCTCCTGGGATGCGTGCGTCTGTTCTGCTCAATCTTGCGGGACCTGAGGCAAGGAATCAAGCTGACAATTTCACTTTTGCTCCTGCTGTTTTGGATGACCATGGCCAGGTCCTAGCTCCTGCCGAAACTATGGATGACCCTGTTGTTCTGCTAAGAAATTCAGAGAACTGTGTGATCTGCCTTCCAACCACATAATTGAAAGGACAAATTTCTATGCTCGTTTACAGCAGGTCGATGAGCCTATTGAACGATTTATCAGCGATCCTGAAACACATGGCTGCGCGCTGTCGCTTTGGTGAGTTACGGGATGAACTTGTTCAGGACAAGCTGGTAGGGGGCATGATTGAAAGCAAGCTGAGAGCTGAGTTGCTTCGCAACACTGAATTGACCCTCGACCAAGCTATACACTCATGCCGTATTTCGGAGATTACTTCTCCCCATGCTGATCCTGTCTCCTTCAGTCCTCGCCAGCAACATAGCGTTAATCTTAGAGACTTCTCCTCTCGCAAAACCTCAAATGTGCCTGCTACTCGCTGTCAGAACTGTAACTATTTTCATGCGAAGGGTCGTCAGTTCTGTGTTGCTTGCGGAAAAGTCTGCAATTTCTGTAAAAGATTAAACCACTTTGCTCTATGTTGTCGTTCCCGTGGGACTACAAATGCTTCAAGGATAAGCTTACACCTGCTTCAACAGGAGTTCACTGATACTGATTCCCAAGAGCCTGAGTTGTCGGGCAGTGCTGATAACAGCTCTGCTATTCACTCCCTCCTCCCTTTGTCTAACAAGCTACTTGACCCTGAAGTAACTCTGTTCGTGAATAACAGGCCTCCTCTTGCCAAGGTAGATATGGGCGTAAAAGTAAACGTCATGTCATTAAGGTAGTTCAATAAAATTTGCAATGCTGAACGAATAGATAAGGCCTCCGCAACGCTTCGGGCTTACGGGCGAGAGGTCCCGCACCCACTTGGAAAAGATGATTTAAAGTGTACTGTAGATGAACAGACCCGCACCTTACAGTTTTACATTGTTAAAGCAAATTCAGAGACTTTGCTCAGTATCAACGCATGCCATGATCTAGGCCTGGTGTACATTGGACACGCTATCCAGACCCCCACGCAGAACCAATGAACAGCACCTCGCTGAACTGGAGGAATTCACAGTGATGAAGGTCTCGTTTGTGCCGACTGATCGTTTACGCAGCCTGGCTGAACACACGGTTGATGATGAGACTTTACAATTGCTGTCCACAGTTAAACGGGGCGGTTGGCCCACCAAGAAATCCAACATCCCGCTCGAGATACGCCCCTACTTCCTGGTTTGGGAAGCCTGGCGCCACATCAGCAGAAGCAGCCTCTACTGCCGCAACCAGTCCCTCCTCTTCCGTGGTACTCGTTAGCCACCGACATCTTCGAATGGCACGGGAAACACTATCTGGTTCTTGTTGACTCTTACTCGGGCTGGTTCGAGATAGACCTACTGCAAACCATTTCCTCTGAGGCAGTGATTGAGAAGCTGCAACAGCACCTCTCCGTGCATGGCTCCCCTGCACGTATTCAGTCTGACAACGGCAGGCAGTTCACCAGCCAAGCTTTTCAAAAACTTTGCTAAACGATGGGACTTTCAGCACGTTACCAGCTGTCCCGAGTGCCCGCAGTCCAACGGACTCGCCGAAGGCTCCGTTTGGAGTTCGAAACAACTCATGGAACGAGCATACCTTGCCAAATCCGACGTATACCTGGACCTACTCAATCTACGAAACATTGCACGGGATCCCGTACTAGGTTCGCCAGCCCAGCGACTAATGCCTCGCCAAACCCGTGCTCCCCTGCCTGTCTCCCGCAGCTGTTGCAGCCGCATGTTCGTTCACTGCCGGCGGTTCGTAAGCAACTACAACTTAAACGGGACATACAGAAGCGATTCTTCGACGAGTCCAGCAAGCCACTTAAATCTCTTGCACGTGGACTAGTGGTTCGTCTGCAAACCGGCAAGGGCCACGCACGACTGCGGCACATTCACGGCCCTGCCCAGGAGCCACGCTCATAACTGGTCGAAGTGGACGGAGTCATCGACAGATGCAACCGTCAACACATCCTTCCAGTGAAGGAACCTCGTCCTGCGACTACATTTCCTGATGCCCCGTGTCTTGTGTTCGCTCCCACAGTCGGTCCAGCTTCCCCAACTCCAACCGTCGTTCCTGGCGCAGTCTCCCCGTGTCAGTTGATGCCTGGCTCGCCTATGTCGTCTCCCACCAGGCCTGCCGGGTCGCCTGTTGTTTCCCCACTACCCTCCCCAGTCGGTTCTACCGTGAAAGGAGGTGAGGCGGTCTCTTACCGCACGAGGGCCGGTCGTGTTTGTAGGCCACCCGTTAGATATGGCGACTTTGTATAACTTTGCTAATATGTTCTTAACATTCCCTATATATTGCTTAGCCACTGATGTTTCTTTAGTTCTATAAGAAGAGATGTAGATTGGCTATTGCATGCTAGTCAATCATAGTGCTTGTTAGTAGTAGCCCCGCCTAGTACGTGCTTTATAATATTAAGAACTCGCCTACGTCAGGCAGTAGATGTAGCAGCTCGGAGCTGTAAAGTACTGCAGATCCTATGCTGCAAGTGCTTTAATAAAAATGTGTTGTCTCTTAACGTGTGTTTGGGTCACCTTGATACAATTGCTTTGTGCCAGGGGTATGTCATTTTGATGTCAGGGATATGTTTTGTTCATAATATTTTGTGTTTTGGTTATGGGTTCAAAATTAAATTTTGTGAAATGTTGCTCTGCTGTATTTTTACATAAATGTTTAGTCTATTAAATTTTCTGTGTCCCTTGAAATCTCCTCCATATACATTTTCCTTTGTAGTGGATGATTTGCAGTTGTTAATCTTAGTTCTATATTGATTAAATCATGTGTTTTTGGGAAGCTGCTTTCACTTTGAGGCATGAGTCTTAGCTCAATTAATAGCATGTTTACTTCTGAGAAGATGGTAGATTATTTCGGAATTGCAGCCAAAAAAACCTAGACCATACTTCAATGGTACGCTAGGGAGAACTGCACTATTAGATGTGCCATCTTTTGCAAAATATATTTAATGTTGTGATTCCCTGAGTGGATGTAAAAGATTCTGTTTCTACATTGAAATGGAGGGACGTGGTGCAAAGGATGACAGTCGGAACTGGAGGCTTACACAATTCAAGATCAGTAACACGTATATCAGATGAGTCGAAGGCCTGTTCTACAACTTGATTTTGAAATTTTGAAGAACAGGGAAGCTCTAATTTTCGTATTCCCTCTCAGCAAACATCACCTAGAATAGCTTAGATACTATTTAATTGCTTTAGTTTGGCTTGCATTTGGCAAATTGGTAGCCATGTATCCTTTTTAACCACATCAATGCATGTAAGCACTTTGGAAGGTTCTGAAAAAATATTTATCATTGTTTTATTGTCCTTCTGAGTCGTATTATAATCGTATTATTTATTTGTGTTGAAATTCTTTTAATTTTAATTTTCAAATAAAGCCACCAATCCTTTCTCCTAATATTTCTTATAACCAAATATGGTCCACTTTTTAATCATAATTTTGATTTTAAGCTTGCATTCCTAATGAGTTGTAAGTAATTGTTACAAAAATAGAATGCCATTCCATCTGTTTTTAGTTTTGTGTGTAGGTGTTTTAATGTATAATGTTTTAAATCTAATTATATTTTTAAAAGTCATGCTGCAAGTGTTGATTAGTTTATTTTGTTCCCTTCAATAACATATGGCAACAATATTTAGAATTTCTTGTGTTTTGGGTACACTAAGTTTTATTTGTTTTGTTGTATATAGGTTGAATTAAATCTATTTGTCTTCACATAACAGTAGCTGTATTGATGTGAAAATTTTAATATAAGAACATGTTCCAAGTTAAATCAGAAATTGTCATGTCAAGTTTAAATGCAAATGACTGGCTTTTGAAGTGTTGCTTTAAAGAAAAGAGAGAAAAGGAAGTAGCATCTTTTGTGGGAAATTGTAGAGTTGTGTGTAGGTGAATGATTACATTGCCATAAATGTCAAGGTATTAAGAAGGATGAAGCATGAGAAGATGGTGTTAGAGGAAATGAAAATTTGGAAGTTTGGGTTGGTGATTCAAAGATTTGAGGAGATTAACAATTGGTGAACTTGGGGAGAAAAAGTGAGCCATGAACATGGAAATATTAGAAACAGAAAATAGGTGCAGGAGTAGGCTATTCGGCCCTTCGAGCCTGCACCGCCATTCAATATGATCATGGCTGATCATCCAACTCGGTATCCTGTACCTGCCTTCTCTCCATACCCCCTGATCCCTTTAGCCACAAGGGCCACATCTAACTCCCTCTTAAATATAGCCAATGAACTGGCCTCAACTACCTTCTGTGGCAGAGAATTCCAGAGATTTACCACTCTCTGTGTGAAAAAATGTTTTTCTCATCTCGGTCCTAAAAGATTTCCCCCTTATCCTTAAACTGTGACCTCTTGTTCTGGACTTCCCCGACATCGGGAACAATCTTCCTGCATCTAGCCTGTCCAACCCCTTAAGAATTTTGTAAGTTTCTATAAGATCCCCCCTCAACCTTCTAAATTCTAGCGAGTACAGGCCGAGTCTATCCAGTCTTTCTTCATATGAAAGTCCTGACAATATTTAAACAAAAGGATAAGAACTTTGAATTTGATGTGGGGAATAGGGTGACAGAGTATATCAGCAAGGATTTATGATGTCAAATTGTAGCTTGCCAATGAAATAGAACATGTGGTGCAGAGTTTTTTTTTCATTTATTACATTTAGGTTTACATTCTTAAAGTTTACATTCTTGAAGTTTAAAATAGTTATCTGTTTAATTAAACAATGTTGCATTATTGTTCATGCATGGTTATTCATGAATTCTCTGCAGAAACAGAAGGACAGAGAAAAATATAGGCAACAAAAAATCAAAAAATCTTTGGACTTGTCATCTGCAGTTCCACCTCTCACTGTGACAACTGAAAAAGTAAGTGGTAAGATATTTTAAAATACAAATAGTTTAATGTACTGGGTAAATTATAATGGGTATCATAAATTTAAAAAGTCAGATATTGCTACTATCATTCACTTAATAGTAAATCTTAAAAATATTTCAACAGGAATTTAAGCTTTGCTAATACTTGAGCTCTTTCCCATGGACTTAATCTTCTGAATATAGTAGGAATGATATGTAACCAGGTTAAATTAACAACAGATGGATGCTAACTAATTTATATTCCATCTCATTTTTGTTTGCCTCTTTTCTGAAGATACAGTTCAGTATCAAGTTACTGAGATAACTGTTGAACCTGTTTAGTAGATCTTCAGCCAAAGTTGGATTATTACAGTCATGGACTGGCCCTGATGTTGGATTTATCCCCTGGGTCAAAGTTCGTAACGAAAATCAGAATTAATTTCAAGCATCAGGGAGGAGAGGGGTCTGAAATACTTGGAAGCAGTTTTAAAATCTATATGAATAGCTATTTCATGAATTTCTGGTGACTTGGAAGATTTGACTATTCCAATATAAAGTTTAGTTTATTATTGTCACATGTACAAAGGTACAGTGAAAAGCTTTTTGTTGCGTGACTTCTAATCAAAGATAAGACTATAACATGGTTATATTCAATCGTCCACCGTATACAGATAAAGGATAGAGTGTACAACATTTAATGCGTTAAGTCCGATTAAAGATAGTTCAAAAGTCCCTCCAATGAGGAAAATGTGAGGTTAGGATCGCACTCTGACTGATGAGAGGATGGTTCAGTTGCCTGACAACAGCCAGGAAGAAACTGTCCCCGAACCTGCAGGTATGCATTTTCAAACTTGTGTACCTCTTGCCTGATGGGAGAGGAGAAGAGGGAGGGAGAAGAGGGTAAAACTGGACCTTAAGTATACTGGTGGCCTTGCCAGGGCAGGGTGGTGTAGATTAAGTCAATGGAAGGGAAGTTGGTTTGCGTGATGGTCTGGGCTATGTCCACACCTCTATTCAATTTCTTGTGCTCCTGGATGGAGCTGTTCCTGCTGTGATGCATACTGACAAAATGCTTTCTGCGGCACATCTGTAGAGGTTGGTTAGGGATATACTGAACTTTCTAAGCCTTCTAAGGAAGTAGAAGCATTTTAGTGCCTTCTAAAAGTTGTTATTCTAAACTTAGAGCGAGGAAGAATTCTGGAAAGCTAATTGAGGGATGGAGCACAGAAACAGGCCTTTGGCCCAACTTGTTCATGCTGACCAAGATGCTTATCTAAGCCAGCCACCTTTGACGCATACCACGCTACATGTTTCCTATAGTACTTCAATTATTGAGGAAAGGGTGGAGGATTACAGTCATATCCTGATCCCATCTTGCTCTTGCTGCTGGAGCCGCTCAACATCTGCAGAGCAACTTCAGAAGAGAATGTGAACAACAGAAGCCTTAATGCATATCAATATCACCTACTGGGTATAACAAACGAGCAAATTTAAAAATGCTGAAAAGATATTGAAAACTATGAACAAAGGAAGTAATCTTCTAATTACTATTATTGCTAAATGCCAGTTAATTCAGGAATTAATACATGGCAAAACAATGCTATTAGTGGGAAAGCAAGGGTTACTTGCTTGTTTCGAGAAATCAATTGTTGGAGAAAAGTTGGAGAAATCAATATTCATGCCGCTGTTGTAAGCTGCCAAACTGAAATGTGAGATACTGTTCCTCCTGTGATATTCTTATGTTCAGACACAGAATACGAGTTGACACTCTGGTGACCGGATATCGACTGCAGTCAGTGTACTGTGGTTTATTCAATCATTTGAAATCCTCTGACACAAAGGTGGTGCTATTATAACTCCTCTCACCTTCATGAAAAAGTTCTCGCCTTGTTGCCATTTTTGAATATAACATTGTTGACATTTTTTTAAATATAATAAAATGGTATGAATTTATTACAATTCAATTTTCAATTAAAAAACTTTATTGGCATGATAAAAACATTGTTATATTGCCAAAGTATAAAACATGACATACATATTTCAGATGCATAAGCATAAATACAAATATACAGTGCATAGATAGATATGTCCCTGTACATAAGCTCGCAATAGGCCTATAGCCCTTTATTGATTGCTACACGTTCTTGCAGCTGTAAGCAGTACAACACAATAGCAAGTTTAGCAATTCAATATTAATTTCTTACAATCACGTCTGATAGTTTACTTGTATATAACCTGAATAAAATGAGGGCCATCATGCAAATATGTTGCATATACAATGATATGTGCATTTCACAAAATAAACTTTACAAATTAAACTTAACCACTGGGTTTCCCCTTGTTTCTGGGGAAACCCAGTGGTTAAGTTTAATTTGTGAAGTTTATCTACCCTGACCAAAAGTTTCTGACTGTTTAGAACCACATGGACTCAATTTTGATGGAGTCAAACCTTCCTTTTGGCTTAGATTCCAGTCCATCAGTCAATTTTGTTTGACTGTCAACCACACTTAAACCTCCATTTTCAGGCTAGTTCAAACTCTCACTATCTTGTGTACCTTCTTCTATCATTTCTGGTTCATCCGTTGGTACCTGTACTTGAGTGGTAACCAAATTATCTGACGTCTAATTGATCTGGTTGCAAACCTGTCTGTGCTTGCATAGGCATGACATGGTAAATGTGTAATTTTCTCACCTTCCCACTTCCAAACAGCTTGACCAAGTATATCCGTGGTCCGCACTTTCTCACTACTCTTCCAGGTAACCACTTTACCCACCTGTGATGATGGTTTTTCACCATTACCTTCTGATTCAACTCAACCGAGTTCTTGAGTCATAAGAACTCACCAAAAGAACTCACACTTCTGTGCCTTCACTCTTACACTGTGTGTTTCAAGGCGTTTGAGTTCCAACCTTTCATCATATGTCTGCCTGTCAGGGGCTGAGATGCGGATCATCCAAGTAACACACCACACCTTCAATTCCCTGTAGTAATTTTGTCATCAACCCTTGAAAAATCCCTGGGGCTGATGATATACCAAATGGGAGCCTATTGAACCGAAACAATCCCATATGCGCGTTGATAGTCAGCTTGGATTTAGATTCCTCATCTGCACCTAACTGCAAGTAGGCATTTGTCAAGTCCATTTTTGTGAAGACTTGGCCGCCTGTGAGGGTGCTAAACAAATCCTCTGCTGTTGGTAGGATATCTGGTATGCTACTTTCCAGTCTGAAGAAGGGTTTCGGCCCGAAACGTCGCCTATTTTCTTCGCTCCATAGATGCTGCTGCACCCGCTGAGTTTCTCCAGCAATTTTGTGTACTTTCGATCTTCCGGCATCTGCAGTTCCTTCTTGAACACACTGCTACTTTCAAGTACCTGGTTTTCTGTTACCTTGTAATTCCCACAAAGTCTAACACTGCCATCAGGTTTAGGTACAACTACAACTACAACTACAATGGTTGTTGCCCATTCACTACTTTCTACCTTGCTGAAAATGTTCTCAGGTTCAAGTCTTTTCAGTTCTTTCTCAACCTTGTCCTTAAGTGCATACAGCACGGGCCAGGGTTTGCAATGCACTGGTGTCGCATCCTGCTTGACACGTACTTTCGCCTTGTACCCCTTGATTGGCTCTCCCTGGTAGCTGGACACCTTCGGATGTTGCTTGATTACGTCCTCCGGACACTTGAATTCTTCACGAACGAGGAATATCTTGTTCCAGTTGAACTTCAAGATCTGCAACCAATTCCTACCAAGCAAAGCAGGCTTATATCCCTTCACAACTATGAGAGGCAATTCCGCCTGTTGCTCCTTGTACTTAACTGGTACCTGTATGCATCCTAACAAGTACTCACTCTCCAGAGTAACCACGTAGCACGATTCGCTTCTCTTCCAAAGGAATTTGCCTCAGCTTCTCCCAATACACAGATTCTGGAATCATGCTGACAGATGCTCCTGTGTCTGCTTCCATGCTAACATAAGCTCCATTCAACTGGACTTGCACGGACGCATTCTTTGTCTTCTGGTTCGCTAGCTCGTTGCTGCAGTTGGTGTATATGTTGAGAGGCTCTTCCTCTGCCTGCAGTTGATCCACAGAATGAAGATGCTTACTTGTTGTACTCTTCCGCTGCGTGTCTAGAAGTTGTAAGGGGTAACATGAGGGGGAACTTCTTTACTCGGAGAGTAGTGACTGTGTGGAATGAGCTTCCAGTGAAGGTGGTGGAGGCAGGTTCTTTTTTATCATTTAAAAATAAATTGGATAGTTATATGGACGGGAAAGGAATGGGGGGTTATGGTCTGAGCGCAGGTATATGGGACTAGGGGAGAATACGTGTTCGGAATGGACTAGAAGGGTCGAGATGGTCTGTTTCCGTGCTGTAATTGTTATATGGTTATATGGTTGTCCTGACTTCTCTAGAACTCCTCTCTGCCATATCCATTGACAAAGCAGTTTTACCAGCTGTTTCAAATGTCAGGTCATACATACACTGTCATCAGCTTCGGATCCCCTCACTCATCCACACTTGAGAATGTCTTTTAACACCCAATCTTGGAAATTTCCAAAATTACAACGAATTGATCTCTTGAGTGCCACAATAAAATGATTAATATCCTCCGCTGGAAGTTGGCATCTCGTTCCAAATCGATAGCTTTCAACTATACTAAGGGCTTAGGGTCATAATGTTCTGTTAACACGTGGCCCTTGTGGCTAAGGGGATACTAAGAGCTTAGAGTCATAATGTTCTGTTAACTTCTTAAGAATATCCTTCAACGACGTGTCCTTTGGTTTGGCTGGAGCTAACAAATTCTTTACTGTATCATAAACATCGGGACCAATTTCAGTCAGGAAAATTGCTCTTTTATTGCTCTCTGGAGTTGCTTCATTCAAATGTCTTGATTCCGCATCAGAAGCTTCTACTTCAGTAATGTTATTCACAGCAAAGAACCTTTCTAAATGTTCGATGTACGCACTGAACGTTTCCCGGCTTTGCTGGAACTCACTCAATCGTCCGATATACCCGCTGGGCACCGCCATTTTGTATTTCTAACAGTCTCACAGAATTCAAACTTTGTGATCAGATTTTCAGCTTTCCGTGACACTGAATGTTACACAACACTTCTCCGTGCCTCTGTAGAATTCCTTATCTACACAAACAAATAAAACTGGGGAATCCGCGATCCCATCCTTGTCGCCATTTTGTGATATGCTCAGATACAGAATACGAGTTGACAGCGGTGACGAGGTGAGCGGATAGCGACTGCACAGTGTACTGTGGTTTATTCAATTAATTACAATCCTCCGACACAAAGGTGGCACTATTACACCTCCAATTTGCGTTGGGCCTGTTCCGAAGAATCCCTTCCGATAGCCTCCCTATCACTGATATGAGGCTATAATTTCCTGGATAACCTCTACTTCCTTTCTTTTTTTTAATGATAAACATAACAATGATATTGATACATAGGGATCAGGATTACATTAATAACAGGTATAACCTAAATATGAGTCCAGTATCAAAATAGACCTCCTGGTCTCTATGTAAATATAGTTAAATGTTTAAAAGAAAACTTGTATATGTACAAAAAAAAACCCCAATAGATAAAAAGAAAAAAAAAAAAAGAAAAAAAAACCCCCCCTAAACTAGGAAAAAAAAAGCAAAACAGAATCTGAGCTGAGAATTTCAACAATTTAAGTCCCTGTTTGTCGTCAAGTCCGTTCCACCATATAAAGGTAAAATAATTTTTATAACGGTTGGAGAGGGAGCAATTTATGTTGTGTGAAAATGTTGAATAAATCTTCCCCAAGTCTTATCAAATTTAACCAAGGGTTCAACAATGCCATTCCTGATTTTTTTCTAAATATAAACATCATATCGTTTCAGAGTACCAATGGAGTGTGGTCGGAGGGTTAGAGTCTTTCCATTTAAATAAAATAGATCTTCTGGCGATTAATGTGGTAAATGCAATCAGCCGATGGGCAGAACGGGACAAATGAATAGAATCTAACATTGGTAGCCCAAAAACTGCAGTAATGAGGTTGTAAATCAATACCTAAAACTACAGAAATAGTATCAAAGACTTTTCCAATATTTTTCCAAGTGGGCAGGACCAAAACATATGGGTCAGTGAGGCCACTTCAGAATTACATCTGTCACAGGTAGGATTTATATGACCATAACAACGAACTAACTTATCTTTTGACATATGAACTATGTGAACAACCTTGAATTGTATCAGAGCGTCTTGCACTCATTGAGGAAGTATTAACTAATTGAAGAATCCTCTCCCATTTCTCTAGATAGACATTTGGAGTTCAGATAGATATGCCATTTCTCTTTCCCATTATCAATTTGTAATTTCAAAATCAACTCATAAATAGTCGTTATTAATCCTTTCTGATAAGGGTTCAAATGTAAAAATGTTTCCAAGATTTCGGTTTGATGTGGTAACGGAAAAAAGGGTAGAGTAGCCTTCAAAAAATGTCTAATTTGTAAATATCTAAAAAAGTGTGAATTAGGTAAATTATATTTATTGGAGAGTTGTTCGAAAGACATAAAACAACCATCCAAAAACAAATAATGAAAACTACTATTCCCTTCCTCTTCCATAACAGAAAGGCTTGATCAGTACTAGAAGGTTGGAAGAGAAAATTAGATATGATAGGACTCGATAAGATAAAATAATTCAGTCCAAAAAACCTACTAAATTGAAACCATATTCGAAATGTATGTCTTATTATTGGGTTAGTCGTATATTTATTCAATCTCGTAATTGTAAAAGGTAACGAGGCCCCTAGAATAGAAGCCAATGATAGCCCTTGTATAGAATCATGTTCAAGATTTATCCATCCTGGGCATTGGGTAACTTCTTAATCTTTTGTCCAAAACGTTAAATAACGAACATTAACTGCTCAATAGTAGAATCTAAAGTTCGGCAGTGCCAACCACCGTCTTTTTTTGATTTCTGTAAGTATTTTTTACTGGAATTTTTATTCCGCCATGTATATGAAGACATTTTGGAATCAATAATATCAAAGAAGGATTTGGCAATAAAAATTGGTATCTGAAATAAATTCAAAAATGTAGGTAAGATAAACATTTTAATAGCATTGATTCAGCCGATTAAAGATAAGGACATTGGTGGCCATTTAGTAAACTGTTATTTGATATGGTCAATTAAAGGCGTAAAATTAGCTTTAAATAAATCCTTGTGTTTCTTAGTAATTCAAAACTAGATTGTTTAATGGAAAAAGCTTTAGTTTATAACCAGAGAAACTACTAAATTGATTAAGTAATGCTACTATTGCCAGAATAGATTTCTCAGGGTTAGAAATGAATAATAACAGATCATCTGCTTAAAAAGATAGCTTATGTGTCTTATTCCCGCGGACAATACGAAAAATATTAGGCCAAAGGTTCCAAAGCAATATCAAACAGTAAAGGACAATCCTGTCTAATACCTCGAAAGAGCCTGAAAAAAGGGGATCTCTGATTATTGGTAAGTACAGAAGCCTGAGGTATATGATATATCAGCTTGATCCAAGAAATAATTTTTGGACCAATCTTAGATTTTTCAAGTGTATTGAATAAGTATTCCCATGCTACTCTATCAAACGCCTTCTCGACATCAAGTGAAATGACCCATTCTGGGGTTTTATTTGACGCTGTATATATGATATTCATTAATTTCCTAACGTTAAAGTATGAGTAACGATTTTTAATAATAATAATGCATTTTATTTGCTGGCGCCTTTCTGGACACCTAAGGACACCTTACAGGACATAAAATCACAATGCATTTATCAATATTAAAATCAAGTTGATTAAAAATAAAAACAAAAAAAAATACACAAAACATTTTAAGTCATTAAAATCAGGGTGAACATGGTGGAAGTTATGTCGGGTATGCTAATCTAAACAGGTGTGTTTTGAGTTGTGATTTGAATTGATCGATAGTGTCCAGGTGACGGATGGGAGGTGGGAGAGTGTTCCAGAAACGTGGGGCAGAGCAGCTGAAGGCTCTGGCACCCATGGTGCTGAGTCTAAATGTGGGGACAGTTAAAATTGCAGCTGAGGAGGAATGAAGTGACCGGGAAGGGGTGTATGGTAGCAGCAGGTCAGAGAGGTATTGGGGAGCAAGGTGGTGTAGGGCTTTGAAGGTCAGCAGTAAAATCTTGTAGTTAATCCGGTGGTGCACAGGGAGCCAGTGGAGCTGAGTGAGGATGGGTGTGATGTGGTCCGATGATCTGGTGCGGGTGATGATCCGGGCTGCAGAGTTCTGAATGCATTGGAAGCGATGAAGCGATGATAATAAAACCTTTCTGATCTTCAGAAATAATTTGAGATAAAATATTTTCCAATCTCATAGCTAATATTTTGGAAAGAATTTTGGAATCTACATTTAACTATAGGTCTATATGATGTCACTTCAGTAGGGTCTTTATATCAGTCGGGTCAATAAGAATAGTGTCAACAACCTTCGCTGACTCTACTGCTGTCTTGACGATCAGGATGTCGGCATCTCCTTTGGCATGAATCGTGCAGCCCGCCCTCTCAAGGAAGGAACCCAGCATATGAAGAAACCTGTGTTTGTTTACTTTGTTGTCGAGAAACTTTTTCTTCAGCTTCAACAAAGTCTCTCCTGTGAATACTACATTTGGTCCCTTGGAGCTGCCAGTGTGTAGCATCCATGATGGCAGGCCCATCTTCATAACCATCGAAGACAATGGCTGCCTTTCCATACCTATTTGTCACATATGCGACATACATATGACAAATGCTCTCAAAGGTTTGACCTCTTGACCATGGTAGACGTTGCAAGAGTGCACGACCATCAAACACATGGTGAGGGTTGATCTTTGTCAGTTACTTTTTCCTGTGTCTTTGCAATCGTCTGTGGATGAGTGAAAACCCGTCTGCATTCTATCTGCATTTGCTGACCATTATGTTCTTACACTACTTCCTTGCTGCTCACTGGCCTCGTTGATACTCTTGTTCCCTTTTTCTCGTAGTATTACAGTATCCTGGCCATCCTCTAAACTCTTCTTGCAGAAAACACACTCAGCTATGGCTGTCTGTTGTTTATTTGAAAATAGAGACAATACTCATATGTTAAGGTTAGGGTTAGGTTAGGGTTCAATCGGGTAATTACCCTTTCTTAAATACACAATATTCAGATTCCCTTCATACACCTACAAAGTAGAGTACTTTAATGCATTTGAATGCTTAATACTATAGTAATTACTATGACAGGTTATGCAGGCACACCAGCCTTCAAAAAACCTTCAAATGCTCTATAACCCTCTAGTAGTCTTCTCGAGAGCCGAATTATTTTAATAAGATTTGATGACAATTTCTTGAAGGCTTATAATTGTAGTGAAGATAGTTAAAATACATTCAAAGGTTGTTTGAGTGCTAATGAAGGCTATTTCGGACTGAACTGTGGAGTACCACTGTTACCAGTTAGACAAGTTGCCATGTTCCTGAATTTATGAAATATGAAATTTCTCTAATGGCGGACGCTAATTTACATATTATGCAAATTACACCACTTTCCCCATGCTAGGATTTTTTAAGACTTTTAGTAGGGTGTTTAGAGGACCATACTGGAATGTATCGCAATAGAATAAATTATTTTGCAATTAGTCGTGGGTAGCCCCCTCAAATTTGCTAGATTGACTGGACTACTCCACTTCGATCTGCATTCAGCACATCATCCTTAATCAATCTCCCACGATTAATCGCATTTTCTCTTTCCAGTCCCTTTCTGCCATCTGCAGAGAGCATTACCTTCATAATTCACTGGCACGCCTATCCCACCCTGAACAAAAGAGCATTCAACTGCAATAGCAGGAGGTGTACCATTTATTCTTACACCTCCTCCTTCATCACCATCCTGCTTTTCCAGACGAGGCAAAGATTCACAAACACAGTCTCTACTTCTGAGTTACTTCCCGCTGAGTTACTCCAGCATTTTGCGTCCACATAGTCTACTTCTCTTTTGCATGTGGCGCTCCTGATGTGTTCGTCTGAACATCGACAAGACCAAGTGCAGAATTGGCAATTGCTTTGCAGAGCACCTTCTGCTCTGTTTGTAGTGACTATCCTATACTCCCAGGCAGAATATGAGACCGAGAACAGGGGAATGGGGAGTTAAAATGGCTAGAAACTGGGAGTTCCAGCCAGTCCTGGTGGACAGAGTGCAAATGTTTGATTAAATGGTCACCTAGTCTACACTCGGTGTGACCAATGTACAGGAAACCACATCGAGAGCATTCTTCATCTTCTTGCGTTTGAGACAGCAGAAATCTGCAGCACAGTGATGCCATCCGGTTCGACATTTGTAGGTGCCCACCCTAAAAAGGGCGTGTAGATGCTCCAGGTTGGCGCCAAGCTGCGGCACTGCTGCTGTCTCTGTTGCTGTTCGCCTGATTGAGGTCAGTTGACAGTTGTCAGTCAGAGCATTCATTTCAATGGATATCAATGGAGATATTACCACTATTTCTGGCTTTATACTGACTAGCTCCTCTTTCTGTTCCTGATGCAGGATTACAATCCGAAACGTCCACCATTGCTCCCAACACGCTGCTCAACCTGCTGAGTTACCCCAGGCCATTTGTTTCTCCAGATTCCAGCATCTGCAGTCATTGTGGCTCACTTTCGAGTAACTGACCAGTCCACTATGACTGTCTACTCTGTCTCATTAATCCACTTGCTAACATCTTTGGTGATCGACCAAGCCACTCTTTTCCTTCTGGCTAAGAGGTCCTGCTTTTATGGTAAAATCTTGCTTGCCATTAACAATTGAAATTGTGGCTTCCTCTTTGATATAACACAACATTTTACACTCCTTCCACTTTATTCCACTTCTTATTCTCCTGTCTTGTATCTGTACCAGATATTTGGTACAAATTAAAAATAATACAAAGTCATACAAATTCTTAATACAAATTCTTTGAATTACTTTCAAGGTGATCAAATACAATTTCAGTTATTACAAACAAGTTTCAGATGGAAGGCAATTAGAATGGAATTAAATATTTACAGAGATTTTGTTTTGGTTGGGTCTGCATTCACAACTCTGCAATTTCTTGTGGTCTTGAGCAAAGCTGTTGTTGCCAAACCAAGTTGTGATGCATCCCGATGGATGCTTTCCATAGTGCACCTGTAGAAATTTGTATGAGTCAATTGAGACATACTGAATTTCCTTAGTCGTCTGATGGAGTAGGGACATGAATATGTTTTGTTTTTTTTTGCAATAGGGTCAAAGTAGTTGGGTCCAGGACACATTGCTGGTGATATTTTATGCCTTGAAAATTGAAGTTCTTGATCTTCTCCACTTTGATACCATTGATTCTGACTGAAGTGTATTCACCACCTCTTTATCTGAAGTCTGAAATAAGCTCCTCCATCTTTGCTGACATTAAGGGAGAGTTTGCCATCTGGACATGTTATTAAACTATCTAATTCCTTCCTCTTCTCTGTCATCATTATTTGTCAGATCTGGTTTTAATGCGTTATATTTCTATAATTCTATGATGGGATTGATCTGTTAGCAGATGGTATGAATATAGTGGGCTGAATTGTATTTGGAAGATGAAAAGATATGGTTAAACTTCAAAGACCTTCTCACGTGATTCACCAATCCCTTCCTCATACTCGGAGGAACAATTTGAAGTGATGAACATCATAAATAATGTAGAAAACCTTATAACATGAGAACATAGAAACAGAACATAGGTGCAGGAGTAGGCCATTCGGCCCTTCGAGCCTGCACCGCCATTCAATATGATCATGGCTGATCATCCAACTCAGTATCCTGTACCTGCCTTCTCTCTATACCCCCTGACCCCTTTAGCCACAAGGGCCACGTCTAACTCCCTCTTAAATATAGCCAATGAACTGGCCTCAACTGCCTTCTGTGACAGAGAATTCCCGAGATTCACCACTCTCTGTGTGAAAAATGTTTTCCTCATCTCGGTCCTAAAGGATTTCCCCCTTATCCTTAAACTGTGACTCCTTGTTCTGGACTTCCCCAACATCGGGAACAATCTTCCTGCATCTAGCCTGTCCAACCCCTTAAGAGTTTTGTACGTTTCTATAAGAATTTTTGTAAGTTCTATAAGACATTTTTGTTATTCGGTGAATGGTCATAATCTCGAATATACAGCCCAAAAGAGGAATTGTGTGAGTGTGAGGGAAATATTTGAGTCTAAAGGGAAAAGGCTGAGAAATTGGGACCAGCTCCATAAATCATGGATTGCAAGGCTGACTGATTTTCTGTGCTGAAATGATTTTGCATCTTTGAATGTTGTGTATTTATAGTACTTTAGTCCTAATTATGTGTGTGTGTGTGTGAGTGGGGGGGGCTGCTTATATTTAAGATAAAAGTATTCATTTCATGACAGGTAAGATTGCAGTATTATGTGGGGTCAGGTTAATTATGGTCATATTTTAGAATTAAATATTTTATTAGCTAATATAAATTCTGTTCTCTATTATTCATGAATCAAAACTTTTTAGGCATACACCGGCACCAACAGTGGCTTTATATCAGGCTCATTGAAGAGATTGGAAGAAACTACTGCCAGATTTACAAATGCAAATTTCCAGGAAGTACCGACTCAATCTTCAAGTGGGAATGACGACATTGAAATTAAAGGCTTGGAAATCAAGGGGAAGAAATCTGCAGGGTATGGTTCAGGTCAGAGAGGAAGGAAGCCAGGAAAGAATTCAGCGTGTCTTTCTGTTACAACAGCATCATCAAGCCCTTTTTCACAAGGTAAGATTACTGCAGTTATTTGCTATCTTGTTTTGTTTTAACATACTGGCAACCGACTTCCACTTTCTGTTCTGATGGCTATTCAGCATATAAATATTTGCAAAGAATTAGAGTGAAGGCAGATTAATTGTAGTTCAAACAAAAAAAGGTTTAAAATAGGGCATAATGAATGGAATCAATATGAAGGATGTTGTGGATCTTGCGATCGTTAATTTATTATATTTGAATCTACCCAAATGACTAAATAATTGCCTGTTATTGCAATTTTTTTTAATTTTTGCTTTCAGTATAACGATTACATGTGGTATAACAAGTAAACATGTTATGCTGCTTAAAAATAATATTTTTACATTTTAAATGGGTAGGTTTAAGCATTGTTGCTATTTAATATTTAAATAAGTCTAAAGAACTGTGAGAAAATAGAATTGTGTTTTTATTTCCAAATTTGATTTCATCATCATTGTGGTTTGGGTTAAACAATACAATGTCAAGTAATGAGTAATTGTAGGTATGTACTGGTAATGTTTGTAGCACTGTGGGATAATTACATTCACTCGAAGCTTGTCGTCAAAGCATTGGAGTGTATTGATTAGGGTGTGAATTTGTTTTTGATAAATAAAACAAATGACCACACTGTCTTCACAACAAATTTTCAAAGTTCCCTGAATACAGAGTTAACATAACTGTCACTGAGGTTAATTGACACCAAAATGAAAAGACAAAAGGTTGTGCAATAAGGAGAGATACCCGTGTAATTGTGCAATACCCGGCCATGATGTTTTTTCACTCCCTCTGATATTGTGGGTCAAGTCAAGTCAAGTCAAGTTTATTTGTCACATACACATACGAGATGTGCAGTGAATGAAAGGGCAATGCTCGCGGACTTTTTTCAAAAGACAAACAACAAAACAACCAAACAATTATAAACACAATCTAACACACATATTCTTTTACATAATGGTTCTGTAGAGTTAGTCCTGGTGAGAAAGGCGAATTGCCTCTGGGAAAAAGCCTGTTGTCCTGCTGGTTTGAGGTAAGCAGTAAGAGCACTCCGTTCAGCTGATCCCTTCATGATGGTGCAGACAAAAGTCCGCGAGCATTGCCACTTTCATTTCACTGCACATGAATGTGTATGTGACAAATAAACTGACTTGTTGACTTGTCCAGGAACCCAGTACGTTGTTGTGTCCAATGTTGTAGATGGGTCTCACACACAACCGTGGCTCTGGTGGGTAGTGACTGGTGGATTAGCCCCCTGGCTGAGACCCTGTAGGATGAATGTGATCGATCTGGGGTGGTCCACCATCAACAACTGAGCGTCTTTAGTCTGTAGATTGCCATCAACATGAGCGAGTGGCTCGAGGCCGAGGGATCTGGCTGGTGGCCATTCCCTGAGGTATGTCAGGACCACACTGATATCCCAAATATGGGTATACCTGGGCTTAGGGGGCTTGATATTATAAATGCCCTTTATCAGTTTTACCACCAGTGGATGGGATCCCATTGCCTGTTGTCCTGCTGGTTTGAGGTAAGCAGTAAGAGCACTCCGTGCTGTGTTGATGGCACTGTAGCTGATCCCTTCATGATGGTGCATTCTTTTGCACAAAAGTCCGCGAGCATTGCCACTTTCATTTCACTGCACATCTCGTATGTGTATGTGACAAATAAACTTGACTTGACTTGACTTGGTGTAGATAGGCCAGGAACTCCAGTACGTTGGTGACTGTGGCTGTTGCATATGTTGTCCCTGTTTTCTGGCAGTACTTTTCCCATTTTTTGATGCTGGTTAAGTACTGCCTCTTGGTGGATGTTCGCAGGGATGCCGACATGGTGGTGATGGTTCGTTCGGACAATCCCAGTTCCAGGTAAGGTCTGTTCAAAACCTGCAACCCAGGAGTTTAATTTTCTCATGGCATGGGTGGCTTATGCCTGATACTGGGTGAGTTAATAATCCTGGATCACTGGGAAAGACCATTGATGATTCTACCACCATGTCATGTAGAACTGGGAACCATGGCTGTGTAGGCCAGTCGGGCACCATCAAAATTCCAGAAGCAGAGTCCATCTGTATTTTGCGAAGTACCCGACTGATGAGGCAGAAGCATAGAAGAAGAAATTTCCCCAATCCAGCGTGAAGGCATCTACCGCTGCTGCCTCTGGGTCTGGTTCCCAAGCGACATACATAGGTAACTGGTGATTTAGTCTTGATGCAAATAAATCGATATCTGGCGTTCCATATTGCTCAATAACTTTAGCAAATACTTTAGGGTTTAACATCCATTCGATGTTATCATTGAATTTGCGTGACCTGGTGTCTGCCACTGTGTTTAGCTTACCTGGTAGATAGGTAGCTGATAGCCAAATATGTCTTTCGACACACCATTGCCAAATCATGTTGACCAATTTGTCGCATGATAATGATTTTATGCCGCCCATATGGTTAATATAAGCCACCACCGTAGTATTATCAATTTGTAACCGAACATGCAAGTGCTGCATATTAGATACATATGCTTTTAAACCATAAAAGGCGCCCAACATCTCTAGATAGTTAATGCCCAGTGTAAATAGTAATGATGACTCTAGGTTAGTCCATCTACCACCTGTGCTGGATATGGAGTTAGTTGCTCCCCAGCCTTGAGCACTGACATCTGTTTGAAGAACTAAAGTAGGGTTAGTGATGATAATAGGGCTGAAACTATGCCAAACATTTTTTGCCCACCACTGTAGCTCTGATATTGCTTCAGTGGGTAATTCCATGACACGATCATAGTGACCTCTATGTCGTTTTAGTGCCTGTACCTTTGCTCTTTGTAAATTTTGATAGTGCAAAGGTCCGAATTGTGTAGCCGGAAATGCTGCTACCATTTTACCAATCACTCTTGCTACTTGTCGAATTGTTGGTCGTTGACCATTAAATTGTTGAATGATTGTGCTAATGCAACCATTTTTGCCTTCGGCAAGGTAACAGTCATATGGACTGAGTTAATTGTGAAACCCAGGTAGTCCATGATAGTGGATGGCTTCAACTTAGATTTATCTGGATGTAGGATGAACCCCAGAGTTTCGAGGAGCTGTTTTGTAGCTGATACTGCTGCCACAGTCAATTCCATTGTTTTCCCTACTATCAGAATATCATCCAGATATGCCATGACAATATGTTTTTGTTTTCTTAGTATTGCCATGGCTGGTTTCAATATTTTGGTGAATAATCTTGGGGCTGAAGTTAGCCCATTGGGCAATGCTTTGTACTGCCACAGCTGCCCCAACCAGATAAATTTTAGGTATCTGCAATGATCCTAGTGTATGGGTATTGGATAGTAAGCATCTTTAAGATCAATGCTTGCCATGAAGTATCCTTTGGAAATCAGTTGTCTGGCAGTAACAAATGTCTCCATTTTGAAATGTATATACTTAACAAACTTATTTAGTGATGTTAAGTCAATGATGATGCGACATCCACCATCTTTTTTGGTTTTAGTGAATATATTTGATACAAATTCCAAATGTTCATGTTTGGTCTTTTCGATGACCCCCTTTGTGATAAGACTCACCAGTTCAGCTTGTCCTTCACGCTTCTCTTTGACGGAGGGAGAAAATACCCTTTGGGGCCAATGTTGAACTGGCGGCGTTTTTTCTGTCATGAACTGTATTTTATATCCACTAATGCTGTTGAGTATATACTTGTCACTCGTGACCGTACCCCATGCTTCTTTAAACAAGTGTAATCTCCCCCCTGTTAGTAAAGCACCCTTATTCTCTATATGCTGGCAGGAACCAGACCCACCTACCTCCATGGTTATTGGCGTCTCTTCTGTTTCCTCATTTGCTTGAAGACTTTGTTTGTCTGACGTGCTGGCGATGTTGGGGGGTGGCGCATTTTCCATGGGGTCCGTTCCGGGCCCTGATCTAAAAAAGATCTTTGGGGATAAAATGCGGTCCCCGAGCTTTCACCAGTCCCATATTGAGGACGTCGACTGGTGGATGCCGTGGGGTGCTGCCGCTTGGGTATTGTAGGTTTTGGTTTGCTCGTCCCGGGGCCTGCCCTCATGAGGCTGAAAGTTTTCGCTGCTTCCTCCATGTCCCTCAGTTTTTTGTTGAGGTCTGTCCCAAATAATAGAGCGTCCGTCTCTGCAGCTGGGGCTCTGCACAACCCAGCAAATTTGGGATTGAGGGCAGGTCTTATGATTTCGCGCCGGAGATTATTGATCTCAAACTGCATGTTGCACATCAATGCCAGCACATCCTGCTGGCAGGTATCCATCTCCGTGCTTTCCACGGAACGAGCAAAGGCTGTGATGGCCGACGTCAGGAGCCTTAGGATCCGCTGTAGCTTTAGTTCATGGTTACGGATGTGTGACCCCACGTGCCCCCAGATTTGGCTGTTCACACTCTTCACTCTGAGGGCCTCACAGTTCTCTGGTGCTGTGTAGAGTTCTAGTGCCTCAGAAAGCACCTTTTCCTGTAAGGGCTTATTTGAAAGATGATTGATGCTGGCCGCCATTTTTGGTTCCAGCGGTCTTCCAGCACGTGGGGTTGCTACATAGCGGTCCACCACACCCAGCAGCTCTTCCTGCTCCTGCACCCCTTGCATACTCCCGAACTCGTCCGCCTGCCCCTGTTCCAGACCAGCCCAGCCCTGGTCACCAACGCTAGCCTCCAGTAATGAGGGAGCAGAGGGCAGTGCACAAGACACTGTGCATGAGGTGCCTGACCTTCCTCCGCGAGAACGCTCTTTCTGCGTATCCCGCTGGAGCATCTGCTCCAAGAGCTGTGGTATGCAGCTCAGGCGGCTGTCTCTCCTCCGTTTGGGTGGAGACATGTCCCCCTCCGACGAATCGGAAATGACCGGCCGGTTTGATTTTCTGGTGGATTTTCTCCCTGTCCGCCGTTCAGGCATTAGCGGGACTGGGCTTGGCTCGGTCTCGGGGATAGCGCAGCGCTCTATAAGAGATCCTGCCGCCGGTTGCTGCCCCCCTGGGATTGAACGCTCCTCTGGTGGAGTTTGAGCAGGGGCAGTTCTCTTCGAGAGTCTTTTCCTGAGTGTACTCATTCCGAAATACAACACAAACTCGACTCTCCTTCTCCGTTAGATTTTCCACTCTCAGTATACTTACCTAACGGTCCGTTTTTAAAGTGCAGCTGGAGAGCCTGACTCCAGCTGCCGCCGCTGTTGCACTGCTGGCATAATGCCGCGCCTGCGCACTGAGCGGGTTCTTCACGTAGTCACTCACGTGACTCCGAAGTAAAATCTGGAATGAATATCTAAACACTAAATGTTGGGGGAAAAAACATATGTTTAAGCAGAGTCCATAAACTTTAGAAGGAGATCATACAGCCCTCAATAAGCCCGGAAAACTGTCCAATTAAATTTCCAGATTGTTCCTGATGATCGCCATATCCATTCAACAAAGAATATTAAAACAAAATACTTATCCATTACTGATTTTCTAGTAACTGAAAAGTTCCCCCCCGAAAGTCCACTTGAAAATGTGTCGTCTAGGCCAGGTGAGGCGGTCGATCTCAACCTCAGCCGTGCCAGTCAGCGAGTTCGATTTGCCTCCGGTGGCCAAAGCTTTGGCACTCTGGTCCAGCCGTTCCCATAGCTGACTTCCGCGGCCGACTTTATTGGTCGGTATCCCATCCCCACATCGCCATGACGTCTGTTGGTCTGGCAAAACGGATACTCCAGAAAGGCCCTGGATCCAAATGTGCCAGAAAATCGGTGGTGGACCTGTAGTATGCGACATTCCAACTACTGTGAGTGGTTAACAATTGTTTTTAAGTTGCCTTCAAAAGCATTAATTTACTGAAGTGGGAGAGAATACAAGCATCCTGCAATTAGGTCTCTGATGCCAGGAAACATCAGCGAAGTTCAGGTGAATTGCTTGTGGAGGTGTCCAGGCATGTTACCAAGAGGCTAGATTTCACCAGGGGGTGATATTTATCTTGTGCTTGATTTGGGCATGAACAACTAGTGATCCATTTTTGAGTAGAGTAAACTCTCATTATAACTGACCATAAACTCTCATTATTAACTCACCATAGTGGGGGGGGGGGAGAATGGTGTCAATTTTTGCAGATTGCTATAAGTTTCTTAGGTATTATCATCATCATCATATGTAGTTGAAACAAAGAACTGTAGATGCTGATTAATACACACAAAGGAGACACAGTTCTGGAGTAACTCAGCATGTCATGGAAAACATGGGTAGGTGATGTCGGGACCCTTCTTCAATCTGCTGAGTTACTCCAGCATTTTGTGTTATTTCAGCTTAAAACTAGGTGCCGATGCCGCTGGTCTGCACCAGCGAGCCCTTCTTCACCAGTTGACGAGGCTGTTGCTGTGGCTCACAGTATAGCCCCTGGGGACAACTCTTTCTTCAGGCTGCCGCTGCCAACAACAAACGCACTCGGTCACCGTGGACGCGCTCCCTCCCCTCCCATCCACTGCTGCTTCTTCCTGTTCACTTGTGGCTTCCCAGCTTGACTGCGGCCTCCTCCTCCATGCTTTGCTCTGTCGACTCAATCTCTCCGACACTCCAGTGCCGCCTCCTACTTCTTGGCCTCTCCTGTCGCTTCCTACTCTTCCTCCCCAAAAGTCACACACATTTTCCAAAGTGGAGTATGTCGGTAACTTCGGGGGAGAAGAAGGAGGAGATAATGGGGCGGGGGAGATGTAGAGGCCGTGGAAGAGCGACGGGAGGAGGAGGAGACGGC
Organism: Leucoraja erinaceus; assembly: GCF_028641065.1. Taxonomy (NCBI): domain Eukaryota; kingdom Metazoa; phylum Chordata; class Chondrichthyes; order Rajiformes; family Rajidae; genus Leucoraja; species Leucoraja erinaceus. Next base: position 20,914,279 of record NC_073378.1, on the reverse strand, counting down.
AATAGAGGAGGCAGTGCTGGAATGATCAGTGGATCCGCTGGGGTGGGGGGACGGGTGGGGGAAAGCCCCAAGGAGACCGAGCGTATCCTGTTAATGGCAGCTGACGGCTGATCCATGGGGTCACAACAACAGCCGCTTCAACCAGACCGTGCAGAGGATGAAGAAGGGCTTGCTGGTGCACCTTACGAGCCAGGGGTGGCGTCGTAAGACGGTGCTGTAAGATGGTTATGACACGTTGCGAGCTGGAGGTGGCATCGACAGGTCTGTTATAACCAAAATCCATTATAAAAGGGTCTGCTAAATCAAGGGTTTACTGTAATTTTGTTTTTGTCTGAAAGCTAATTCAATAGCTAAGAATGTTTAATCCAAGAAATGGTGCTGTTTGTGAGCCCATATTGTAATATAAAAATGTATGACTTATGAACCTTAAAGATGTTAATCTAAATTTCCTGGAGAATGCATTATTAAATATTTTTTTTAATTTATTATACAGTATTTTGTTTTCCACTTCAAATTATACAGCTGACTGTGATAACCGTATTAATTTATCAAATGAATAAAACAAAATATGATGTTAGCATACACCTTTTTGATATTGTTTTGTCAGTTCACTAATATTTTTGTTGCAGGCAGCCTGCAAGGAACGCCAAGTAGTGTAAAATCATCAGGCAGTTCAGCCCAATCGCCACAAGAGTTTCAAAGTTTCACTGAGCCGGATGTAATAAATGATGGATACAATCATTCCCAGCAGTCCTCGACCAGAGAAACACTTAAGGGAGAGACAATTGACCAAGAAAGGACTTTAATTAATGCTAGTCCTACTGTCGGCCTCCCACCTCCATCAACTGGACCTCCACAAACAATAAATATTGAAAACTCAAAGCACTCTGAGGATGGTTCCGATTACGGAACTCCTGATGCTCCTGTTGGGACTACAAGTGGAGTGCCAGGATATAAAAGGGTTCAAGCTTCAGTTATGGAGGAAGAGACAATAAAAGAAAAAAAACGAAAGGGAACTAAAAGATATAAGCATGGACCTGGCAGACCAAAGGGAAGTAAAAACAAAGACAGTATTTCTCAACCTTCCCTCTCTGCTGCATCACCATCATCTTCTGTGACATCTGCTGCAGGAAGCGGGACAAGTGCAAATTTGCAGAAATCACCATCGTTGCTCCGGAACGGAAGCTTACAAAGCCTGAGTGTCAACTCATCTCCTGTTGGTTCAGGTGGGTGTATGGATAAGTTGGTGTGCTAACAATTTTCTCAGTGATCACATGGTCTGTAAAAACAGACCTATTTGCCATATCTATTTTGTATAAATTTGTACGTCTCAGATTTTAAATAGGCTACTGATTTAACTGCTGTTTCAAACTTTTAACTTTGTGGAAATATTGGTCTAACATCACGAATGAAAGGTTGGTTCTAGTTTTAACCTAGGACTCTCTTACTCCTTGATTGGTACATGTTAGGTTGCTCTGGAAGATAAGATCGCATGGAATTCAGGGTGAGCTCCGTATTTCCCGACAATGAAGACGCACCTGCGTCGAAGACGCACACCCCATTTTGAGTTGCTAAATTTTGAATAAAAGGCTGGCGGGACAGGATCAAGGGTTTGGTTTAGTCAGTAGAAAGGAAGATGTGAAACACCTTCAAGGAGGCATTGAGGACCGGGGAGCCTCTATCTTTCCCTTTCCCACAATGCGCTGTGCGGTTCAGGTCTGAGGGACGGGGACTTCCTGGCTCAGGGAGATCACATAACGGGAAGAGAGAGAGAGAGCCCGGGACGGAGCAGCCAGTCTTCCGTCCAGTAGCTATCCGCCAATCACCACCTCCACCAGTTGTGCCTGTGCCAAAGGGCACCGTGGCTGGCAGGCCGGCCGGCCGGCAGAAGGCACTGAGGTGGCGGCCGGTTCCGCTGTCCGGTTCCAGCGGCCGCTCGCAGCCATCCGAGCTACCGAGTGAGTTGCTGGCATGATCCCCGACCCCCTCCTTCTCAACGCTCCTGCCCTCCCCGCAACTTTACCCCTGGCGGCCCAGCCAAGTTTGCTACTTTGCCGTGCTGTGAAGGTAAATTTTCGGGCCTTATTTTTGGGTAAGTCAAACCAGGGCTGGACCTTCACAGTGAATGGTAGAGCAGAGAGACCTAGGCATGCACGTATCTTGAAAGTGGTGTCATGGTTAGATAGGGCAGTGAAGAAAGATTTTGACATGCTATCCTTATTCAATCAAGAAATGAAACATAGAAGTGGATACAGTATTTTACTATTGTGCAAGATGGTGGCGAGGCCTCAGTATGATTTTGTGATTAATTTTGGTCACCCTGCTATAGGAATGATGCCATTAGCTGGAAAGAGCACAGAGAAGATTTATGTTGCCCAGACTTGGGGGCCTGCGCTATCGAGAGAGATTGGAAAGGGTGGGACTTTATTTCTTGTAGTGCAGGAACTGAGGGGTGGTCTTTTCAAAGGGTATAAAATCATGAGGGATATAGATGTCGGGTGAATGCCAGGGTAGGGAAATCAAATATGAGAATGCGTAAGTTTAAGGTGAGAGGGGAAAGATTTATTAGGACCCTGGGGACAACTTTCTGTCAAACAGGGCAGAAAGTGTATGGAAAAAGCTGCCAGAGAAGTAGTTAAGACAGATACAATAACAGCATTTGAAAGCCATTAGAACAGAGACATGGATAGAAAAGGTTTATGTGGATATGGGCATGCCGCCTTCACCAACCTATCTATATCTTGCGGAGAGCGATGGACGTAAACCCACAAGGTGTCATCAACTTTCCTTAGTCCTCGATCCCATTCTGCTCTTCACCCTAATGTTGATCACCCATTGCCATTGAATCAGTACCGATAGCACATAGCAATCTCCACGATGATTGGATACAATTGTGGTCCTGCCACTCAGTTTATCTTGTGGATGCGAACGCAGCATGCTGAAGGAATTTGAGATAATAGTATTTGTGCTTCTTTATAGTATGGATTGTACTAAACTAGTCAAGTGTTCAAACTTTAGTATGTTTTTCAGATATTTAAAAAAAAAAAAAACATTTTGTTGATTGGATCTTGAAGATTCAATGCCTCGGTTAACGATTACAAAGTTTTGTTCTTCCTGTTCCTTTTAACAATGTAGAAGTCAGTTTTGTAGTGAAGCTACAGGGTAATTACCTTAGGTACACAAAAAAAGCTGGAGAAACTCAGCGGGTGCAGCAGCATCTATGGAGCGAAGGAAATAGGCAACGTTTCGGGCCGAAACCCTTCTTCAGACTGATCGGGGGCGGGGACAAGAAAGGAAAAAGGAGGAGGAGCCCGAAGGCTGGGGGATGGGAGGAGACAGCAGGGGGACTGAGGAAGGGGAGGAGACAGCAAGGACTAACAAAATTGGGAGAATTCGATGTTCATGCCCCCAGGATGCAGACTCCCCAAACGGAATATGAGGGTATGAGGGTAATTACCTTAGTTTGGCATTGGAATGACATACATGCAGTATCAATGAATCAGTGAGCTTTTGGAAAAACACGGGTAACTTCTTATGCATTTGCTGATATTAACAGTTTTAATGGATACCCAGCTGAAAAAAGCTAGTTCAACAAATGTGAAATGGTCATGGTTACAATACTAACAAAATGCTGCTCTATTTGTTCTTGGGTGGAATATCTTTAATTTGTTTCTAGAGTTAATGTCTTTAATTTGTTTCTAGATTTCTTACAACTTTGAAAGCTAGGCTAAGTTGATAATTGAAACAGGCATCCTCTAAAAGACATTTCTGCTACCTACCCATTAAATAGAGACTAACTGATGCTGTATTTAACTAATGTTGAAAATTATTGTTGAACTTAACTAAAGTGCTTGCATGTCATCAATGTACAGTTTTACAAGCATTATGCATGTCAGCAACATGAGATGTCACCACATAAGCATTGCGAGAAAAAATGGACTGTGTTCTAGTGACAAATTGTAATTTTGTTAGATGGTTAATAATTTATTTTGTTGTTCTGGTTCTTTTGTTCTTGGGTCCTCCAAAATATTCCAACTGGAATTTAATAATAATAATAATAATACATTTTATTTATGGGCGCCTTTCAAGAGTCTCAAGGACACCTTACAAAAATTTAGCAGGTAGAGGAAAAACATGTAAGGGGAATGAAATAAATAGTAGAGACATGACTAGTACACAAAGTAAAGACGGAATACAATTCAAAACACAATATGAGGCAGTTAATGCACGGATGAAAAGGGAGGGGGACGTGGGGCTAAGGATAGGCAGAGGTGAAGAGATGGGTCTTGAGGCGGGACTGGAAGATGGTGAGGGACACGGAATTGCGGATCAGTTGGGGGAGGGAGTTCCAGAGCCTGGGAGCTGCCCTGGAGAAGGCTCTGTCCCCAAAACTGCGGAGGTTGGACTTGTGGATGGAGAGGAGACCGGCAGATGTGGATCTGAGGGACCGTGAGGGTTGGTAGGGGGAGAGGAGGTCAGTGAGATATGGGGGGGCCAGATGATGGAGGGCTTTGTAGGTGAGGATCAGGATTTTGTAGGTGATCCGGTGGGAGATGGGAAGCCAGTGAAGTTGTTTGACGACTGGAGTGATGCGATGCCAGGATTTGGTGTGGGTGATGAGTCGGGCGGCTGTGTTCTGGACCAGTTGGAGTCGGTTGATGTAGGTGGAGCTGATGCCAAGGAGAAGTGAGTTGCAATAATCCAGTCGGGAGGAGATGAAGGCATGGATGAGTCTTTCAGCAGCGGGAGGTGTGAGAGAGGGTCTGAGTTTGGCGATGTTGCGGAGATGAAAGAAGGAGGTTTTAATGACATGGCGGATGTGAGGCTCAAGGGGGAGGGTGGAATCAAAGATCACGCCAAGGTTGCGGGCTTTGGGAGATGGGGAGACAGTGGTGCCGTCGATGGTGAGAGTGGGGTTATTGATTTTGCTGAGTGTGGCTTTGGAGCCTATGAGGAGGAATTCTGTCTTATCGCTGTTGAGTTTGAGGAAGTTATGTTGCATCCAGGTTTTTATAGCTGACAAACAGGAGTTGATATGGGAGAGGGGGGGGTTGTGAGGGGATTTGGTGCCGAGGTAGATCTGGGTGTCATCGGCGTAACAGTGGAAGTCCAGGTTGAAGTGGCGGAGTATCTGACCAAGGGGGAGGATGTAGATGATGAAGAGGAGGGGGCCAAGAACGGAGCCGTGGGGAACGCCTTGGAGCTTTAAATTTAAACTGGAGGTGGTGAAGGGAGGGATTAAGCCAGAAAGGGTATAAAGAACACACTATAGAATTTTACATAAAACATCCCCACACAGCAGAGACAACGAAATGCATTTAGCATCTCCCTTGAAGAGCGACATAGCAAACGATTTGAATTAAAAAAAATAACAATAAGTGTCCGGGGGGGGGGGGGGGGCACCAAGGTCAAAATAACCTTAACGGAGAAGAGACCTGTAGCGCTAGCTTTTACATATTCGATTGAGCGCCCTCCGCATTTGCCTTTGGACTGGAGGGGAGTGTGCACTTTAATTTGTAACCTGTGCTTTAAGAAAATGGACCATTTATAGTGCCTTGAGTCTACGTGCTTGAAAAAGCTGAAGCTAATTAGATATACAGTGCCTCAGGAAGAAGAGACGTTGGGACAAAAACCCCCACACAGCACTTTCCCACTGTGTGGGATTAATGCACTCTGTACTTCCCCCATTTGCCTTTGTGAGTTGCATTTGTAACCTAGAAAATGGAACATTTACACATGTACGTTAAAAGTGCACATTGTCAGTGCCCTCCATAATAAAGACCCATCATTTTTATTTGCCCCTGTATTTTGATTTGTCAAAAAAACCATATTAAAGTGCAATTAGATAATAAAGCATTTTTTTTTGATTTCACCATATGTTCAGTGTTTATACCCCCCCCCCCCCCCCCCCCCCCCCCCCCCCCCCCCCCCAGGGCACCATAGTGTTTGGGGACGAAGCCATGTCATGTAAATGAAAGTAGTCATGTTTAGTATTTTGCCGCAGATCCTTTGCATGCAATGACTGCTTGAAGTCTGCGATTCATGGACATCGCCAGTTGTTGGGTGTCTTCTCTGGTGATGCTCTGCCAGGCCTCTATTGCAGCCATCTTCAGTGGATGCTTGTTTTGGGGGCTAGTCCCCTTCAGTTTTCTCTTCAGCATATATAAGGCATGCTCAATTGGGTTCGGATCGGGTGATTGACTTGGCCACTCAAGAATTGACCATGTTTTTAGTTTTGTAGAACTCCTTTGTTGCTTTAGCAGTATGTTTGTGATCAATGTCTTGCTCTGGAATGAACCGCCGGCCAATGAGTTTTGAGGCATTTGTTTGAACTTGGGCAGATAGGTTGTGTCTATGCACTTCAGAATTCATTATGCCACTACCATCAGCAGTTGTATCATCAATGAAGATAAGTGAACCAGTACCTACAGCAGCCATACATGCCCAGGCCATAACACCCCCACCACCGTATTTCACAGATTAGGTGGTATGGTTTGGATCTTGGGCAGTTCCTTCGCACCTTCATATTTTGCTCTTGTCATCACTCTGATATAAGTTAATCTTCGTCTCATCTGTCCACAAGACCTTTTTCCAGAACTGTGGTTGCTCTTTTAAGTACTTCTTGGCGAACTGTAACCTGGCCATCCGATTTTTTTGTAGGGCATCTTTGCAGTGTAGCTTCTATATTTCTTTTCATGAAGTCTTCTGCGGACAGTGGTCATTGACAAATCCACGCCTGACTCCTGAAGAGTGTTTCTGATCTGTCAGACAAGTGTTTGGGGATTTTTCTTTCTTATATCTGTGATTAGTGAGCTCACCAGTGCTCTCTTTCTTCTTAATGATGTTCCAAACAGTTGATTTTTAATAAGTCTAAGGTTTGGCTGATGTCTCTAACAGTTTTATTCTTGTTTCTCAGCCTCATAATTTCTTATTTGACGTTCATTGGTGCAACTTTGGTCCTAATGTTGATAAACAGCAAAAACAGTTTCCAAAGGTGATGAAAAGACTGAAGGAAAGACTAGGTGCTGAGAGCTCTCTTATACCTGCAATAAGGAGGCATTTAAACGCACCAGAGCAATTACAAACACCTGTGATGCCATGTGTCCCAAACATTATGGTGCCCTGAAATGGGTTGACTATGTATAAACACAGCTGTAGTTTCCACGTGGTGAAACCAAAATGTATAAAAATGGTATTTATTAAAATCTGACAATGTGCACTTTAAGCACATGTGATATTTTTTATTACAAATCTCAAATTGTGTAGTAGAGAGGCAAATAAATAAATGATGAGTCTGTCCCAAACATTATGGAGGACACTGTGATAATTCATTAATCATCCATTTTCTGGCAGTAACATGGTCACAGCAGACTAGTCGTATTAGTGTGGTGTAGAAACTTAAGAAAGAATTGTTCCTTTTCTCAATTTAATGAAACCTGAGAGAAATGGAATAAAGAACAAGGAGGCCAGTCTCTTAATTTTCTTTGATAAGTTATCATGAATCAGTAATTTGAGGGTGTATTTTCTTTATTTTCAAGGAACAAATCCAACTGTTTCAGATTGAGTTGCCAGCAAAATATAGACACTTTAAATGATCTCTTCAATAATTTATTAAAAGCAATTTGAGTTTTTATTTTCCTTTATTATTCATTGCAGCTTCTGACAGTAACATAGAAATTTAGGTGCAGGAGTTCTATGTTTCTATGTTACTGTCAGAAGCTGCAATGAATCACTTAAAGTGTAAACCTCATGGAAAAGAAATGATTAAGTCTGATTAAAATCCTCGTAAAATATTGTCTGTAGTAACATTGATCACAAATTCTTCCCTTTCTCATCTTAGTTTTTTCCCCCATCTTTAATTCCAGCCACTCCCAGTCTCTTTCCCGAGTCAACACTGCACAATCCTAGTTCCATGCATCCCTAAATAATGTAGGACTTGATTATTTGTAATAGTCTTCATATGGTTGGCATTATTCCTTCAATATTTCTGCACGCTCCTCTTTGAAAACCCAAAATGCAATGCAATTGCTGAATTATTTTTTTCCAGCAATTGCACCATTGAATCGTAGATTTTGAACCAATCAGATTTCCTTTTTGGGCAATAGTCCTTTTTCATTAAATATGGGCATATATTCATAAACTTTTTGACTCTTTTCTGAAACATAGTGCTTCTGGTTTGGATTTTTTTAATCAGATTATGAAAAATATAAGCAAGGTACACCATTGGTCAGTTTATGCCTGCTCCATCATTCAATAATGTCATAGCTGATTTTTGTTTATCCATGTGCCACTTTCCTGCTCCAACTTGGCATCCTTTGTTTTCTGCTATTTTCCAAAAAAACTGAATAAATGCCTTGAATATACTCGGCAATGGATTCTTCGCACCGATGGCGGACAAAAAAATTCCACTACCCTGTGGTTTTACATGTAATCCTGCATCCTCTTGTAAACCATATCCTTTTTGTTGCATTTTGGGACGTCAAACAAGGGCAGGCCATACGCAGTAAATGGTAGGCCTTTGGGTAGTGTTGCAGAGCAGAGGGATCCCGGAGTACAAGTGCATGGTTCCTTTAAGGTCGAGTCGCAGGTAGATAGGTGAAAAACGCTTTTGCCACTTTGGTCTTCATCAGTCAGAGTAATGAGTATAGAAGTTGGGAGGTCGTGTTGCAGTTGTATAAGACGTTGGTGAGACCGCATTTAGAATATTGTGTTCAGTTCTGGGCACCATGTTATGGGAAAGACATTGTCAAGCTTGAAAGGGTTCAGAAAAGATTTACAAGGATGTTGTTAGGACTAGAGGGTGTGAGTTATAGTGAGAGGTTGTGTAGGCTGGGTCTCTATTCCATGGTGTGCAGGAGGATGAGGGGAGACTTATAGAGGTATACAAAATCTTGAGAGGAATAGATCGGGTAGATGCACAGAGTCTTTTGCCTAGATTAGGGGAATGGAGGGCCAGATGACATAGGTTCAAGGTGAAGGGGATAATATTTTAAAAGGAATCAGAGGGGTAACTTCTTCACACAAAGAGTGGTGGGTGTATGGAACAAGCTGCCAGAGGAGGTAGTTGAGGCTGGGACTACCGCATCGTTTAAGAAACAGTGGACAGGTACATGGAAAGGACAGGTTTGGAGGGATATGGACGCAGGCAATGTGGGACGAGGGTAGCTGGGACATTGTTGGCCGGTGTGGGCGAATTGGGCTGCAGGGCCTGTTTTCACACGGTGTTACTCTATGACTGCATGTTTCCGACATATCAATTTGTATCACCTTGCCAATACAAATGTTATGTTTTGGGTGCTTTTTTCTCTTGCTTTAGATTTTCTTGTTTATGGGTGTTTCCGTAAATACAGCACTCAGTGTTGAAACTGAATGTCCCCAAATGTCCAGGTTATTTTCCTGTTTTTGTGTAATATTCCCATTGTTTCATATCCTGTATTTTAGGTAGTATAGATCATGGTGTATAGCCAAAATAATGAGATGAAGCAAAAATATATATATGTTTTTTACAAAGAAAAATATCAGATATATCCCTGTGTTTTCTTGCTTTTTTTGTGACATTTTTCAAGCAGGACTTCATCAAATCCTTACGCTAATTTATACCAGAAAGATTACATTAATTTTGCAATTAAATAACTATATAAGCCGGACTATGCTTATGATTTTTTACCATTTTTCACCCGATAAGATGGTTTTCTGATGCCCCATGTTTTTGCAGCAGAACTTGAGCAGCAGTGTCAATTTGGTCACATGTTAAATGTGTCAATTAAAAGCAGTAACCATTTTTATATTTATTGTTTCTTTTTTTACTATTTATATTTTGTGTTTAAATTTTCCATTGAAATAATAATGAATAGAACTTAAAATCATGAAATAAAAATCTGCTCACCTATTTTAACGATACCTCATTCTGTTGTCCCATCCCATTGAGTAATGTCGTGAATGCTATTTACAACGCTGTAATGGGTTTTCTTTTGCCCTCATCGTGATTTTAATAACATTTCAAACCGCGATTATAATGACCCTGGCGTGAACTACGGCCCCCATGGTGGGTTAGGTGCTGATATTTTGTAAGCGAGCTTCAAAATCAGTAAGTGTCCCATATGTCTTATATGGCTTATAAATTTTTTTCCCCTCGTTTTCAAATTTTGAAAGTATTAAATTTTAGTCATATTGTGGTCGACTTTGATCACAAATTAGCTCAAAAGGATCATAGGTAGACTCATTTTGTTATCCTGTGGTATTTTATTATGATTTAATAACTTTCAAATTTGGCCACCCATGGCACATGTTGGTTCCCTTATTTACGGAAACACCCTTATACATTTTGAAGGGATGATACCTGCGTTAAAAATGTAACAGAATGTCTTTTAACAAAACAGATATCGCTATCTTGGAGGAAAAGGCAGGAGAAATTATTATAGGAAATAAAGAAAGCTGAGCTTTTTAAGAATGTAAGCAAATATTTTGCACAATGAAAGTTCAGTTATCTACAGCTGCTGATTAATATTGGCTTCAGTACTCGCTTACTGCTGTCTCTTTGTTGGCCCAAAGTGTATCAAGAAATAGTGAATCTAATAACAGTGATGTGAGGTAATGTTAATTATAGGAAAATACTGGAGAATTAAAGAGGAATAAAAGCTGGGAAATCACTTGAATCTGATAACTTTAATTCTGAGGATCATATAGAGAAAACTGCAGATTTGTAGATAATGTTCACTCCCAATATTTCTGAGTTCTGATTTGAACCTGGTCTGACTAGGGAAAATGAAATGTCTCACAGAGCAACAAACTTAGAATACTTTTAAACCGTCTATTTAAAAACCAGACCAAACACCACAAACAAAATAATGTCCACATACTTTGACCAAATAACAAGACGCAGACATTTTGTTTTAAGTCTGAATATCTGATTGATGCTACAAGGATTATATTAGCATAATGATGAATTTAAAAGGCATTTTAGGCAATGTATACGTGTGGAACTTTATGCTGAGAATTGCACAAACTTCTTTCTTCTCAGGATTTTACACAAGTAACGATGTTCCAGTTTCACTGCAGAATACAGTGTCAGGATCTGGCTCCAGCACCCCACTTTCCAGTTCAGTTTTGGCTCCCCCAAATACAGCGCATTCACAGCAGATGAGCACATCGCCTTCAGTCACAATTTCCGTTGCAACTGTGGTTTCTACAACCCAGGTAAGAGATTGTTTTGCATTTGTTCAAATTGAAAGAACCTGGATGAAATTTTTTTTTTAAACCTTTAGATTACGGAAATATCAAATAAAAATAGATTATGCTGGAAATGCTCAGTATGTCAGACAGCATTAGAGGGAAGATTCAGATCGAGACTTCATTAAAAAAAAACTGTATGTCCTCCCTTGTTAGAAATTGCTTCCTCTTTTCTATCCTAAAGACATTTGTATGATTATTAAAATATTTGTTGAATTTCATTAGATAGTTTGTCTAAGTATAATCTTTTCATAGTCAGTTGAGACTAATGTTGCCATGCTATTTGTCTGCATGGTTATCACACTGTAGCCATGGACTGGTACCAAATCATTCACTTCAGCAAATGGTAACGATCAGGACATGATCAGTTGATGATTTTCCAGCTCCCCCCCCCCCCCCCCCCCCCCCCCCCCCCCCCACCGATTGTGAGTTGTGTCATTGCCACTCATCTGTAATGAAGCAATGTAGGTTCGGTATTTATTTGTTCTGGGTAATCGCAGACTTCAGGAGGACACAAAGGACAAGTTACAATTACATTATAATACAGATTGTGAGGTCTGCACTCATGAGAAACAATAGTGTTGATTCATGTGACTGACATTTCTGGGAATGTTTAGAACCATGATGGATAAATTATGTCATCCTCTGTAGAAGATTTATGTATGATATTGCGAGTGTTTGGGATTGATGCAATTGTTGTCAGATGTAGAACTTGTAATGTGTATCTTGTAGTTTAACCTATTCAAATAATGATTCCCACTCTTTCCAATGATACAAATTATTGAGGATGTAGATACTGCTCTTAAAAATAGACTTGCCGACTTGGCGCGTAAAATTTATCGCTGTTCTTAGTAAAAGAAGATTTGCTACTCTCAGGGCAATATACAGAATAGAAAGGTGACAGAAGTAAATCTTTATGAAATCTTTGCATGGTTTGCCTGGTCCTAGTTTAAATAAAAAACAAAACGTACGAGCTGTTCCAAGGATACTTCAAAACTGATATCTGTTCAAGGGTTAGTAATTAATCGATAATAGGAGCAGAAAATCTGGAAATATTCTGCAAGTTGGGAAACATCTTGGGAAGAAGAATGATTTCATTTTCATAGATGCTGAGTACATTTAACAGCATTATCAGTTACCTGTTGCAGATATTTTGCTTTAACATTATCATTGAATAGATAGATGGCTGTTTTGCACGTGGAATGATATTGCAGATAACCTTCATTGTTTAAGAACCAAAGTTAATCCTGTTTTGACTAGGCAACTGTGTCGCCAAATACTTGTCCCTCCAAGGCCTGCAGGATCTTCCGCTTGCTAATCATTTGAACTCCACTCCCCATTCCCATACTGACCTTGCTGTCGTGAGCCTGCTCCATTACCAGACTGAGGTCGCACACAAACTGGAGGAATAGCAGTTGTATTTCGCTTGGGCAGCTTAAAACCTAACAGTATGACATTGAATTCTCCACAGACCCCCATCCCTTTTGCCTGCCCTCTTCCCCGTGTCCCATGTAGAAGCGCACCCATTTCTCCCTTTCCCCTTCCACTTGTATTCCTTCCTCTGGCTTAGTTTGTGCTTCTTCTATCCTATCTCACATTTTTTCTTTTTTCATCTCTGGTCTTTATCCAACCATCTGCCCATCAAGAAGCCCATTCACTTCTATCCACCTATCACTGTACTGGAAGATGTTTTCTGCTTCAGCTGATCACTGCTGCCCAATGATTCCTTTCATTTGCATGTTTAGATATCGCCAGCCAGGTCAGCAAATTTGGCCATCTCTAGTTACTACTGACTAGTCGTAATGAGGCGCTTTGAATGATTGCAGACCTGATAAACACACTGCAATGTTTTTGGGTAGTGATATTAGGACATAGACTCAGTGCCACTGAAGAAACTGCTAAATTTCCAAAGTGGGATGGTGTGCGACTTGGGAAGAAAACTGAAGTATTTCCGTAGACCTAAGGTTCCTTTCCCCGGTAGTAGTAATTGTGAATTGGAATGCATTTTGCAGTGGCCCAGGCAAGTAATTTTAGTGCCATTTGTAGATTGTATATACTGCGACTTTGGTTGTGGAGAGTGTGAATATCCAGGATGATAGATGGGTGCCAGTCAAGTGGCCTGGTTTGTCATGAATGATGGTGAAAGGAACTGCAGATGCTGGTTTATACCAAAGATAGACACGGAATGCTAGATAGCGGGACAGTCTGAAGAAGGGTCTCGACCCGAAACGTCACCCATTGCTTCTCTCCAGAAATGCAGCCTGTCCCACTGAGTTACTCCAGCATTGTGTGTCTATTGTCATGAATGATGTTGAACTATTTTGTTTCTTCTCATTTATGAGTATCAATGGCAAGGACAGTTTTTATTGACCATCCTTTGTTTTTGGGGCTGCGTTCAGCAGGCAAATAGAGACCCAGACCCAGAAGATGTTATGAGATGAATGATTCATTGTAGGATGCCCAATAATGTATCTGAAGATTATACATCTTTAATATTGAATATTTTTATAGTTGAGGTATAGCATAGAACTGAACGGGCAATCGGCTTTCGGTATAGAAACAGAAAATAGGTGCAGGAGTACGCCATTCAGCCCTTCGAGCCAGCACCGCCATTCAATATGATCATGGCTGATCAACCAAAATCGGTACTCTGTTCCCACTTTTTCCCCATATCCCTTGATTCCATTAGCCCTAAGCTCTAAATATAACTCTCCCTTGAAAATATCCAGTGAATTGGCCTTCACTGCCTTCTGTGGCAGAGAATTCCACAGATTCACAACTCTGGGTGAAAAAGGTTTTTTCTCATCTCAGACCTAAATGGCTTACCCATTCTTATAACTGTCCCACTTAGGCAACTTTTTAGGCGACTGCAGGAGACTATGCGGTCGCCACGTGTTTGCGGGTGGTTGCCGGGTAGTAGCTTTCATGGTCGTGAGGAGTTCCCGTATTCTGGGAGCTAGGAATTACAGCGAATACAAGCCGAGTTGATCCATTCTTTCATCATACGTCAGTCCCGCCGTCCCGGGAATTAACCTGGAGAACTTATGCTGCATTCCTTCAATAGCAATAATGTCCTTCCTCAAATTAGGAGACCAAAATTGCACACAATTCTCCAGGTGCGGTCTCACCAGGGCCCTGTACAACTGCAGTAGGACTTCCTTTGTCCTAAACTCAAATCCTCTTGCAATGAAGGCTTTCTTCACTGCCAGCTGTACCTGCATGCTTACTTTCAGCGACTGATGTACAATCACACCCAGGTCTCATTGCACCTCCCCTTTTCCTAATCTGACACCATTCAGATAATAATCTGCCTTCCTGTTCTTGCCACCAAATTGGATAACCTTACATTTATCCAGATTATTCTGCATCTGCCATGCTTCTGCCCACTCACCCAACCTATCCAAGTCACCCTGCAGCCTCATAGTATCCTCATCGCAGCTCACACTGCCACCCAGCTTTGTGTCATCAGCAAACTTAGAGATGTAGTTTTTTATTTGATTCAGAATCCTTACGGAGTTTCTGAGAATGAAGTTATGGCCAACTAATTTGTAGGGAACCTGTGCTCCGAAAAAGAGCAACACTCGGAGAGAGGTTTCTGAAACAAACATGGATTCAATTTCCTGAGCCCTCGCATTTGCAGCCCAGTAGTAATATTTCAGTACCGGAAGGCCGAGGCCACCCCTATCCACATTCTTCTGTAGGTGGGCTTTAGCAATGCGAGGGGGTTTGTCTGCCCAGACAAATGAGAGTATAACCAAATCCAGTTGTTTGAAAAAAGACAATGGTAAGTAGACAGGAAGGTTTTGGAAAAGATACAAAAATCTTGGAAGTGCAACCATTTTAATAGCATTGATGCGGCCAATCATTGAGAGGGGAAGCAGCTTCCAGCACCTAATGCTAGCTTTTAATTTGTCTACCATGTCCAAAAAATTCAATTTAAGTAGAAGTTTGGGGTTTCTGGAAATCTTCAGTCCATGGGTACCCAGGTGCCCCTGATTCATATTGCAAGAGGTTCTAAAGCGATATCAAACAGCAGGGGAGAAAGGGGATCATCCTGTCTCACACCGCGCTGCAGGTCAAAAGGTTGGGATTTTTCTGTGTTAGTCAGAATAGAAGATACTGGATTTTTCGCCTCCTGCTGGCCAGCGACCAAAACGGCTGCTGCCGCCCGGCTGCTGCCGCCCGGCTCTCTTCCAAAAACGAAGCGCCCCGACGGCGTATGCAGCGTTTTGACAGCATACGCCTAGCGCGTGGCGTTGCACGATGACGTCAGGCCGCCCCTTCCCCTTGCAACCGCGCGTTGCGGGAACAGACCCAACGGGTCTGCACTTGGTCTAGTATAACTATAAAACTCTAATCTTGGATGTGTATTTATTTTGTGCGATGTTCGTGTGTGATTCACATCTCCTCGAAAACACGATGCGCTAACAGTGAAATCTTTGCATATTCCTATAGAGTTTTATGCCGTGATGTCAAAAATTGCCTTATCTGAAAATTTCATGCATTATTTCTCGAGTTATTTATGAAAATGTTCACAAATCTCAAATAACTTAGAAAATAAACGCTGATGACGTCACAATGGATCTGCCTGTCTGCGTCTGCTCGCGCTGCGAGTGACGTCACCCCGTTACGTCTAATGTACATCTTGGCTTCTTAACTTTCACTTCTTTAAATTTCTCACTTAGCATTTTTAAACTGCTGCTCAGGTCATGCTTCAGGCATATGTGCATATACTTTAGCACCATCTCCACCACTCCGTTCATTTGAGTGGGAAGAAATTTACAATCCTGAACAAGGAGCTGCTGGCTGATATGCCTTCATAAGATCAAGTTTAAGTTCAAGTGAGTTTATTGTCATGTGTCCCTGTATAGTACACAGTACACAGAACATAGTAGGCATTTACTACAAAACAGATAAGTGTGTCCATATACCATAATATAAATATATACCCACATGAATAAATAAACTGATAAAGTGCAAATAGCAGATAATGGGTTATTAATAATCAGAGTTTTGTCCGAGTCAGGTTTAATAGCCTGATGGCTGTGGGGAAGTAGCTATTCCTGAACCTGGTTGTTGCAGTCTTCAGGCTCCTGTACCTTCTACCTGAAGGTAGCATGGAGATGAGTGTGTGGCCAGGATGGTGTGGGTCTTTGATGATACTGCCAGCCTTTTTGAGGCAGCGACTGCGATAAATCCCCTCGATGGAAGGAAGGTCAGAGCCGATGATGGACTGGGCAGTGTTTACTATTTTTTGTAGTCTTTTCCTCTCCAGGGCGCTCAAATTGCCGAACCAAGCCACGACGCAACCAGTTAGCATGCTCTCTACTGTGCACCTGTAGAAGTTAGAGAGAGTCTTCCTTGACAAACCGACTCTCCGTAATCTTCTCAGGAAGTAGAGGCGCTGTAGAGCTTTCTTGATAAGTGCATTAGTGTTCTCGGACCAGGAAAGATCTTCAGAGATGTGCACGCCCAGGAATTTGAAGCTCTAAACTCTTTCAACCATCGACCCGTTGATATAAATGGGGCTGTGGGTCCCCCTCCTACTCCTTCCAAAGTCCACAATCAGTTCCTTGGTTTTGCTGGTGTTGAGGGCCAGGTTATTGCGCTGGCACCATATGGACAGTTGCTCGATCTCTCTTCTATACTCTGACTCATCCCCATCAGTGATACGTCGGACAACAGTGGTGTCGTCAGCGAACTTGATGATGGAGTTCGCACTGTGACTGGCTACGCAGTCATGAGTATAGAGCGAGTACAGCAGGGGGCTGAGCACGCTGCCTTGAGGTATCATGATTGTTATCGAGGCTGACACATTTCCACCAATACGAACAGACTGTGGTCTGTGAATGAGGAAGTCGAGGATCCAATTGCAGAGGGATGCGCAAAGACCCAGTTCTGCGAGTTTGGTAACCAGCTTGGAGGGGATGATTGTGTTAAATGCCGAGCTGTAATCGATGAATAACAGCCTGACATATGAGTTTTTGTTGTCCAAGTGGTCCAGAGCGGAGCAGAGGGCCAGCGAGATCGCATCCACCGTTGATCTGTTGTGGCGGTAAGCGAACAGCAGTGAGTCCAGGTTTTTGTCGAAGTAGGAGTTGATTTGCTCCATGATCAACCTCTCAAAGCACTTCATCACCACAGACGTTATTGCCACTGGTCGATAGTCATTGAGGCACGTCACCTTACTCTTCTTGGGCACTGGTATAATTGATGCCCTTTTAAAGCAGGTGGGGACCTCAGACTTCAGAAGTGAGAGGTTGAAAATGTCCGTAAAAACTCCAGCCAGTTGGTCCGCACAGGTTTTTAGAACACGACTGGGTATACCATCAGGTCCAGGCGCTTTTCGGGGGTTCACCCCTCTGAAGGATTTCCTTTCGTCAGCCTCTGTGACTGAGACACCATCACAGCGATGGAGCATTCCTTGTGTTTATAATTTGATTCATCAGATGTTCATAATTGAGACAAACCCCAATCATGTCCGACATAGATGTCCCAAGACTTGGCTGTGACTTTGCCCCAACTTGGGGTTGTCAGGCTGCTTCCTTCAGCAGCCGAACCGGGACTAGCTGTGCAGATCGATGCTCTGTTGGTATCATCATTTACCAAACAGGCTGCCCGTGCTACTGACTCCGAGTCCTGCTCCCTTCCGGTGCCAACGGAGTATTACAGGGAAGGACTGGAGCGCCTCTGGCCCCCATACGCTAGACAGTGGGGAAAAAGGCTGCAACCCTGCCAGGTGTTTGTCATAGGGAATGCCGTTTATATGACTGAACGAACCCTATCCCTATTAAATCAGGGATTTGATCACTTTATTGATATGCATAAAGTTGTCGTCTATTGGAAGGAATCTTCCACAGTCCCCTCTAATGAGCGGAAATTACCATGACGCCACCAGGTGTATCTCCCACTGGTGACTGATAGGCACAGCTCAAACAAGGTTTCCCAAGTCAGGGGCTCTGGACTGCCATGGCAGGTCCAATTCCACTACACCTTTTTATTGGTGTAAGTGATAATAAATGTTCCTTGTAATTTTTCTCTTTTAAAACATCAACATAATTGGCATGATAATACATATTTATGATATTGCCAAGAATAAACCTGAACTGATATTATAAACCAAAGGATACCAGCACAATGGTGCAGCTGGTAGAGCTGATGCCAGAGACCTGGGTTCACAGCACCAGAGACCTGGCTTCAATCCCGACCACAGATAGATCTGTGTGGAGTTTGTAGCTCATAGAATGAATCGACTATGATAGTCACAAACGTGGCCCTGTGGCAACTGTTATAAATGCCAACTCTATTATAGCTGTCCAATTAAAAGAATACACTATATGTGCTATAGCTGTAGCAGTAACTCAGTTAAATTTGTTTGGTGCTACAGCAGGCTGAACTTATCCAAGCGGTATTTTTAAAATTCACCTGCTGCTGGAAATCTCCTGCAGTAACAGACCTGCAATTTATGAATGTAAGTTCCTAAATTTGTAACTTTGGCTGCCTGCTCCCGAAAGGAGCTGTGATGTCGGCAGCCTCTCTATTTAGGACCGTCTGCTGAAGACTATATAATGGCCACAGTCGTAAACCCAGCTTTTACCGAGCCTGTCGGTCTCTGAACTGGGTCGTCCCCTGCCGTGCAGACTAACGGCAAACAGCCGCATAAAGCCCTATAACTTCAGCCACTTGCTCACGTTGGAGACTGCGGCGACAATATAACCTATGCTAGCTCCAGTGGAGCGGCTACTTTTTTGGGGTCCCGCTATAGAACGGCCCAAAGAAAACTGACTTACCTTGCAGAGCAGTGCGGGAACTACTCTGACTAGCGCCATGCAGACAAAACAATCCAAGTGGGTCCAACCTCTCCCTTTAGCTAATACCCCATAATCCAGGCATAATTCTGGTTAAATTATTTTCCAAAGCCTCCACATCGTTTCTGTGATGGGGCAAACAGAACTGCACATAATGCTCCAAAGTGGAATAACCAAAGTCCTATAAAGCTGCATCATGACATCCCAACTCTTATACTCGGTGTCCCAACCTATGTAAGCAAGCATACCATAGGCTTTCTGTACCACTATCTACTTATGTTGCCACTTTCAGGGAGTTATGGAATTGGACCCCAAGATTCCTTTGCACATCAATGTTACTAAGGGTCATGCCATTAAATGTATATTTTCCACTTACATTTTGACCTCCCAAAGTGCATCACCTCACATTTGAGATGTTCCTAGTTTTCAAGCAATGCTGCATATTGTAATTAGACAAAAGGACACAAATGCTGGACCAACTTAGTAATCAGGCAGCATCTCGAGAGAGCATGGGTAGGCGTCGTTTCGGTGTAAGACCCTTCTTCAGACAATCAATTTTGTGACGGATCAATGTTCAGCATTTTACAGTGCGTTCTTCGACCCACTTACCCTACCTTGTCTCAATACCTGCCAATTTAAGTAGTATTTCCTTCAACATGTGACTTAAATGGTGAGCCAGATGAATTTATTGGCACAAATACAATCACATTAAAATGTGACGTCGTGGCAAATCCAAAATGTAATTTATTTCAAATTTTCTTTCCCGAGTGTATTTTTAATTTTGGACATCAGCAAATAGTCTGTGTGTTGTGTTTTGAAGTAGTTTGTTCTGTAAATATAAAATACTGCAGATACTGGAAATATAAAATATCAACCAAAAATGCTGAAACAGAAAATGCTGGAAAATCTCAGATAGTCAAACTCCATATGTGAGAAAAAGAGTGTTAATATGTCAGTCCAAAGATTCTTTGGTTATCACTGTTTGGTTCACTGTTTCTCTACCCAACGATGTAGTCTGACCAGCTGAGAATTTCCAGCATTTTTGTTCTGTAGATGGATTACATAATACTTAATTTCACTGGAGGCTCGGGTAATATGCCAATAAGAACAGAGTGCTGAATACGATGCACAGATGGCAGAAGTTATAACACCATTATGCTAGTCCAGAGTATAACACCATTATTATTACTCTGAAATTATTGGTACCTTCAACAAAAAATGCTTTACTTTTGTTAGTTGAAAATTTTCTATGTATGTTTTATAAAGTAAAAGACTAGATGCTGCATTTATTATTTATGAAAGGCTATTGAATGAAGTGCTGTGGAACAGTTTAGGCCTTTCTGATTAAGGTTTTCAGAGTGCAATAATATTACCAACTTTAAAAAAAAAAAAATCTTGTTTTATTGTAGATTTTTGATCGCTCAAAGTATTTACAACCTGTGGAACTACCCAATTATTGTTACAAAATTGATCAAGATCAAATACATCATAGAAATGATTGTGCAACAGATATTCTTTTCATTTACAGTTCCGATTCGGCGGCATTTTAAAAAATCTGGATACTGTTAAGGCACATACTGAATGGAAATTGGGCTCATTCACAAAAGTAATATCTGAATTAGAAACATAGAAACGTAGAAATTAGGTGCAGGAGTAGGCCATTCGGCCCTTCGAGCCTGCACCGCCATTCAATATGATCATGGCTGATGATCCAACTCAGTATCCCGTACCTGCCTTCTCTCCATACCCTCTGATCCCCTTAGCCACAAGGGCCACATCCAACTCCCTCTTAAATATAGCCAATGAACTGGCCTCAACTACCCTCTGTGGCAGAGAGTTCCAGAGATTCACCACTCTCTGTGTGAAAAAAACGTTTTTCTCATCTCGGTTTTAAAGGATTTCCCCCTTATCCTTAAGCTGTGACCCCTTGTCCTGGACTTCCCTAACATCGGGAACAATCTTCCTGCATCTAGCCTGTCCAACCCCTTAAGAAATTTGTACGTTTCTATAAGATCCCCTCTCAATCTCCTAAATTCTAGAGAGTATAAACCAAGTCTAACCAGTCTGTCTGTTGATTCGGGTTTTTCTCTCACATCGGTTGTTTCGACAATAATCGACCAGGCACCAGGGTTGCTTTAAACGTACGTTTATTGAGCAGGAGTCTTCACACAGGTTACAACCCGGCAAAGAAACAAGCTCTCTGCCCTTAATTGCAATGCTTTTTATATGTTAATGCCACTGTTTAGCACCTCCCACATCCCCCAATCAAAGAACCGACACGTAAGCAAAATACAGGAAAACAGGTATGTACATATAAGGAGATGTAAGAGGAACCACACTAGATCTCAGACCAGTACATTCCTTAGTCTTCCTGGCGAGGGGGATTGTGTATTCCTCAATCTTGTCAGACGGGGCGGGTGATCCCCTATTCATGACTATGCAGTAACTGCAAGACATTGTGTATTCCCTTCCTGAAACCTGCAGCCTAAGTTCCAGCAAGCCTGGTCAGCAGCCATCTTATGCTGAAGAAGGGTTTCGGCCCGAAACGTTGCCTATTTCCTTCGCTCCATAGATGCTGCTGCACCCGCTGAGTTTCTCCAGCTTTTTTGTGTAACCAGCCATCTTATGCTCTTTATTTCAGTCGACCTGGCCAACCATTTTACCTTTACAGAACAATCGTACAGCGTTGATTCGGGATTTCCATTCACATTTCTTCATAAGACAGTCCTGACATCCCAGGAATCAGTCTGGTGAACCTTCTCTTCACTCCCTCTATGGCAATAATGTCCTTCCTCAGATTTGGAGACCAAAACTGTACGCAATACTCCAGGTGTGGTCTCACCAAGACCATGTACAACTGCAGTGGAACCTCCCTGCTCCTATACTCAAATCCTTTTGCTATGAAAGCTAACATACCATTCGCTTTCTTCACTGCCTGCTGCACCTACATGCCTACTTTCAATGACTGGTGTACCATGACACCCAGGTCTCGCTGAATCTCCCCTTTTCCTAATCGGCCACCATTTAGATAATAGTCTGCTTTCTGTTCTGTTTTGTTCTGTTTTTATTCTGTTTTGCTGCCTACAATTGTATGAAAGAACTATAACTAAAATATAAGATCAGAATACAGGCGGTGCCCGGACAACAAACAGATTCAATTTTTTGCAGATGTACATGAATCGATTATGTCCCTTAAATCAGAAAAATACACAAATTTGGTAAACATACCAAGAGTATCAAAAGCACAAGACTGATAAGAAAAGAAGTTACTAAAAATAGAGGACAAATGTTTATATGTATAATGGGACTTTTGAAGATAATAATATTATGAAACTCGTGTTGGAGTGCCTATGTCAGCAATTCAAAACCTGTGAACAATCTGTACTTTAGAAATCAGATAACCTGAAATAAAATCAGGAACGGTTTGGAATGCTAATCTGCACAGAAACAACTAACATTCATCATTAATCTTTTATAAGTATGGTCATAAGTATAATTGTTATTAATGTAACAAATAATTACCATTCTGATAGTCAGTTTGTCTCTGATGCGAAATAATTCTGATCTTGTTAATACGGTAATGTGGAATAATGACATGACGTGGAATGTAAGTTTGAATAGTGGTGAATTAGGTCAGTTAAAATCAAAATAGTGGCATAAAACTAATGATAGGTAAACTTACCATGTCTGATCTGACTGACAAGGTATTATTGTAGCTTTTTATCTAATCTCTAATGCTTGTGAATTTGATTCATAACTACACATTGTGGAGACAAGAACTTGCTTGAAGTCAGTGCCAGCTGCAGATTAGTATTATTTACACAAGCATTCACAAACCACATTTGTGCAATTCCTTTGCTATCTAAGTAAATTTAATATGCCTTGGTGACTGAAGTATGTGAATCATCTTTGTGTTCAACTTGCCTTAAGCTCACGTTTTTTATTATTCAAAGGTTCTGATGCTCATTTTATTTTGTGTTACATCATTGAAAGACATTTTAATAACTTAAGTTAGATCCATTTAGGAATGTTTTGATAATGCCTGAATGAGATTTAGTTTGGTCTTCAAATATTTTGAAATTTCTCCCAGGCATTTTTTTTAAACCGTTCATCTTCAGTACCTGTAGAATCTTGTTCTGCACTTGCTTTAAATTACGATGATTTCAATAACTGCAGGCTATTTTTTCTCATCATCACTTCTATGCATAAAACTTCCACTAAGAACATCTGTAATTACAGTGCCCTCTATAATGTTTGGGACTAAGACCCACCATTTATTCATTTGCCTCTGTTCTCCATAATTTAAGATTTGTAATAGAAAAAAACCACGTGTTTAAAGCGCACATTGTCAGATTTTATTAAAGGCCATTTTTATACATTTTAGCTTCACCATGTAGAAATTACAGCTGTGTTTATACATAGTCCCCCTATTTCATGGCACCACAATGTTTGGGACACATGGCTTCACAGGTTTTTGAAATTGCTCAGGTGTGTTTAATTGCCTCCGTAGTCCAGGTATAAGAGAGATCTCAGCATCTAGTCTTTCCTCCAGTCTTTTCATCACCTTTGGAAACTTTTATTGCTGTTTATCAACACGAGGACCAAAGTTGTGCCAATGAAAATCAAAGAAGCCATTATGAGACTGAGAAAAAAGAATAAAACTGTTGGGAGACATCAACCAAACCTTAGGCTTACCAAAATCAACGGTTTGGAACATCATTAAGAAGAAAGAGAACACTGGTGAGCTTACTAATCGCAGAAGGACTGGCAGACCAAGGAAGTCCTCCACAGCTGATGACAGAAGAATTCTCTCTATAATAAAAATAAATAAATCCCCAAACACCTGGTGTCGACAGATCAGAAACTGTCCGCAGAAGGTTAGGTCAGGTGTCAGATGTGGCATTTGTCAATGACCACTGTTTTTAATGCAGAAGACTTTCATAAGACAACTTTTTCCAGAAATCGAGGATCGGGCGGCCCTTCAAGAGGCCACGGCGGGCGCACTGCAAGGGGATGCAAACCACTGGTTAGCGGTCTGCAGAACTCCAGCTGGTGCGGCGTCTACAGCCCGGGATCCCTCGTGGGGGACCCGGGGGGAAAGCTTCCATCGGATGACCAGGTTACAGTTTGCCAAGAAGTATTTAAAAGAGCAACCACAGTTCTGGGCCTGCGGCCTACAGGTCTTATGGAGAACCGATCCTGGACTCACCTTGACTTTGACTTTGAGATCTGGACGCCCGCAGCAACGGCTGTGAGGGTTATATCAGAGGTGATGGCAAGAACAAAGTATGGAGGAGAGAAGGAACTGCCCAAGATCCAAAGCATACCACCTCATCTGTGGCATGGGCATGTATGGCTACTGAAGGTACTTGCTCACTTATCTTCATTGATGATACAACTGCTGATGGTATTGGCATAATGAATTCTGAAGTGTATAGACACATCCTATCTGCTCAAGTTCAAACAAATGCCTCAAAACTCATTGGCCAGCGGTTCATTCTACAGCAAGACAATGATCCTAAACATACTGCTAAAACGACAAAGGAGTTTTTCAAAACTAAAAAATGGTCAATTCTTGAGTGGCCAAGGCAATCACCTGATCTGAACCCAATTGAGCATGCCTTTTTCTATGCTGAAGAGAAAACTGAAAGGGACTACCCCCCAAAAAAACATTAGCTAAAATCTGCTGCAATACAGGTCTGGCAGAGCACCACCAGAGAAGGCACCCAGCTACTGTTGATGTCCACGAATCGCAGACTTGAAGCAGTCATTGCATGTAAAGGATATGCAACAAAATACTAAACATGACTACTTTCATTTACATGACATTGCTGTGTCCCAAACATTATGGTGCCCTGAAATGGGGGGCTATGTATAAACACTGCTACCTGGTAGACTCACTGTGGTGGATGTTAAACTGTGTTAAGTGTGTGTTTTATTATTTATTCTATATTTCGTTCAGACTGAAATGTCTACATGGCGGCTCACCTGCAGCTTGTCTGTCTTTTCTTTTTTTTTGTTTTCTTTTGTCCTGCTGTTTAGTTTATTCAGTTGTGTGTGTGTGTGTGTGGGGGTGGGAGAAACTGTTTCCTCCTTCGGGGTGATGTGACCTTTTCTTGTCGTCTCCCCGTCTCCGTCTCCATCTGCGCTGAGGCCTATCGCATAGCTGGCGGCCTCCAACTGGGGCCTCCAACTGGGACCAACCTCGAGGCTCTGAGATAAATCAGAGCCAGGACTTACCAGGACTTGTGGCGGCGGCGGCCCAACTTCGGAGTCTCGGCCGTGGACCCAGTGGACGACAACTTCGGGAGCTCGCAGGTCCCAGGTTGGTGACCGGTTTTCTGGAGCTCCTGCAACGACAGCTTCGTCCGCTGGACTGGAGGGTGGCAGCTTCGACCGCCCCGGGCCGCAGAGTTTGAACCGGCCTGTTCGCGGAGCACGGATGCGGCCGCTGGACTTACCATCACCCAGTGGGGGGGCCCAACACCGGAAGCATGGATCGCCTCAACGCAGAGGGAGAACAAGGAGGGAAGAGACAAGAACTTTAAGACTTTTGCCTTCCATCACAGTGAGGAGGTACCTGGTAGACTCACTGTGGTGGATGTTAAACTGTGTTAAGTGTGTGTTTTATTATTTATTCTATATTTCGTTCAGACTGAAATGTCTGAATGATAATAAAGGAAACTTTTATACTTTTATGGTGAAACCAAAATGTATAAAAATACCCTTTATTAAAATCTGACAATGTGCACTTTAACCCCATGTGATTTTTTTTCAATTACAAATCTCAATTGTGGAGCACAGAGGCAAATAAATAAATTATGGTTCTTTGTCCCAAACATTATGGAGGGCACTGTGTATTGTCCTGTAGTTTTTTAGGGGGGGAAAACAAATATTACAGCTAGTTTCATTTTATGACTGCTTTGCTGCAGCATTGTATGTTAGCTTAGTTTATCTAGGCACGGATTTTCTTTGAATGATGCATTTGCCAAAAAATAAATAAAAGCAGGAAAATTCTCAATAAATTTACTTCAATGTATCTTGCGATTCTTATTTTTTGCATACAGGGGAAAACTTAATTTTTTGGATTGTGATGCCAATTAAATTTTTCAAGATTTAGGATATTGTTATATGGTTATATTGCATAATCTGATAAAATCACAACAGCAGACTGACTATCTTTCCATGATTATTCACCAATCTTTTACAAAAAGGGTTCCCATTACTTTCATGAGGAAAATTAGTTTATTTTTTCTGAAGCATGATTGAAATAGTTTTGAAGTAATCTTGCTTAGCATAGATGAAACAGTTTCTCCTGTTTAACAAGCCTGAAGATCAATTTAATGCTGTCTGTTTTTACCTGATGTTTATTTTGTTGATGCTGCAGTCTTTTGTCTGCTACTGAGCAAATATACTTAGATTATAAACCATAGATGAATCTGAAGAAGGGTCTTGACCCGAAACGTCATCCATTCCTTCTCTCCAGAGATGCTGCCTGTCCTGCTGAGTTACTCCAGCATTATGTGTCTATCTTTGACCAAAGTACATAGTCATTCATTATTGGAAAACTCTGCCCCAGAAACTGAGCTGCATACCTGCTTTCTCAGGTGCTTTGAAACATCCCCAATGTGATGAAAAACATTTTCATTTAAATTGTTAATATGTTACCTGCCAAGTTTGCATGCCATAGTACAGATTTATTAGTAGGGACCACATTTGGAGTGCACTCTTTGACAATATGTGCGAACCTGCCATTTAATCTCTCGCATGTGCATTACAGATTGTTTATCTTGGCACCTCTACACATTTGTCAGCTCTAATCCGATGTCTCTTGATTCCCTTGCTATCTAAAAATGTTTAAATCTTGGTCTTGAGTATCCATCAACTTAGCCCCACAGCTTTCTTGGTAGAAAATCCTAAAGATTCACAACCATCTGGGTGAAAACTTTTTTTTTTCTATCTCTAACCTGAATGGCTGACCTCTTATTTTGAGACTATAATCCCTGGTTCTAGACGCCACAGTAGGGGAAATATTATCCTTGAATCTACCCCAAAAGGCCTCTTAAGAATCTTGCATGTTCAATGAGATCAACATTTAATCTAAGCATCAGAGATTATAGGCCTAGTCTGTTTAATTTCTGATTGTCAGTTGAACATATGGCCTAACAGGTGGCTCAAAGTGATTGTCATTCCACATGGGATAAAATAATGTACAAATACAAATAGCACTAAAATTTGAACAGTTCAACCCTATCCTCACCCCCACCCCACCCGTTATTGCTCTTTGACTAATGGAAAAATACCCTAACAAATTCACAAATCGCTACCCAAAAAAATGTATAGACAAAATTTGCTCTTACAAAAGTTATGTGCAAAGAAGTAAATAAATAATTTATTTTTAACTCGTGTTTCTACACGCTTGTGCACATGACACAGCTTTACGATAACAGCAGTTTGCAGGTGAGCAAACCACCCTTCCCGTTTGCTCCACCACTCCTTCTGGCCCCCTTAGCACTGGGATCACGTGCCTTGTTCTATTGAAGATAGTGATTCCCAATTTTGTTTGGAAAGTATGGAAAAAAGGATTCACAAACTTTTTGGAGACTTTTTGGGATTCCGTTATAAATATAAAGTGGCAGTGATAACGTACAGAAAGATTGTATGTGGATACTACTTCATGGTGATTTATAGTCATACAGCATAGACACAGGACATTTGACGCAACGTCCATCCAGCCAGTGAATACCTGCCTGTAATACCCATTACCCTAAATCTATGTCCTCCAGTTCTATCCACTGCTATTACGAGGATAGATTTTCATCAGTCTACCCTGTCTATACTCATAATTCATATACCTCAATTATGTCTCCTCTTAGCCTTGGTCCGGGGCAGTCAACATGATTTTGTGAAGGGGCGATCTTGCCTGACAAATCTGTTAGAATTCTTTGAAAATGTTAATGGCAGTATAGACAAAGGTGTCAGTGAATGTTGTTTACCTGGATTTTCAGAAGTACTTTTATAAGGCGCTGCACATGAGGCTGCTAAAGAGGATGAGAGTCCATGGTATTAGAGGAAAGATACAAGCATGGATAGAAGACTGGCTGAATAATAGAAGGCAAAGAGTGGGAATAAAGTGGGCCTTTTCTGGTTGGCTGCCAGTGCCTAGCGGTGTTCCGCAAGGGGCTTCATTGATACCCCATGGATCTCATTGAAATAAAAGATTCTCCAATTTCCGACCCAGGAGGCCTTGGCAGACAGAACGCAAGTATTTGTCAAAATAGTCGCCTAGTCTATGTTTGGTCTCGTCAATGTCCGGTCACATTGGGAGCACCTAATGCAGTAGATGTAGTTTGAGGAAGTGCATGTGAAACTCTGGCTCACCTAGAAGAGCTGCTGAGGTCCCTGGATGGAGGTGAGAGAGGAGGAGTAGGGTGGTGTTAGGAGGGGAAAGTACCTGTGGAGGGGATGTTTTGGGTGAGAAGCGATGTGACCCGTTTTATTATTTCATTGGGGTAGCTTGCCACCTAATGGTATGAACATCGAATTCTCAATTTTTAAGTAATAATCCCGTCCCCCCTCCCATTATCACCTTCACTTTCTTGCCCTCTCACCCTGGTGTACACCCCTCACTCTCACTATCCCCCCCAACCCCCTGGGTCCCCTTCCCTCTGGCTTTATATTTCACTCTCATCTGAAACTCTTTTGACTCCTTTTCATCTCTATCTTTTGTCATGGTTTTCACCCATTTACCAATCAACCTGTATTCCTCACCTGTATACTTCTATAACGTGCCAGGATTTGTCCTGCCCCACCTCCTTTTTCTTCCAGCTTTCTTACCCAACCACATTCAGTCTGAAGAAGGGACCCAGCACAAAATGTTGTCTATCAATTTCTTCCACGGATGCTGCCTGACCGACCCAAGTTACCTCAGTTTTGCAGAAGATTCCAGCATCTACAGTTCTGTGCGTCAACATCCTGGTGAATTGACTTTATATCTATTCCAATGCGTGATGACCAGAAAAGCATGAAGTACTCCAGCTGAGTTGGACGAATATTTTATGAAGTAGGAGCATAACCTCCCAGCTCTTGTATTCAGTACTTTGCGTAATAGAAGCCAGTATCCCATAGGACTTCTTAAACACATTATCTTCCATCTTCAAGAATCTTTGGACATGTAAACCAATTATCTCTGTCCTCAATATTCTCTAGACCTCTACCATTAGTGTATATTAGAGCCTCATTAATACTCCCGAAATGTATTATTGCACATTTATCAAGATTAAACACCAGTTGCCATTTCTCAGCCCATTTCACCAACACATCGATGTCCCCCTCAGGCATAAGACTTTAATCCACACTAACAACGTCTTCACCAATGTTTGTGTCATCTGCGAACTTACTCACATGGCTAATATATCTTCATCTGAATCATTCACTTATGTTACAAACTGCAACGGTCTAACTACTAATTCTTGAGGAACACCACAAGCCACCGGCATAGATTCTTTAACATCCTCATACTTTGTCCTGCCTTCAATATACCAATTTCCAGGGCTTCATTACTTTCAATCCCAATCCTCTCCACCACACTATCTACCTGCCATAATCTATTGTTTAAAACTATGATTAAATGAATTTAGGACGAATATTTTGGTGGCAATTTATTCTAATCACTTTTCTCATTCAAAAATATGTTGTAGTGCATTTGTTAATGCAGTGTTAAACCATTGTTTACATTATAACTATCTTGCAAGTTTGATGTGATGTATATTTAGTTTAATTTAGTTTATTGTCAAGTGTACAGTGAAAAGCTTTTCTGGAGTGAATTTTAAAAAATCACGATGACCAAAAGCAGAATATTTATTCAATACTAATTTATATATCAACACATGGATTGGGATGTACTTAAGTGAGTCACCAAATTAGGTTTTAGGATAGACACAAAGCTGGAGTAACTCAGCGGGACAGGCCGCATCTCTGGAGAGAAGGAATGGGTGATGTTTCAGGTCGAGACCCTTCTTCACGTCACCCATTTCTACTCTCCAGCGATGCTGCCTGTCTCGCTAAGTGACTCCAGCTTTTTGTGTCTATCTTTGGTTTAAACCAGTATCTGCTGTTCCTTCTTACACATTCGTTTTTGGGGTAGCGCCTTTATTGAATAGGAAGAGATGTAAGCAGACTGGATGTATGCTTTTGTGTTTAGAAGAATGAAAGGTAACATATTTAGAGAAACACAAAGTTCCTTCAGAGCTGGGCAGTATATGTACAGGAGTGATAGTTACCCAAAATGGGATGCCTAGCCAGAAGTCAGCCTCAAAGTTTGAAAAATGACTGAGATCAAAAGTGATTTCTTCACCTACTGGGTAATGAACCGTTTACCCAAGAAGGCGTGTGGACAGGTCACTGAGCATATTCAAGGTAGCTCAATAGATTTTTAGATATTAAGAGGACAAGGATATTGGGTTGTATAGAAACACTCACCACGTTTAAAACAATCAACCTGATCCTATTGAACAAGGAGCTGGCATGAGATAATAAACTATCTATTATTTGTTATGTTCTATGTAATTTTCCTCCTCATTGTGTGATTGCATGACTTGTGACAAGTTTAAAATAATTTGTAATCTGCATCACATTTAGCTTTTTTATCTTAAAGGTGCGGGAATACATTTGTATGCATTGCCCTGTGAAGTATTACTTTTTTTGTTTTATGGATAATTAAAGTCTATTGACATCATAACTTCATATATGTGATCACAACAGCTGACTTTAATCTTTCATTAGTTGAAATTGCTCTGTTTCTGCTACAGTTTGCGAATGGTAAATTTACACCTATTGAAATATATTTCTAATTGACATTTTAATACTACTTTATCCTTATCCAACAATCAACTTAAATGTGGTTGGACAAAGAGGATTTGTAATGATACCCTAAATATGATGCAGTTTATTGTCTTGCCGTATAGTTGTCAACATGGGGCACTCAAAAGGTGGAACTGAAAGAAATGTCTCATACTTCCTGGCCATACTTTTCTTCTGGGAATGAAAGGAATTTATAGCTGCAGGGAAAATTCTTTTAGAACATGTGACTTGATTGAAAGAACAAAAGAACTATAGTTGTTTGAATTTTAATCTAATTATTCTTCCAATTAAAGTGCATGCTTCTGTTTTACGAAAGATATTGCTTCTTGGAGAATGAGGCTGCACCATAAAAGCAGTTTCAGGCAGAATGAGGTTCTACATCCCTCTTAAACTTGTAGTAAAAGCATATTGTGACTTAACTGAAGCCGGGTTTAGCATGGCTTATCATGCGCTGCTGTAGCAACCATCAGTCTCTAGGCAACTGAAACACATTGACCTCTTCATTGAACTGAGTGTAGCAGTACTTCAATTTAGCAACTGGAGACAATACTGATGGTGTTGAATGTGGCTGACATGTTGTCAGATGCATGGCCAGGTTTTTGCATGCGTTTTAGATTTTTTGTTGCATTAGCAGTCACATGTACAGAAATTGTATGGAAAACAAGTATTTTCATGCTTCAGAATGAATGAGAAATTTATCCGCATTTGATGAAATGTGACGAGAGAAAGTTAAGATGGACGTAAGGGCCAATGAAAAATGTGAAAAATTAGATTCTGGAAATCTGATATAAAAACTGGAAAAGCAGGAAGATAGCATCTGTGGAACACAAAATAGAGTTTACACTTCAGGACTGAGGCCCTTCATATATACCGTGTAGCATTTGTGTAGCTACGTTTAACGACTTCAGGTAAATGAGTATGAGAAAAGAAGGGTATGTTGCAGAATTTACTAGTTGAAGCTGTTAAAGCAATGTTAGGAACAACATGAATCTGTGGCGGGCTAGAGAAGATGTACAATGTGGCCAGTGGGAAAGCAGTACTAACTCAACGTGGAAAAAAGGAATAGAAGATGGCATTTCAGTTCCTAGGCAATAATTCTTAGTATTTAAATCAACTACATTTCACAGAGCACTACCTGTCATATGCCATAGACTCTCTCCAGACAACATTAAGCGATATCAGTAACCACCATCTGGTGTTCCTTGTGTCTACATTATTGAGTTTGCTGCCCATCAGGCATGTGTTTACTACAAGGGGATATCTTTTTATAAATGACAACAACATTTTGTTTTTATATATTATACTTTAAACATAGCAGCATGCCCAAGGTGCTTTGTAGGAGTTGTCAACAAATTTAATGCTTTGTTATAGAAAAGCACAGGAACAGGTCCTTCGACCCACAATATCCATGCTGAATATGATATAAACTAATATCCTCTGCCTGCATGTGATCCATATTCCAGTATTCTGTGCATATCCATATACCCATTTAAAAGCCACGATAATATTGGTGCATTCCAGGCACTTTATGTGCGTAAAATAAACTTACCTACGCATCTCCTCGGTCCCTTCTGATGTTAAACCAGTGCTCTCTAGTCTTTGACATTTGCACCCTGGGATAAATGTTCTGTCAATCTATCTTATCTATGCCTATGATAATTTTCCATATTTCTATCAGATCTTTTGTCAGATTGCAAGAACACAATTTGAATTTGGCCAACCTCTCCTTATAGCTAATCCTCTCTCATCCAGGCAGCAATCTGCTAAACCTTTTTTGGACCTTCTCCAAACTCTCAACATCGTTCCTGTAATGGAAGTGTCAGACTGCACACAATCTTTTAAATGTTGCCAAACCAAAGTTTTATAAAACTGTAACATGACTTCCTGACTCTTGTGCTCAAAACCCAGACCAATTGAAGGCAAGCATATCATATGCCTTCTTTACCCCTTTCAGGGAGCAATGGACTTGGATCCTAATATCCCTC
Organism: Leucoraja erinaceus; assembly: GCF_028641065.1. NCBI lineage: Eukaryota > Metazoa > Chordata > Chondrichthyes > Rajiformes > Rajidae > Leucoraja > Leucoraja erinaceus. Next base: position 20,881,395 of record NC_073378.1, on the reverse strand, counting down.
TGTACATCAATACTGTTAAGTGTCTTGCTATTAACTATATTTTCCTCTTGCCTTCGACCTCCCAAAGGGCAACCCCTCATATTGCTTAAATTAACTGGGCGGCCCAGTGGCGTACTGGCTTACTGCCTTTCAGCGGCAGATACCAGGGTTTGATTCTGACTATGGGTACATGTTTGTACGTTCTCCCCGTGACCCCGTCAGGGTTTTCTCTGAGATCTTCAGTTTCCTCCCACACTCCAAAGACATACATGTTTGTAGGTTAATTGGCTTGGTGTAAATGTAAAATTGTCTCTAGTGTGTGTAGGATGGTGTTAGTGTGAGGAAATTGCTGGTCGGTGTGGACTTGGTGAGTTGAAGAGCCTGTTTCCGCGCTGTATCTCTAAAATAAACTAAACAAAACCTCCATGTGCATTTCTCTATATCTGTACGATCTATATACTGCTATATTCTTTGATAGCTACCCTCACTGTCCACAACTGGACCAATTTTGGTACCATCTGCAAACTTACTAACCAACTCATCTACATTTACATCCAAGTCTTTTACATCACAAACACAGAGGTACCAGTACAAGTCCCTGTGGCACTCTACAGGTGACAGACATCCAGCCAGAATCACACCCTTCCACTACAACCTTTTGTCTTCTATGAGTAAGCCAGTTCTGAATCCATACAACTATGTCATCACAAATCTATGCATCTTAACCTTCTGGATCAGCTTACCATCAGGGACATTATCAAATGCTTTACCAAAATCCATGTAGACAAGATCCAGTGTCGTATCCTCATCAATCACCTTCATCACCTCCTCAAAAAACATTCAAATGAATGGGGCTGCCATCCTATTTGGAATATTGCATGCAGTTCTGGTCACCCAATTACAGGATGGATGTAGAGGCTTTGGAAAGGGTGCAGAGGAGGTTCAGCAGAAAGCTGCCTCAATGAGCTGGTTTAAGCTACCAGGAGAAGTTGGGTAAACTCCCCTTGAGCAAACCTTGCTTATATTAGCTGATAAATTGACTAATTCGCTAACTTACCGATTTGCTAATTAAATTCCTCAGCCAATCCCAGCGCTCACTCCTTCACCTGCTGCTCATCTGCCAACCTTGAAAGTATGTGTTTCAGGCTGGTCCCGACTGGTATTTAAATCAGCTGCTCCTGAAAAAACACTGAAAAACTCCCCAAGAGATTACCTTCTCAGCCAATCCCTGCACTCACTCCTTCAACTGCCACTCCTCTGCTAACCTTCCTGCCAGTGGGTTTTGCAGAAACAGCATTTCAGTAGAATAACATGAGTTTTAAAGCACAGAAACCAGCTCTTTGGCACACCGCAACAATGTTGACATCTTTGTTTAGTTTCTCTAATCCTATTTGCCCACATTAGGTCTGTATCCTTCTGTACCTGGAAGTAATTGATGTCTCAGAAATGGACATGAGAGTGTGAGGTTTGTGTTGGATTTATTGTCTTGATCTTTAAATGTTTGCCTGTTCACATGTTGTCGATCTCTGCTTTCATTAATGGATGGGCTCAGAGATATGAGATGTGGTCTTTGTTTTCCAGTGTCTTTTGTATAGTCCTTTATTGCTGATAGACAGTGTTGTGCAGTAGGGCCAGGCTGTTGGAGGGCCTTGGTTTTGTAATTAAGAAGTGTAAGGCCTATTCCCTTGCATGTTTCAGTGAATACGTTTACAATGCCACAGAAACATAGAAAATATGTTATATATATACTAACATGAGCAAGTCTGTGTACAGTAGTTAGATGGCTGAAGGGAGAGTAACCTTGGCCTAGAGCAGAGACAACATAGGTTGGACCATTTTCCATTTGTATTTTTAGCTAGCTCTGTTGCACCAGGTAGCATGTTGGAGGTGAATTGCAGTATGAAAGATTTAAACTAGCTTTAACATAGAAACATAGAAAATAGGTGCAGGAGTAGGCCATTCGGCCCTTCGAGTCTGCACCGCCATTCAATATGATCATGGCTGATCATCCAATTCAGTATCCTGTACCTGCCTTCCCTCCATACCCCCTGATCCCTTTAGCCACAAGGGCCACATCTTACTCCCTCTTAAATCAATGAACTGGCCTCAACTACCTTCTGTGGCAGAGAATTCCAGAGATTCACCACTCTCTGTCGTGAAATGATTTTTTCATCTCAGTCCTAAAGGATTCCCCCCTTATCCTTAAAGATGATCATGCAACCTTATTTGACACCATTCTACACTGAGATGGGGTATGTTACGGATTTTGTTAGTTAAGATCATAACTTCCATGGATTGGACCGCACCCATTTTCTGAACACCCTCTGATATTGAACATTCTGTTACCCTAATTGGAATTTTGAAGGCCTTTACTAATGCAAAATGTAACTTTACATTTCTTTACTTCAGTTGAAGTCATTCCAGGCCAATCCTTCGATGCCAGTACACCACTCCTGTTTATAGCTGGCTGCAGGTTGTTGCTAACTGTACCAGTCTGGACTGCTGGCTGAATGAAATAAAAAAAAGTGCAGAACAGAAACTTGCAGGAGAGTAGATATCATTGTGCAACATTCAAGAAAGCATCCTGCCAACACCACCTTCGTAAGGATTATGAGAGGTGGGCAGTAATGACTGGTCTTGACAGTGATGCCCAATTCCTTGACGTTATCAAAACATTTGTGAGATTTATATTTCATGAGCCTCTTCCATTGTAACTAAAGCTCTGGTGTGGGCTGAACATCTACATCATCAAATCTGTGTTTGAGAATAGTAAAGGAACGGTGATAAACTGGCAGCCTCTAAATGTGCCCACCTTTACATACAGTGCCCTCCATAATGTTTGGGACAAAGACCCATCATTTATTTATTTGCCTCTGTACTCCACAATTTGAGATTTGTAATAGAAAAAAAAAATCATGTGTTTAAAGTGCACATTGTCAGATTTTAATAGAGGCTATTTTTATATATTTTGGTTTCACCATGCAGAAATTACAACAGTGTTTATACACAGTCATCCCATTTCAGGGCACCATAATGTTTGGGACACAGAAATATCATGCAAATGAAAGTAGTCGTGTTTAGTTTTTTGTTGCATATCCTTTGCATGCAATGACTGCTTGAAGTCTGTGATTCATGGACATCACCAGTTGCTGTGTGTCTTCTCTGATGACACTCTTTCTTTTCATAGATATGTGAAAAGAAAGAGATTAGTTAAAACAAATGTAGGTCCCTTGCAGTCAGAAACAGGTGAGTTGATCATGGGGAACAAGGATATGGCGGACCAATTGAATAACTACTTTGGTTCCGTCTTCACTAAGGAAGACATAAATAATTTGCCGGAAATAGCAGGGGACCGCGGGTCAAAGGAGTTGGAGGAATTGAGTGAAATCCAGGTTAGCCGGAAGTGGTGTTGGGTAAATTGAATGGATTAAAGGCCGATAAATCCCCAGGGCCAGATAGGCTGCATCCCAGAGTACTTAAGGAAGTAGCTCCAGAAATAGTGGATGCATTAGTAATAATCTTTCAAAACTCTTTAGATTCTGGAGTAGTTCCTGAAGATTGGCGGGTAGCAAACGTAACCCCACTTTTTAAGACGGGAGGGAGAGAGAAAATGGGGAATTACAGACCAGTTAGTCTAACATCGGTAGTGGGGAAACTGCTAGAGTCAGTTGTTAAAGATGGGATAGCAGCACATTTGGAAAGTGGTGAAATCATTGGACAAAGTCAGCATGGATTTACGAAAGGTAAATCATGTCTCACGAATCTTATAGAATTTTTCGAGGATGTAACTAGTAGCGTGGATAGGGGAGAACCAGTGGATGTGGTGTATCTGGACTTCCAGAAGGCTTTCGACAAGGTCCCACATAAGAGATTAGTATACAAACTTAAAGCACACGGCATTGGGGGTTCAGTATTGATGTGGATAGAGAACTGGCTGGCAAACAGGAAGCAAAGAGTAGGAGTAAACAGGTCCTTTTCACAATGGCAGGCAGTGACTAGTGGGGTACCGCAAGGCTCAGTGCTGGGACCCCCAGCTATTTACAATATATATTAGTGATCTGGATGAGGGAATTGAAGGCAATATCTCCAAGTTTGCGGATGACACTAAGCTGGGGGGCAGTGTTAGCTGTGAGGAGGATGCTAGGAGACTGCAATGTGACTTGGATAGGCTGGGTGAGTGGGCAAATGTTTGGCAGATGCAGTATAATGTGGATAAATGTGAGGTTATCCATTTTGGTGGCAAAAACGGGAAAGCAGACTATTATCTAAATGGTGGCCGATTGGGAAAGGGGGAGATGCAGCGAGACCTGGGTGTCATGGTACACCAGTCATTGAAGGTAGGCATGCAGGTGCAGCAGGCAGTAAAGAAAGCGAATGGTATATTAGCTTTCATTGCAAAAGGATTTGAGTATAGGAGCAGGAAGGTTCTACTGCAGTTGTACAGGGTCTTGGTGAGACCACACCTGGAGTATTGCGTACAGTTTTGGTCTCCAAATCTGAGGAAGGACATTATTGCCATAGAGGGAGTGCAGAGACGATTCACCAGACTGATTCCTGGGATGTCAGGCCTGTCTTATGAAGAAAGACTGGATAGACTTGGTTTATACTCTTTAGAATTTAGGAGATTGAGAGGGGATCTTTCAATTCAATTCAATTCAATTCAACTTTAATGTCATCGCACAAATACAAGTATCAGTACAACGAAATGTAGTTTTGCGTCTTATAGAAACTTACAAAATTCTTAAGGGGTTGGACAGGCTAGATGCAGGAAGATTGTTCCCGATGTTAGGGAAGTCCAGGACAAGGGGTCACAGCTTAAGGATAAGGGGGAAATCCTTTAAAACCGAGATGTGAAGAACGTTTTTTCACACAGAGAGTGGTGAATCTCTGGAACTCTCTGCCACAGAGGGTAGTTGAGGCCAGTTCATTGGCTATATTTAAGAGGGAGCTAGATGTGGCCCTTGTGGCTAAGGGGATCAGGGGGTATGGAGAGAAGGCAGGTACGGGATACTGAGTTGGATGATCAGCCATGATCATATTGAATGGCGGTGCAGGCTCGAAGGGCCGAATGGCCTACTCCTGCACCTAATTTCTATGTTTCTATGTCTATGTTTCTATGCTCTGTCAGGCCTGTATTGCAGCCATCTTTAGCTTATGCTTGTTTTGGGGGCTAGTCCCCTTCAGTTTTCGCTTCAGCATATAAAAAGGCATGCTCAATTGGGTTCAGATCGAGTAATTGGCCACTCAAGAATTGCCCATTTTTTAGCTTTGAAAAACTGTTGCTTTAGCAGTATGTGATCATTGTCTTGCTGTGGAATGAACCGTCGGCCAATATGTTTTCAGGCATTTGTTTGAACTTGAGCAGATAGGATGTGTCTATACACTTCAGAATTCATTATGCTACTACCATCAGCACTTGTATCATCAATGAAGATGTGAGCCAGTATCTTCAGCAGCCATACATGCCAAGGCCATATCACCCCCACCACCATGTTTCACAGATGAAGTGGTATGCTAAGCAAGAATTTCATTGTTCTATACAGGGACACATGACAATAAACTCACTTGAACTTGAATGCTTTGGATCTTGGGCAGTTCCTTCTCTCCTCTATACTTTGCTTTTGCCATCACTCTGATATAAGTTAATCTTCGTCTCATCTGTCCACAAGACCCTTTGCAGAACTGTGATTGCTCTTTTAAGTACTTATTGGCAAACTGTAAACTGGCCATCCTATTTTTGCGGCTAACTAGTGGTTTGCATCTTGCAGTGTAGCCTCTGGGGGAAACGGGGGAAACCTTTTTGAGTCACTTACCTCGACGGAGATACAGTTTTTCTCCATGTCACATCTCCGTCTCCCCCTGCGGCCTACAACATGGAATGGTGCGGCCTTTCCTGGAGACCGGCCTGGAGCAGTGCGGACTTTAACATCAGGAGCTTCGATCCTTTGCAGAGGGTCGCCAGCGGAGTTCCGACCGCGGTCCCTGTGGACTTTAACACCATGAAGCCGCCGTCTCCGGTAAGAAGAAGCCGACTCGGGAGCTCCATGGGTGTTCTGATCCATCCCGACGCCAGAATTTCGATCATCCCGACGCGAAGGCTTGAACTTCGGACCATCGGCAGCTGGCAACTGCGGAGGGTTCAACAGCCCCGACCATTGGTGAACAAAGGAGGAAGATGACTGAACTTTATTGCTTTTCATCACAGGGAGGAATGTGAACTCCTGTGGCGGATGTTTATGTTAAATTTTATTTTATGTGGCTGTGTGTATTGTTGCTTTTCACTTAGTCTGGCTGTAGTGTAACTCAAATTTCACTGTACGTTAGGTGGTTAAGTGTCAATAAATGCAACCTTGAACTTGTATTTCTGTTCATGACGTATTCTGCAGACAGTGGTCATTGACAAATCCACACGTGACTCCAGAAGAGTGTTTCTGATCTGTCGGACAGGTGTTTGGGGATTTTTCTTTATTATAGAGAGAATTCTTCTGTCATCAGCTGTGGAGGTCTCCCTTGGCCTGCCAGTCCTGTGGCGATTAGTAAGCTCACCAGTGTTCTCTTTCTTCTTAATGATGTTCCAAACAGTTGATTTTGGTAAGCTGTTGTCACTAACAGTTTTTTTCTTGTTCCTCAGTCTCATAATGGCTTCTTTGACTTTCATTGGCATAACTTTGGTCCTCATGTACTAATGAGGACCATTAGTACATCCACTAGGGGCGCTGCACTTGCAGCAGCCTCTACCTACAGCCTGTCTGTCATTTCTATCTTTTTTTAAATTATTTTCAGTTAGTCTAAAGTCTGTTTTAGGGGGAAACTTTAACTTTTCTATGTGGGGGGGGGGGGGCAGGGTAAGTGGAAACTGTTACCCAGTCTCTTCCTGGCGGAGACGCGACTATTTCTCCGTGTCGCGTCCTCGCCCCCCACCTCGCGGGCCTACAAGCTGAATCGGAGCGGCATTTCCTGCCGGGGACCGGGAACCGGGCCAGGGCTGCTACAGCGGCGGCGCAGCGCTGGAGTCACCGAGGAGCAGGCGATGCCTACCTGAGTCGCCGTTTGGAGCTCCGGAGCGTTGGGCCGTTGCTCCAACATCGTGGAGCTCTGGTACGGAGAGCTTCCAACGAGGGCGGCGCTGACCGCCATCGTGGAGTCCTGGGGCGCCTTGGAGAGGGCCTACAGCAGCAGTCTCCACCCGGCGCCGCCTAAGGACTTTGGAAGCCGCCGACTCCGGTAGGAGGGGGCCGACTCTGGTGTCCACGCCGCTGAGGACGTCCCGCAGCCCCGACGTCGGACTTGTATCACCCCGGCGAGCGGTCCTGGACATCGGGCCGCCCGTAGCTGCAACTGCGGAGGGCTTGGGGAGGCCCTGACCACGGGGAACAGTGGAGGAAGAGACTGACTTTGGTGCCTTCCCACACAGTGGGAAAATTTGGTTCTGCTGTGTGGGGATGTTTTGTGTTAAATTCTATAGTGTGTTGAGTCCTGTTTATTTTTATTGTATGGCTGTATGGGAATTCATTTCACTGTGCCATCTGGCACATGTGACAATTAAATCTATCTTGAATCTTGAATCTTGAATGTTAATTAACAGCAATAAAAGTTTCCAAAGGTGATGGAAAGACTGAAGGAAAGACTAGGTGCTGAGAGCTCTCTTATACCTGCATTAAGGAGGCAATTATAAACACCTGAGCAATTACAGACGCCTGTGAAGCCATGTGTCCCAAACATTATAGTGCCCTGAAATGGGGGGTCTATGTATAAACACAGCTGTAATTTCTACATGGTGAAAACAAAATGTATAAAAATGGTCTTTAATAAAATCTGACAACGTGCACTTTAACCACATGTGATTTTTTTTTCTATTACAAATCTCAAATTGTGGAGTACAGAGGCAAATAAATAAATGATGGGTCTTTGTCCCAAACATGATGGAGGACACTGTAGCTGTTCTGAAGTGCCATCAAAGCTTAACCAGTCTATCACTGTGCACCAATCCCAACTAGAGATCTAACGTTCATGTATCTTTTACTAGATTTTGTTATTAATCTTATATTTTCAAAAGCACGCTAGGTTGATAGACGTGGTCACAGATGAGCAGTGATAGAGAGGGATACAACACTGAAACAGTCCCTTCTGCCCAACCAGTCCATGCCGAACAAGCTGCCCCATCTAATCTGGTCCCATTTACCTTGCTAATCCACTTCTTCTGGCAGTTCATGCCATATACCTAGCACCTTGTGTGTAGATAAAGTTGACCCTCGGGTTCCTTTTAAGTCTTTCACTCTCATCTTAAACCTATATCCTCCTGTTCTTAATTCCTAAATCCTGGAAAAAAAAGTCTGTGTGCATTCACCCCATCTATGCCTCTTATGAATTTATACACTTCTACACGATCAATACTCACTTCCTGTGCTCCAAAGAATAAAATCCTAGCCTGCTTAAACTCTCTCTATAACTCAGTTAATTGAGTCTTGGCACTATCTTTTCTGCACTCTTTCCAGCTTAATGACATCTTTCCCATAGCAGGGTCACTCCCAAGCATGGCCTCACTAACATCTCGTACAACTGTAACAAAATGTACCATCTTCTATACTCAATGTCTTTACTACTGAAGGCTAGCATGGCAAAAGCTACCTTCAGCACCCTATCGTTTGCACTTAATTACTGTTTATATTAGGATCTGTGTGTGTGTGTTGTTTTAACGGTGGACAATTCTCAACTTTTGTCACAGAAAGAGATTACCAGCTGCACAGAGGAAAGGGTTCAATGGTGTTCTCAAAACCACCTTGTTAAAAATGCAACATACCCATGGATTCCCCTTAATCCCAAGGTCATGATTCTTTGGTGAAACTTCACAATACGTGTTCATGTGCCAAGTCAAATAAACCTAAAATAATTAGTTGAAGAAGCACTTTACCTCACAAACTACCCAAATGTCACTCCCACCAGGTGCCAGTTGCTGCCTCTACCCTTTTAATTGAAAATGGATTCACTACCAAGAAATTATGTTCACTGGAGCATTTTCTTGAAATATGTAGAAAATACTCCAGTTGCAAACATTGTTTGTGCATAACTATCCCTTGCCATTCACTTTGCAAGAAGTACAGACTGAATTTTATTAAAACAGCCTTTTAGCCCTCCAGGAAGGTGATGGTTATATAAAGCAAATGGTAATTTTTCAGCAGATAATTTTAAAGCAATAGTTAGAAACATACAAATCAGTATTGAGAAGATATACGCACTCTTCTGAACCATTGTTGTGACAGCCTTCTTTGCGATGATAAAAATGTACAGATCCACTAGTGAGTTGCATTTTTCATTATCCTTTCCCTCATTCTCTGAAACATTATGGAGGGCACTGTATCAACCTGCACATAACTCAGATCCCTCCATATGCCTATGAAGAGAGTGTTTTAAATGGCACTAATGTATCTGCTTCAAATACTACCCCTGGCAGTGCGTTCATGGCACTTACTACCTTCTGTGTAATACAAAAAACTTGTCCCATGCATTTCCTTTAAACTTTGCCTCTCTCACCCCTGTATCAAGCCATAAGAATTCCTCAATCGATTCATAGCATTTATTGCAGAAATATTTGGGACTATTGCACTATTTTAGTTGCCTTGTCTTGTCTGAAGGGCTCAACTATTACCAAAGCCTAGGATCTCCTTCCATTGCTGTTAAGCATTGTGCTACACCACCTTTACCTAAATACAAGAGAGCTAATTAAATCAAGTGCATATCATAAACTCCTTAAAATGGAAGGAATAAAGATCAAATACTTAACACAATGAAAATTAAAATGTAATATTATGGAAATAAAATTTACTTGACTATGAATAGTTGACCATTGGTGTATCATTTGCACAAAATGTAGCTACAGAAACTATTAAGATATGTACTTCAGAATTCGGGTATAACATGCAATAAAAACAATGTAACTATTTATTGGAAGCAAGTTTACTAATTTATTATATGGTGACCCGAAACGTCACCCATTCCTTCTATCCAGAGATGCTGCCAGTCCCGCTGAGTTACTCCAGCGTTTTGTGTCTATCTTCGGTATAAACCAGCATCTGCTGTTTCTTCCTACACATGTCCCCAAGATGCCCCATTTAAGTTAGTCCCATTTCGTTTTGTTTATTTTTATTATCACCACATGTACCAAGGTACAGCGAAAAGCTTTTGTTGCAAGCTACCAGTGAAAGAAAAAACTATACATGATTACAATCAAGCCATCCAGTGTACAGATAAAGGCTACAACATTTAGTGCAAAATAAAGTCCAATTAAAGATAGTTCAAAGGCCTTCAATGAGGTTGATGGGAGGTCAGGACCGCACTGTTAATGGTTCAGTGGCCTGATAACAGCTGGGAAGAAACTGTCCCTGATCTTGGAGGTATGCATTTTCAATCTTCTGTACCTCTTGCCAGATGGGAGAAGAGGGAGTGACCGGGGTGAAACAGGTCCTTAATTACATGACATCCTTGCCAAGGCAGTGTAGAGAGTAGATGAAGTTAATGGAAGGGAGGTTGGTTTGCTTGATCGTCTGAGTTGTGTCCACAACTATCTGCGATTTCTTGTGGTCTTACATGGAGCTGTTCCTAAACCAGGCTGTGATGTGTCCCGATAAAATACTTTCTACGGCACATCTGCAGAAGTTGGTGAGGCTTGTTAGGGACATGCTGAACTTACTAAACCTTCTCAGGAGGTAGAGGCGTTGGTGTGCTTTCTTGGCTTTAATACTTGGGATATGAATACTGCTTTGCTTCCTGAAGTCAATTGCGATCTCCTTTGTCTTGCTGACATTGAGGGAGAGGTCATTGTCTTGGCACCAGGTTACGAGGTTCTCTATCTCCGTTCTGTACTCCGTCTCATTTTTACTTGATATCTAGCCCATGACAGTGGTGTTGTCTGTGAACTGGCAAATTGAATGAACATGTTGCCCCTCTGGCTGCTTAGTCTTAAACTGGCACAAGAGCATAAAAAAACATTTTCACAGAGAACACGCCAGGTAACATATCTTAAAACAGGGCTCGAAATTAGCGGTTACCCGGGTGCCATTGACCACCCAAAGTGCTGCCGGGCAACCTAAACGCCGAGTCATTTTGCCCGGCTTGGTACACAGATACTGGTTTATACCGATAGAGCATAATTCCGATTGGTAACTACGCACTTCGTACGAGCACATTATCGCACGCATCATGCAAACCGTCTTAAATGACCACCTAAACTGTCATTTGGCAACCTGAAAAGCTGTCAAGGTTGCCTGGCTGACAACAGGGAAAAAAAGTTAAGTGAGAGCCCTGTAAAAGTATTAGAGATCTAAGGTAAATGGGTTCCCTTGATTAGAATGGCTGCAAATTTTATTTCCTAACAACAAAATAATTTTCTGACGCTGTCTAAATACGAGAGGACAAATTAGTATCTGAAATTGTTAGCAGAGACTTAGAAATAATTCAAATGAATCATATAAATAGGGTGGAAAATGTCAAAATAGATGACAAGTATTCTCATAAAAATCTCCCCTGAGTAAAATGACTCCTTGGGAATCAAAGCGGACAACTTAGCTAGGAACCACAAGATGGGCAAGGTCCTCAATGAGTGGGGAAATTAGAGCAGTCAATGGAAGTGTCTTGAGAGCAGTCAGTATTGTGGTCGAAGAGGTGCTGAAAGTCCTGATGGGTATGAAGGTACACAAATCTTGTGGGACTGATCAGATATATCCGAGGACACTGGAAAGCTAGAGAGGAAATTGCTGCTGCCCTGAAATTGATTTTCATTGGTTTACGAGTCGTCATTAAATCTTACCGGAAGACTGGAGGATGACAAGATTCTGCATGGTAGGCTGCCCTGGAAGGTTATATCACATGGGATCCAAGGAGAACGAGCTGAATAGATAGAAAATTAGCTCCATGGAAGGATGCAGAGTGTGATGATGGAAATTTGCTTTTTAGACTACAGGCCCGTGACTAGTGGTGTGCCTCAGTACAGTGCTGGGCTCATTGCTGTTGGTCATCTCTATAAGTTTATCATCTATATATCTATACAAAGAGTAGTTCAAATTTACATTTATTGTCACTGCACCAATTGGTACAGTGGAATTTGGGTTGCCATACAACCATACGAATAAAAAGAACAGAATACACAATAGCATTTAACATGAACATCCCCACACAGCGGAATCAGTGTTTCCCACTGTGAGGAAAGGCAATAAAGTTCAGTTATCTTCCTTCCTCTTTGTTCCTCGTGGTCGGGGCCTCGAGTCCTCCGCAATCGCCGCTGCGGCGGCCCAATGCTCAGGCCCTCTCACCGGGATGATTGAAACTCCGATGTCGGAAAGGAAGAACATTCTCAGTGTCTTGGAGTTCCGAATCGACCACTTCTTACCGGCCGAGCTGGGTGGAGATTCAACACTGGTGGCCCTTGGCAAAGAGATCCCAGGACTCCGCGATGTTAAAGTCAGCGCCGCTCGCGGCTGGAAGCTCCGCAGACCACAACATGGTGTTAAAATCGGCAGTCCCAACAGCTCTACACGGCGATCGCGATGGCACTTCAGTGCTGCGCCGCTGCTGAAGCTCTGGACGGTCTCCGGCAGGAAAGGCCGCGCCAATCCAGATGGTAGTCCTCGAGGAGGAGGCGAAGATGTGGCTTGGAGGAAAGACGCATCCTCGACCAGGTAGTGACTAAGAAAGCAATTTCTCCCTTTCCCCCACCTCCCCCCAATCCCCCACATAAAAAGACTAAAAGACCTTCAAAACTAAACTTTTTGACAAATTAAAAAAAGGATGAAAGGACGGACAGCTGCAGGCGAGGCAGCCATACTCAACGACGCCACCCTCCGAAAGTGTCTCCGAAAGTGTAGAGATTTAACGGTCCCTTTCAAAATGGCAGGCAGTGACTAGTGGAGTACCGCAAGGCTTGGTGCTGGGACTACAGCTATTTACAATATACATCAATGATTTAGATGAAGGGATTCAAAGCAACATTAGCAAATTTGCAGATGACACAAAGCTGGGTGGCAGTGTGAACTGTGAGGAGAATGCTATGAGAATACAGAGTGACTTGGACAGGTTGGGTGAGTGGGCAGATGCAGTTTAATGTGGATAAATGTGAGGTTATCCACTTTGGTAGCAAAAACAGGAAGGCAGATTATTATCTAAATGGTGTCAAGTTGGGAAAAGGGGAAGTACAACGGGATCTGGGGGTCCTTGTTCATCAGTCAATGAAAGTAAGCATGTAGGTACAGCAGGCAGTGAAGAAAACGAATAGCATGTTGGCCTACATAACAAGAGAAGTTGAGTACAGGAGCAAAGAGGTCCTTCTGCAGTTGTACAAGTGCCTAGTGAAACCACACCTGGAGTATTGAGTACAGTATTGGTCCACTAATTCGAGGAAGGACATTCTTGCTATTGCTGGAGTGCAGCATAGGTTTACAAGGTTAATTCCCGGGATGTCGCATGCTGAGAGAATGGAGCGGTTGGGCTTGTATACTCTGGAATTTAGAGGATGAGAGGGGAGCTTATTGAAACATATACGATTATTAAGGGTTTGGACAAGCTATAGGCAGGAAACATGTTCCCGATGTTGGGGGAGTCCAGAACCAGGGACCACAGTTTAAGAATAAGAGGTAAGCCATTGAGAATGGGGATGATCAGCCATGATCACATTGAATGGATGGATTTAAGAGAGAGTTAGATAGAGCTCTAGGGGCTAGTGGAGTCAAGGAATATGGGGAGAAGGCAGGCACGGGTTGTTGATAGGGGACGATCAACCATGATCACAATGAATGGCGGTGCTGGCTCGAAGGGCCGAATGGCTTACTCCTGCACCTATTATCTATTCTCATATCAATGATTTGGATGAAAACGTACATAGAAACATAGAAAATAGGAAAATAGATGCAGGAGGAGGCCAGTCGGCCCTTCGAGCCAGCACCGCCATTCATTGTGATCATGGCTGATCGTCCCCTATCAACAACCCGTGCCCGCCTTCTCCCCATATTCCTTGACTCCACGAGCCCCTAGAGCTCTATCTAACTCTCTCTTAAATCCATCCAGTGACTTGGCCTCCACTGCCCTCTGTGACAGGGAATTCCATAAATTCACAACTCTCTGGGTGAAAAAGATTTTTCTCACCTCAGTCTTAAATGACCTCCCCTTTATTCTAAGACTGTGGCCCCTGGTTCTGGACTCGCCCAACATTGGGAACATTTTTACTGCATCTAGTTTGTCCAGTCCTCTTATAATTTTATATGTTTCCATAAGATCCCCCTCATCCTTCTAAACTCCAGTGAATACAAGCCTAGTCTTTTCAATCTTTTCTCATATGACAGTCCCGCCATCCCAGGGATCAATCTCGTGAACCTACGCTGCACTGCCTCAAACACAAGGATGTCCTTCCTCAAATTAGGAGCCCAAAACTGTACACAATACTCTAGATGTGGTCTCACCAGAGCCCTTTACAACTGCTGAAGAATGGCATGGCATGGCATGATTAGCAAGTTTGAAGCTGACACAAAAGTAGATGGTATTGTAGATAGTGAAGATGGTTGTAAACAATTGCAGCAGGATCTTGATCAGTTAGGCAAGTGGACTGAGGAATGGTTAATGGAATTTAATACAGAAAAATGTGAAATGTTGAATTTGGGAAGTCTAACATGGGCAGGACCTACAAAGTGAGTGGTAGGGCTCTGGGAAGTATTGTAGAGCAGAAGGATCAAGGAGTGCAGGTACTTAGTGCCTTAAATGTGACATTGTAGGTAGATACGGTGGTCAAAACATTTTTAGGCACATTGGCCTTCATCGGACAGAATATTGAGTATGGATGTTGGGAGGTCATGTTGCAATTATATAAGACGTGGGTGAGGCCACATTTAGAGCGGGATAGATCACATTGAATGGCGGTGTTGGCTCGAATGGCCGAGTGGCCTACTTCTGCATCTATTGTCTATAGTCCAGGACTGCTTGGAGTCTTTAGACTGGGCAGTGCTCAAGGACTTGGCAACGTACCTGAATGAATACGCCACAGTCGTTACAGACTTCATAAGGAAAAATGTGGAGGACTGCGTCCCAACAAAAAGTTTCAGAGTGCTTCCTAACCAGAAGCCTTGGATGAGTCATGAGATCCGCATTCTTCTGAAGACCAGATCCCTGGCATTCAGATCTGGCGATGCAGACATCTACAAGAAGTCCAGATACGACCTTGGTAAGGCCATCAAAAAGACCAAAAGGGACTTCTGCTCCAAGCTGGAGGATGAGACGGATGATTTGATAGGGAGAACACTGATGTGCCTTCCCGAGCCCCCATTCGCCGTGATGGTCTTTCAGTCAGAGTCGCAGAAGCCAACGTCAGAAGATCCTTCTGAGGGCTGAACTCTAGGAAAGCGCCTGGACCTGATGGTATACCCGGTTCTGTTCTCCAAACCTGTGCAGACCAACTGGCTGGAGTTCTTGCGAACATTTTCAACCTTCTGAGTTCTGAGGTTGCAACCTGCTTTAAAAGGGCATCAATAATAGAAGAGCAAGGTGACGTGACTCAACGACTATCGACCAGTGGCGCTACCGTCTGTGGTGATGAAGTGCTTTGAGAGGTTGATTACTGCGCATATCAACACCTACTTCGGCAAGAACCTCAACCCACTTACCGCCACAACAGGTCAACGGTGGATGCAATCTCACTGACTCTCCACTCCGCTCTGGACCACTTGAACAATAAAAACTCGTACGTCAGACTGTTGTTGATAGACTACAGCTCGGCATTTAATACCATCATCCCCTCCAAGCTAGTTACCAAGCGGTCCTAAGCCTCCCGATCGAGGAGGGCGGTCAGTCGCTGGTGTGCATTCGCACCAAGTTGGCGGCTCTCCGCCTCAGGATCTTGCAGAGATACCTGTACTCAGGGCATCCTCCCAGGTGGCACGTGCTGGCGACGCACTTATTCCAACGGAGCCGCTGCCTTCAAGGAGGTATGCGGATCCCGATGGTGGACGTCAGCCGTGCGGTCGTGGCTTCTACAGGGACTTGTTGAGAGTCTGGAACCTGGTTGCCGTTGACCGGGCCCCCCCCCTGCCGGCGGAGGATGACGGCCCGGGCGTGAGAGCAGCCGGACCTTGTCCCACCCCACCGGGTGTCGGGGGGGCTCAAACGTGTGGCGTACTTGTGGTTGTGCAAGCCCCCGCTCAGCCGGAAGTACTCATCGGACCCAGGCGCCGTAATCCATCCTGGGAGCCGGTCCCACACAATTTGACCCGCCTTTCCTCGACACCCTTCATCTCTCTCCGAGATGCAGGGAGGCGTGTCCTGTACGGGCTCCTCCTCCACACCCTGCACTTCCTCGCCCTGGTCCACCGTCCAGACACCAAGTGGCGGTCGATGGTGCCTTCCGGTCGTGAGAGGGGTCCCTGGCGGGGGCCCCTCTACGCAGGGATTCTCCCTCTCTACATCGGGGACCTGAGGTGGAGGGTATTGCACCAAGGTGTTCCCTGCAACCTGTTTCTCTCGCGGTTCACAGATTCGCCAGCTGCCTGCCACTTTTGCGGGCTGGATGAGTCTGTGTACCACGTGTACATGGAGTGCGTGAGGCTGCAGCCACTGTTTGAATACCTAAAGGGGCTGCTCCTTGCCTTCTGGCTGCACTTTTCACCCACCATCCTCATCTTTGGACACCCTGTGCGTAAGGGAGAGGGTAGGGCTGAAGATGTCCTGGTTGGGTTTTTTTATGCTCCTGGGCCTGTCCAAGCTGGGCCATCCGCGAGTCAAGGCGCCAGGCGGTGGAGGGCTTTACCCGAGCCGGCTGCCTGCCCCTTTTCCAGGGTTACGTTCGTGCCCGGGTGGGGTTAGAAAAGGAGTATGCCCTGTCCACGGGCACCCTGGGGGAGTTCCGGGACCGCTGGGCTCTGCAGGGTGTTGAATGTATCCTCAATAAGGATTGTAACATAGTTGTATAGTAGTTTATTATGGATATATGTTTGTATTATATTATGGTAGTGGGTTCTGGATTGTTTTATTGTAGTGTAAATATTATTTTCTAATAATTGAATACATTTTTTGATTTAAAAAAAAAGGTGGTTACCAAGTTCACGGATCTGGGTCTCTGCGCATCCCTCTGCAATTCACAGCTTCTTCCCCACAGCCATCAGGGTATTAAACACGCCATCAAATGAGCTCTGAACAATAACAGCCTATTATTATTATTTTACTATATCTGTTTATTTTTTGTGTATATATGGTCTATGGTCACTGAATTTTTATCTTCTGTTTCGTATTATGTTTGCATATGCTGTTGTGCTGCAGCAAGTAAGAATTTCATTGACCTATCTGGGACACATGACAATAAAACTCTCTTGACCCTTGATCAAAACGCAATTCCTGTTCTGTTTTTAGATTCCACAATTCCTTTCTTCTCTGATCATCTTTATCTATTGGCCACATTATTTTGTCACCTTTCATTGTTTTTACATCTTTCATTCTTACTATTCCTTCTTTGCAATAACTGTGACAAAGTATATGGCATATTTTGAATTTATTGTGTACGATTTGAATTCTCATCAGTAATTTGCTCTTATCTTTAACAAAATAGATAAAGTAATATTTACTATTTTTTTCTACTTCCATATAACTTCCTTGGTTCATTATTTCCCTTAGTCTTTATATTTTCAAGTCAAGAGTGGTTAATTATAATATGCACTGTGAGCAGAATAATTAAATTCTTACTTGCTGCATGCACTTTAAATGCGACAACACAATAAATATTCATAATATATAACATTTGTAGTAGTTCAATGCTGAGGTAAAGTTGTGGTTATGGTTATGAAGGGTGGCTGAAGAGCCTGATAATTGATGGAATGAGTCTGTTCTCTAACCTGGACATAATGGTTCTCATGTCCCTGCGCCACTTTTCTGATGGTACCTGGTAACATATTGAATCTACATAATTTCTGTATCACACTCCATTTCTTTTTTTGTTGTCCTTAATTTTTTGTCATTACTCTCATCTTTTGAGTCTCAATAAATTTGTCTCCTTATCCAGGGACTGTGGCTGTTACTCGCAACATTTCTTTGTAGGTATGAATCTAGTTTGAACACCAAACTTTCATTTAAACAAGGGTCTCGACTCGAAACGTCACCTATTCCTTCTCTCCAGAGATGCTGCCTATCCCGCTGAGTTACTCCAGCATTTTGTGTCTACCTTCTCAATCCAAGTGATCGGTCTTTAAAATTGCGAGACTTATTATTTTCCTCATTCTTTTTTCCCCAGCCATCGGGGTCCTGACCCAAAATATTATCTGTCCATTTCCCTCCACAGATACTGTCTGACCCACTGAATTCCTCAAACAGTTTGTTTTTTGCTCACAATTTTTTTGCGAATTGTTCATTTAGTTCAGATTTTTGTTTTATTTCAAACTATGTTGTGGTCATTCATTGTCCTACATTTCCAACTTTGTTCCTAAATTTAGACTTTTCTATATATTTAAACAAAGGATGGATCGAACATATGCAGCACAAAGCCATTCGACTAACAATGACTCAAGTTTCATTTCTGGACTGCTGAATTAGCTAATCTCAGCCTGGGTGGTAGCGAGGGTTATACAATTAATCTAAGTGTCACTGGACGCAGAAAAGAAAACACAAGCCAAGGTTCTTGCCTCTGATCACAATTTGGTGACTCTGAATAAAAAAGCGAATGCATGAATATGGCAGCAAGCTTTACTATCATGCACTGCCCCCCTAGTTAAATAACCTGCCCACACGTTGTCTCAGCTCATGTCAGAAGCACAACTATTTGGATGAACTGCTGCCTGTGTGGCTTTGCATTCTCGCTTTCGGAAAATTGTCTTGACACTAAGTATGTAATGATCACCAAAAATGCAAATCCAATTGGTAACCAACCTACCATAAACATTTTTTTAAACTCTTTTGCATCTTTTTGGCAGAATGAATTCAGAAAGTTCCTGCTGAAAAATAAAATTGTAAACATGGTTGTGGGATCCATTAGATCTCGTTTGCATTATCTATTGTAGCATTAGTTCTCTTGCGTTACATAACATATTAAAATGTGCTGCGGCTCTGATCCTACAATGGTAAATTAACCTTTTTTTATAATTTTTTATAAATATAAAAGGAGTTGCTAGTTTGGACATACAGGATGCCCATGCACAGTGATTCTGCACAGTTACAGTGCCTCTCCATAATGCTTGGGACAAAGACCCATCATTTATTTATTTGCCTCTGTACTACACAATTTGAGATTTGTAATTAAAAAAAAAATCACATGTGGTTAAAGTGCACATTGTCAGATTTTATTAAAGGGTATTTTTATACATTTTGGTTTCAACCTGTGAAAAACGGTGGTGGGGGTGTTATGGCCTGGGCATGTATGGCTGCTGAAGGGACTGACTCAC
Source organism: Leucoraja erinaceus (assembly GCF_028641065.1). NCBI lineage: Eukaryota > Metazoa > Chordata > Chondrichthyes > Rajiformes > Rajidae > Leucoraja > Leucoraja erinaceus. The sequence continues at coordinate 20,862,022 of NC_073378.1, read as the reverse complement.
ATCTTTGTTGATGATGCAACTGCTGATGGCAGTAGCGTAATGAATTTTGAAGTGTATAGACACATCCTATCTGCTCGTTCAAACAAATGCTTCAAAATTCATTGGCCGGTTAGTTCATTCTACAGTAAGGCAATGTTTCCAAACATACTGCTAAACCAACAAAGTTTTTCAAAGCTAAAAAATGATAAATTCTTGAGTGGCCAAGTCAATCACCCGCTCTGAATCCATTTGTTCCTGCCGATGACCTCTCTTGGACCCACAATACCTCTACTCTGATCAAGAAGGCTCATCAGCGTCTCTTCTTCCTGAGGAGACTGAAGAAGGTCCATCTGTCTCCTCAGATCCTGGTGAACTTCTACCGCTGCACCATCGAGAGCATCCTTACCAACTGCATCACAGTATGGTATGGCAACTGCTCTGTCTCCGACCGGAAGCACATTTTTGCATGAGGGTGGGCTTTGAAAATTGCCCAAGTATGCAATCACCAAAAATGCAAATCCTTGCTCCCCTCCATTGAAACTCTGTCCAGAAAATTCAAGCGCTGTCTAAAATTGCGGAGGGCGCTCAGCATCGACAAGGACTGCTCTCACCCCAACCATGGACTGTTTACCCTCCTACCATCCGGGAGGCGCTACAGGTCTCTCCGTTGCCGAACCAGCAGGGCGAGGAACAGCTTCTTTCCGGCGGCTCTGTCTACTCTACTCAATGGAAAAAAATCTTACCTCGGTGACTGCCAATCACCACCCCCCCCCCCCCCCCCCCCCCCCCCCTCTGGACACTTATTATTATTATTGATGACTCAAATCTTTTGCTATGTACGCTGGCTTCCAGGGAGAAGTGCTAAACTGCATTTTCAAAATTGTCTCTGTTCACTGTACACTGACAACTGACAATTTTTCAAAGCTTGAAATCTGAATCTGAATCTGAATCTGCCTTTTATGCTGAAGAGAAAACTGAAGAGCCCCAGTCCCCAAGACAAGCATAAACTAAAGATGGCTGCAACACAGGCCTGGCAGAGCATCACCAAAGACACCCAACAACTGATGATGTCCATGAATTGCAGACATCAAGCAGTCATTGCATGCAAAGGATATACAACAAAATACTAAACATGACTACTTTCATTTACATGACACTGCTGTGTCCCAAACATTATGGTGCCCTGAAATGGGGGGACTGCTGTAATTTCTTCATGGTGAAAACAAAATGTATAAAAATTGCCTTTTTGAAAATCTGATAATGTGCACTTTAATCACATGTGATTTTTTTCTATTACAAATCTCAAATTGTGGAGCACAGAGGCAAATAAATACATGATGGGTATTTGTCCCAAACATTATGGAGGACACTGTATGTTTCAGATGGGTTGGGGTATTGATGAACTGTGAGCCAATGAAGGTGCAAAGTGTTACATATTGCGCCTGGTTGTTCAGCCAGCCCTTCCTTGTGTCACTGTATGAATGAAGGAAAGTTCAGTCATGGTTTACCAAAATCTAAACCCTCCCCCTTCTTTATGTAAGTCCTTCTGTGGGCATTTCTGCATTAGGCGAAACAATGGTGCTGAATATGTTAAGCCCCTAACAATTAGGGAGCAGTTTGAGGCATTGAATAATGTCGAATGATGCAATTGAACCTGACAGCTTCAACAGTCAGCCTGCTCATGGGACCTTAAAGTTGTTCACACTTGGTTTCATCTCTCATCACACGCTGTGTATTAAAACCCTGCTGGTGGGGAGCTCAGAAAGAAATGGGGCCGGTTGTCAGGAGACCCTGCTTAGTGCATAACTTATATGGGCCATTGGCAAAGAGAAAAATTGCTTCTATTACCTTTTTTTTGCATTCACCATCCGTTTGTTTGTTTTCTGTTAACAATGCAATTATTGTTCTTGAGGCCATTCCCGAAAGAAGCTTTGTTGCTTTTAGTGTATTATAATTCTATATGTCCAGAAATCTGCAAATTATAAATGTTCCATCATATTTTAGCATTAAAAAAAACCTTGAAAATTAAACCTATAGATAAATCCTACTACAAACCATCTATTATATAACAAGATTAAATGTCAACATTTGGGATTGTGTGACCGTGCAGCAGAACATTCTTTCTGGAGGTGATGACAAACTAGCTGGTATATTTTGAAATTCATTTTCAATGTAACCAATTTAGAGAGAAACCTATTCATATTTGTGATGTTTCTGATGAGAAACTTTGTGGATTTGAAAAGTTTGTAAGTTGCTGTGATGTGTTTATTCATTGGAGTGAATCTTTTAACGCTTGCCTGTCATAAGTAGTGAGTATAAATTATATAATAATGATTTTGACGTCCCAGTTTTAGCACACTTTTAAATTTCGCTTGAATGACGAAACAATAAGTAGCCTTCACAGTCATCTCCAACTATGTAAGGAACGTTAAAAATTTCCGTGGCAACAGTGTGATTTGTTTTGTTCCTAACAGAAGCACAGAGAAATTCTGTCAGTGATATCAGACAAATGTCTGCACTGCCTCTACTGGTGGCAATAAATATTAGCAGAGCATTTTATACATATTTCTGGAATTTTTTGAAAACTGTTGCTTCAGAAAGAAAACCTTGCATTTTTGTCACACAAATACTAATATTCCAATTATCTTGTTATTTTTCTTTGATTGCAGAATGAACAAAGAGTCAGTGCCTCAAATAAATGTTTTAGTTCAGATTGTTGCCATATTTCTTGCAGATTTTATATTTGTCTAATTCAAACTCTAAGGCAGGTGGCAAAGTGTCACAATTGTAATTGCATCAATAATATTTGTATTCTATCATGATATTTAAGAAAATATCTATATTGTTGATTCCATCTTTCCCATAATTTTACTTGCTTGTTAAATATGGTTTAAATATGGCAAGTAAAAGATTTGCTGGGTACTGCTTTCCTAGCCTTTTATAAGGGTTCATAAACAGTAACTGTCCCTCAATTGTCTGGAAAACTTAATCTCATTAACCCACATCAGCAATGAATAACCAAAATTAACCACATTGAAGACAATGCTAAATTGATTTGTAAGAGAAAAAAAGGAAAAGCTTGGACTGATTAATAGTAAACAGATGAAATAGATACTTTATCAGTAATTATTATTTTGCAATGTTTATTGAATGGAGATCAAGTTCGTGAAGACTTGAATTATTTGTGGTGGTTAATTTTTATTAGACGTAATATTCAATCATGTTTAAATTACTATAATAATCTCCAGAAGCTTTTAAAGCTGAATATTTTTTTTCATGATCGATTCCACTGCTCTAGACAATGCTTTCAGTAGTATGTCTATCTTTCTTGTCACACTTTAATATTGTAGTGCCACAGAGTTCTAATCTACCGTAGATTTTTCAGCATTGGTATGTGCATGCAAAGAACATAATTTTTACATTGAATTGGATTATGTGAGGATTTGGCTAGGAAAATCTGCATGATGTATTTAAGGGTTTATTTTTGCTTGTTTGGCTAAAGTCCTAGAGGCTTCAGAATTGCGGTTTGCAACATGAATGAAAACAAACTTCGGAAGAGCTAACTGGTTGTACTGTTGGATGACTGCCAAAATTACAGTTCAAAGATGGGGTTATGGTCGAGCTGTGATTTATCATTTAGTTCTACATTGTGAAAAACACATACTTATGATGCCTCTTTTATTCCAGTAGAAGCTTGTTTGACTTCCGTCTCTGAAGTTAATGCAGTGATTTGTAGTTTTTCTGAAAATTGAGTATAGCAAAGGAAACGTAGCGTTTTAGGGCCTGATGTTGGAAGTAACGTGTTCTGACCTCTGCAGACAGTTTATAAGTGGAAGACATAAGCACTTGACAGACTTAATAAGATTTAATAATTAGTAGGATTATTACAAGTTCTGTTGCCAAATCATGATGTTTATGGCTAGGCTGAATGAATAAGAATTAATAATTAGTAGGATTATTACATGTTCTCTGTGTCACCAAATCATGGTGTTTATGACTAGGCTGAATGAAAAGCAGAAACCACTGTTTCATACTTTTGTTAATGATTGAATTTCAATTTATTTAGGACTGGTATTGATAAACGTTTATAAGTGTGCCTTTTGATAAGTACATGATTTAAAAAAAGTTTAAACTTGTGAAGTAAAACTTAATACATTTTAAACTTAATAAATTTATGCTGTGGACGTAACTTTCAATCCTATTTCTTTTTTGGTTTTGTCATGATATTTTTGCAGTAATTGTTTCTTCCCATCGATGCTGAAGAGGTACACAGGCACTCTTGGAAGTAAATGTTTCTTTGAGGGTAGATTTGTGTTTATAAGCTACTTCAATGCATGCATCTTGCTGCCTAAGTTTGGAGTGATTATTATGAGCTTGTGTCCTTGAAGAATTCCATATTTGACATAAAGATATACCTCTGGCCAGCTTTGGTTAGCACAGATCAGAATTTCAAACTTGGAATTTCATTGGTCTCTAAACTTCAGTACTTTTCCATGTAATGATTTATTGGATGAACAATATGTTAGATCATTTTTCTAGTAAATAATATCAAGCCCGTCATAAGCAAGTAGGGTGGCAGGAATGTGACCAAAAAAGACAAAGTTCCGCGTGCAGTTCTGGTTGCCCCATGACAGGAGAGATGTGGAGGTTTTGGAGAGCGTGCAGAGGAGGTTTACCAGAATTCCGCCTGGATAAGAGGGTTTCAGCTACAAAAAGAGATTGGATAGATTTGGATTGTTTTTTTCTGGAACATCAGAAGTTGAATAGAAGTATATAAAATTATGAGACACATATATAGAGGAGACAGACAGAGCCTTTTTTCCCCCAGGGTAAAAATGTCCAACCTTAGAGAGCATTGCTATAAGGTGTTGAAGGAGAAAGTTTAATGTTTTTTCACACAAAGAGTGGTGGGGGCATGGAACACATTGCCAGGGATAGTGGTGATGGAGACAGATGATAATAGCATTTAAGAGGCATTTAGATAGGCACATGGAAGTGCGGGGAATGGAGGGATATGAATCATGTACAGGCAGATAAGATCAGTTTAACTAGGCATCGTTCAACACAAACATTGTGGGCCCGGAGTCAGTTTGGAATAATTTGTGTGTGGTTCAGCACATTCTGTAGGGTGTGAAGATTGTTTCTATGATTGAATATGAGATACCGGTAGTTGGAATTACGGGGACATGGCTCCAGGGTGACCATGGCTGGGAGCTGAACATGCAGGGATATTCAATATTCAGGAAGGATAGACAGAAAGGAAGAGGAGATGGGGTGGCATTGCTGGTTAAAGAGGAGATTAATGCGATAGCAAGGAGAGACATTAGCTTGGATGCTGTAGAATCAGTGTGGGTAGAACTGCGAAATAACCAAGGGCAGAAAACGTTTGTTGGAGTTGTATATAGACCACCAAACCATCAGTACGGACGTTGGGGAGAGCATCAAGTAGGAAATTAGGGATGCATGTAGCAAAGGTACAGCAGTCGTGCATGACTTTAATCTACATATAGATTAGGCCAACCAAATTGGTAACAGCGCTTAGGAGGAGGGTTTCCTGGAATGTTTCTGGGATGGGTTTTTTAAACCAATATGTAGGGGAACCGACTAGAGGGCAGGCCATCCATGACAGGGTATTGTGTAATGAGGAAGGATTAGTTAGCGATCTTGTTGTGCAGAGCCCCTTGGGCAACAGTGACCATGATGTGGTGGAATTCTGCATTAGGATGGAAATTGTCACGGTTAATTCAGAGACTAGGGTCCTGAACTTCAATGAAGGAGACTTTGAAGTTATGAGCCTGGAATTGGCTAGGATAGACAGGCAAATTATACTTAAAGGGTTGACGGTGGAGAAGCAATGACAAAGATTTAAAGACCGCATGGGTGAACTCCAAAAATTATTCATCCCTGTCTGGCGAAAAAATAAAACGAGGAAGGCTGCTCAACCGTTGCTAACGAGGGAAATCAAGTGTTAATTCCAAGGAAGAGGCATATATATTGGTCAGAGGAAGCAGCAAACCGAAGGACTGGGAGAAATTTAGAACTCAACTGAGGAGGACAAAGGGGTTAATTAAGTAGGGGGAAAAGAGCACGAAAGAAAGATTGCAGGGAATACAAAAACTGACTGTAAATACTTCTTTAGATATGTAAAATGATTAGTGAAGACAAATGTAGGTCCCTTGCAGTCAGAAACAGGTGAATTTATAATGGGGAAACAAGGAAATGGCAGAACAGTTAAACAAGTACTTTGGTTCTGTCTTCACTAAGGAAGACACAAACAATCTCCCAGAAATACTAGGGGACTGAGGATCCAATGGAAGGGAGGAACTGAATGGAATCCACATCAGTCAGGAAATGGTGTGAGGTAAACTATTGGGACTGAAGGCAGATAAATCCCCAGGGGCTGATGGTCTGCATCCCCAGAGTACTCAAGGAGGTGGCTCTAGAAATCGTGGATGCATTGGTGATCATTTCCAATGTTCTCTCTACTCTAGATCAGTTCCTGTGGACTGGAGGGTAGCCAATGTAAATCTACTTTTTAAGAAAGGAGGGAGAGAGAAAACGGGGAATTATAGACCAGTTAGCCTTACATCGGTAGTGGGGAAGATCCTTGTTGATTATTAAAGATGTTATAGCTGCGCATTTGGAAAGCGGTGACAGGATCTGTCAAAGTCAGCTTGAATTTATAAAGGGGTAATCATACTTGATTAGTCAATCTTCTGGAATTTTTTGAGGATGTAAAGGTAGAATGGATAAGGGAGAGCCAGTGGATGTGGTGTATCTGGACTTTCAAAATGCCTTTGACAAGTTCCCGCACAAGAGATTAATGTGCAAAATTAGAGCACATGGTATGGGGTAAGGTATTGACATAGATAAAGAACTGGTTGGCAGACAGGAAGCAAAGAGTAGGAATTAACGGGTCCTTTTCAGCATGGCAGGCAGTGACTAGTGGACTGCCGCAATGCTCGGTGTTGGGACCCCAGTTATTTACAACATATTAATGATTTAGACGATGGAATTAAATGTGACATCTCCAAGTTTGCGGATGACACAAAGCTGGGTGGCAGTGTGAGCTGCGAGGAGAGGAGGATGCTATGAGGCTGCAGGATGACTTGGATAGGTTTGGTGAGTGGGCAGATGCATGGCAGATGCAGTATAATCTGGATAAATGTGAGGTTATCCACTTTGGTGGCAAGATCAGGAAGACATATTATTATCTGAATGGTGTCAGATTAGAAAAAGGGGAGGTGCAATGAGACCTGGGTGTGCTTGTACATCAGTCACTGAAAGTAAGCATGCAGGTGCAGCAGGCAGTGAAGAAAGCTAATGGCATGTTGGCCTTCATTGCATGAGTATTTGAGTTTAGGAGCAAGGAGGTCCTACTGCAGTTGTACATGGCCCTGATGAGACCGCATCTGGAGTATTGTGTGCAATTTTGGTCTCCTAATTTGAGGAAAGACATTATTGCTATTGAGGGAGTGCACCAGGTTAATTCCCGGAATAGCGGGACTGACATATGATGAACGAATGGCTGCTTGTATTCACTGGAATTTAGAAGGATGAGAGGAGATTTTATAGAAACATAAAAAATTCTTAAAGGATTGGACAGGCTAGATGCAGGATATGGAGGGTCCCCTCCATAACCCATTCAATATAGCTGTATCTTTCTGTGTACTGTTTTAGAAATACTTTGCTTCCTATCAGTTGTACAATTTTTGTAACGTTTTATGTAAGAAAACCATTAACTGCACAAAAATCAAATTACAATAATTTTTTTTACGAACTAATTCGGATAACCTATTATTGGAATTAGCAGAACTGAAGAGAATGAAGTAAATTATTTTATGCCAAATGTTTTGGGCAGTGAGGATTTCTTTAACTGGGATTAATGTTTTGAATTACTGAATGGAAATGTTGGAACCTGTACCGAGCTGTACTGATAACAAATTCCACCAGCCTGGCTGTGTGGTCATTAAAATACAATACAATACAATACAATTTACAATTATACTTAATAGATCACAACAATAAGATTGTTACCTGCTTTCAAATTTATCATGCCTGATAATCTGCAAAATAAGAACTAACAATTAGAAATTCTATGTATGTGGTTCCTGAATTAGATGATCATCATGACAACATAATAATCAAATTGACATAGCTGAATGCTATACTTCCGATCAAGACATCCAGAATATTATTAACATTGAATATGATTGCATCTTTGTTATTAATATAAACATTTCTGGCTTAGAAATTGTGGTAGCTACCTGATTATCCAGCACTCCTGTTTCATGCTTATTCTCTGATGATTTATCTGCTCTCAGCGAAGACAGAATTTAGATGGAGTCGGTTGGAGCAAATTATCTGACATTTTTACACTTGTATGTTAACTATTAAAAATCACCAAATTGTTTGGCAGTGATTATGTGGCAGAATATTCTGCTCGTCTTCACTAGATTCACATAACTAGATTCACATAATAACAACTAGAGGGCAGCCAGTAGCTACCAAATCAAATCCTAACCAACAGGATAAGAAGGGGCAAAGTTCACCTTTAAAAAATTGTGCAGGAGTAACTTTGGTGATTGGTTTGACGGAGCCTTGTTTTGATACGATACAGAAGAATTGCTGACTTGCCAGCAACATAATTGACATGGGAAGTAATGATACAGGGAAGAGTAGTCAGAAATCTTGCCATTCCTTATAAATGTATTAATTCAACAGTTCTAGGTTTGCCCATTACAAGTGTTTTGTCTCATAAACCTTTGTTTTACATGAATTTCAAACTGTGCTTTATCATTTCTTCAACAGGCAAGTGCACTACCTGGATCATCTTTTAATCTTGCACCATCTCACATGTTTGGAAATCAATTAAACCCTAATTCGGCAATGGTAGCTCTTATTGCACAGTCTGAAACCAGTCCAGCAGGTAAGTTTGAGCAGGTGGAAAAGGAGGGAAAATGTAAATCGCAAATGTTTTCAAGATTTTCAATTTTAAGAGAAATGTGATAAAGATGCTTGCAGATGATACAATGCGGAGGAACGCTTTAGACTGCAAGACTTTATAAATGGTCTGGGCATTTGGATAGAAAGTGGCAAACAGAATTCAGGCTAGAAATTTATGAGAGGGTCCTAGAGTAATTGGAGGAATCTATTTCTGTACAGTTAGGATGGATGGTCAGAATCTGTTTTCCATTTGAAAAAATACCAGATGGCATAGCTTGAAGTTGAATGGAGCAAAGTTTAAAGGAGATGTGTGATTAAGTTTTTAACACACAGGGTGGTGAGTGCCTGGACACATTGGTTGAAGCAGATATGTTAGTGACATTTAAAAGACTTGGATAGGCATATGGATATGTGGGGAATGGAGAAACATGGCTTATGTGCAGGTAGATAAATGATGTGCTTGACATTATGTTTGGCACAGATATTGTGGGGCAAAGGGCCTGTTCTTGTGCTGTGCTGTCTATGTTCTCTTTCCCTTAGTTGAGAGGTCATAAATCATTGGGCAGAGATTTAAAGTAATCAGTTGAAGGAGGAGATGAGCGATCTTTTTTTCCACCTATGCAGGGCTAGCTAGGGATCAGGATCATTGCCTGAAAGGGTTTTAAAGGGTGAAATCCTTGGTCCACATTTAACGTGCTTGAACATGTCCTTTAATAGCTCTGATCTACACGATTGCAAACCTAGTGTTGTAAGGTGGCATTACACTTTTTATTGACTGGCAAAAGCATGATTGACTGAATGACCTTCCGCTTTTGTACTTTTCTCATGTTCTATGATGACGGAGAAGGCTTCTTCAAAAATATATAAATTTTTTGATGATATTTAACTTTCTCCCTACAGATTTGGCATTACATTTATAAATCTTGTAACTTTCCATGAAGAATTTAATGTTAGAAATGCTAGAAATTAGTTGCCCTCCATTTTGCGAGCTTTATTTAAAGTCAGGTATATTCAAAATATGTATAAAAGAGAGTGTAGTCTGATGGTTGCAGAAATAAATATTCAGTGAAGTAGATGGGATGTCAAAGTTCTAGATCAAGGGTTCCCAACCTGGGGTAAATTTACCCCCAGGGGGTAAATTTGTTGATTCTTGATTTGTACATATTTTTTCTTCATTGACTAACTGTGTTTGGTTCTGGTATACTGGTATCTGTTCATCATTAGTTGTTCATAAATAAGTGAAATAACATTGTTATGTGCTATTAAAGTTGCATGGGGTAAATGGGACGAAAAAGGTTGGGAGCCCCTGTCCTAGATGAGAGAGTCAAGAGAGAGTCAATTTATTTGTCATTTGGACCCCTAGAGGTCCAAACGAAATGCCGTTTCTGTCCTAGATGGTGTCAGGCTTCTTGAATGTTGTTGGATCTGTATTCTTTCAAGCAAGTGGAGAGTATTCTGTCAATTTTCTGATTTGTCCCTTGCACAAGATTCTCTGCTTTCTATCTCCCCGCCAAGCTAGTTTAACCTCTCCCTGGCAGCATTCTCAAATGTGTCTGCAAGGATAATAGCCCTGTTTATGTTTAGGTGCAATCTATATGGATCCTATTTTCCCTGGAATCAGTCCCAAACTGTATGGATCATATTTTCTGTAGAATCAGTCCCAATATCCCAGGAATTTTAAGCCCTCTGTCTCACACTACCTCTTCTACTTTGCATTTATCAGCACTGTCTTCCCATGAATGGACAAAGCATTGGGAGTAATCATGAGATTACTGCCTTTTTGCAGTACTGCTTTATGATCTCTTTCCCAGCTCTTTAAAATTGGACTGGGTGCAATAACTCTTTTTCCATGTTATTAATACCACTGTGCTTTGCAGTCTCGATCACTTCATTCTCCCTGTCCAGAATATTTTGCAACCCTTGACATTGACGACATGCCAACCTGAAGCAAGATGTGTTTAAGTAGAATCACATATTTAGTGCCCAAGCAATAAAACTTGCTGTCTTGATGCGTCCTCTTCACTGTTGAAATCTGCAGTCACCAGCTAACATCCTCCTTCTTACCTAGATATAAAATAATTGATAATCCGAAGAAGATGGTTGGATCAGGGGACTACTTCAAGATGCACCTGCAGTGAATAGCAGATGGGGTATAGAGTCATAATGTCATAGCACTTTGCAGCATGGAAACGGGCCCTTTGGCCCATTTTGACCATGCCTACCAAGATGCCCCATCTAAAATAGTCCTGTTTGCTGCATTATATTAATCTTACACATTGTGATCCGAATTGTTTATATATTGGCAAACAGTGATGGACCCAGCACCAATTCATAAGGCACAGTACTCACAGATCTTCAGTCTGAAAACAAAACCTCCACCTGCTTGCTACCATGAAACCAACTCTGCATCCAGTTAAGAAGCACCCCCTGGATCGTTTGTGATCTAACCTGCCAGAGAAACTTACGATGCAGTACCTTGTCAAAGGCTGCATTTACGCCCATAGAGACTACGTCTATGGCCCTGTTTTCACCAACCTTCTTCGTTACTTATTCAAAAAGTTCCAATCAAATTCGACTCAGTGGATCAGACGGTATTTCCTTCCTTTTCTTAGACTGATCCGCTAAGTTTGCCCAACACTTTTTTTCAAATTTCATTAGTCCAATTTATTGTGCATGTAATATATCTGGGCTTTTTTTGTGTTTTGGCAGGTATATGCCATTGTTTCTATTTTTAGAATTTGAATTGCAGTTCAGTTGTTCCATATGGCTTCCTGCCCCACACATCATCTCCCAATAATGCTGCAAATCCTTTCCTTTCTAGTATTTTGTAATAAATTCAACATTATAACTCGTGTAACTTGAACCTAATGGTCTTGATTTTACATGGATTGAATTGAAATGGTTGAAGACAACCTTACATTTTTGCTGGGAACCTTGGTAGCAATCCAAAATCGATCATTCACTCAATGTTTGTGTCTGAAGATGGTTGCAAATATTTTACCATTGTCTTGCATGTGCTGACCTCAACCTTTATTGATGATGGCGGTATTCACAGAGCCGCTGCCTTCTTCTGTTCACTGTTTAACCATACGTAATTGTAACTGCATAGCTTGATGTTAAATGTAATGCAAGGTTGCTTTGGGATTAAAAGAAAAAGATAGGCTAAAGGGAAATGATCATAGGGGTAAGAGGATTGATGAGGTTTGCCCCAGCAGGCTAGCTGGGTTCAGAATTCAGCAAGTGTAAAGGATGGGAGAATTTGGGTTTCTGCTAGTGGGAAAGATGATTCCTCTCATGGACTCTTCGGAATGATAGTTTAGGATATGTGCCGAATAGCAATTAAATGAAAAGTGACCTGGTGGGGTGACAGGAAATGAAAGCAATGGGAAAGAAGGGCCCGAAAAGAGCAGAAGAAACAATTTGGTCTACACACAGGCATTCATGTTACACACGGGTCCAAAGTTGAAATAAGGTTGTGTCAACAAACTAGCGCTTAAGGTTAAAGACAATTGGGGCTGTGGAATGAACCCAAAAGCTATTTTAGAGAGAGATGTAATATATATTTGCCCCAGTGTAGTAAGTCAAATAACATAACATAAAAACATAAGCAGTCAAATAGCATAACTTAAAAGCATAAGAAAATGAAAACATCTATTTTTTTTGCTTTCAAATTTTATTTTCAATATTTGTTTCTCTTCAACTATTATTGTGGTGATAAAAAAAAATGCAGATGCTGCAAATCAGAAGCATAAACAAAAAATACTGGAAATGCTCAACAGGTCAGCAGCTTGTAAAACGTTTGAAATCTATGTGTTTCTTCAAACCGAGATGCCAATTTCCACAATTCCCACCTGATTGCTGGAGTATTTAAAGCTTGCGAGATAGTCAAAATAATTAGGATAATAACTAATGCATTCTATTTAAAATTGCCACAAATTCTGGAATCAAGAATACATTTTCAGAATTTAAAGCAATATAATTTCGATTTTATTTATGTAGACTCATTGGCTAGCTGGAGCAAAACTGGCTTGAGGGGCGAATACCGAGACCATTGAAGATTAAGATAAAAATCATGTTTTATTTTCCTCAGAGGGTGTGGACATCTAGAATCTCTACCCCCGAGGGCTGCGGTAGCAGTCACTTAAATATTCAAGAATAGGACAAATTTTCTTACAGTGGAGGTAAAAGTAAAATGGGTGATTGGGAAGTGATTTCCTTTTCATTGTGATTATGCAGATATTCTCATTCCTGCTTTTGACCATTTACTGATCAAAGTTTTAGAATCATTCTGGACTTAGTTTCCAATTCTAAAAGAAAGATGTCCACTGCTTTACAATTTTCTCGGTGGCATCTCTCAGTTTGTCTTCATGGTACTGATTTAGATAAAATACTTTAAATGTCTGAAGAAAAAAATGTTAATGTTGTTGTTATTGAATGTTATAGTTTATTTTTCAGTGCCTTAAGTGTAAATGTTTGACTAAACGCTGCGGTGTCTCCTGTGGCTGTGTGATTGATGTGTGCAATTCTCTTAGTTTTGTGCAGTGAATAAGAACACAGCACTATGTTTCGTCATGAATGGGCTGCGCCTCCTTTTTTATTGTTCAAGCAACTATATTAGATTACTTTGTGTCAAAGACCTTAACCTGTTAGAGATAACTTGTTGCTTTAAATGTCGAAAATGTGTCCCTTTTATTCCTTCCCCCCCCCCTCCCCCTCTCCTCTCCACCATATACAGTATTAACATGCTGCCGTTTGCCAGAATCTCTGTTTATAATCATTTGTTCCCTAACTTTTAACTCCTGTAGAGCTGGTGTAGTGATTGCATCATTTTTCCCGTAGAATTAGTGACATCTGAAGGAAGCCATACTTCCTTTTTCTCTCTTCCTACCATCAACCTCCTGGGAAAGGGTTAGGCAATTTACAAGAATGAATCAGTCACGCTTTTGGCTTGAAGGGAGGTCAGAAGGTCACGTGACTCAATTGTATAAGGGAAATTCCTGGAGAGGCCAGAGTTGTTCCTTTACAAGACTCAAATTGGCTGGCCAACATACAGCTTCAATGGCTTCAATAGATGAAACTTAAAATATAAGTTTACTCCACAGCAAGATAAAGAATTGTGAAAAACAACAGCAAATTAGAATGCTGTTTGTTCTTGAGGGTTTTATCATTTATCTTGTATGTGTGCTTCTGTGGGAAGTTGTTTGTTGGCATGACGGTCGTATTAAATGATTTTGCTTCTAAGCTCCCTCTCCCATTTTGCGTAATTGTTTGTAACTGACATCTGTTTTGTACCAAGCTTTGAGACACTGTTGAATCAATATTGAAAAAAACTATAAATATATGGCTGTAACAGTCAAAGTTTGCTCAAGGATGCATTTTCAACATTTTCTGTATTCAATTCCTCGTCATTCTACATTAATTTTAGTAGCAGGAATATTTAAAGCTGTCTTGAAGAGTAACTTATTTGTACTGCAGCAGAGACCTGCATACTGCAAGAACGTCCAGAGAGTTATATCAAGTCTTGGGACAGAGTCACTAGCCTTCTCAAAAAGCCACGGTATGAACATATTTAAAGGACAAATCTGCGAGATCGGATCTGTGGCAGGTAGTGAGCAAACTAATAAGAACGATAAATCAACTTGATCTTGCCCTCACTGTGTTTTCAGTAGCAACAATGTTCGGAATATCTTGCATCGTTTTAGTGGAAACCAAATCCCATCCTCACACCAGGGAAACAAGCACCATCAGCTACTGTCTCACAAATATTCCTTTCCCCCTCCCCATCATGTCTCCATTTGTCCATCATCTTCCTCCTCCCTTGTTTCCGCCTATTATCTGCACACAATACTGCAAATGCAGCCTAACCAAAGTCCTATTAAATTGCAACATGACTTCCTGACTTTTATACTCACTGCCCCAACTTATGAGAGCAAGCATACATGACTTCTGTAGTAACCTATCTACTTGTGTTACCATTTTCAGGAAGCTATAGACTTGGACCCCAAGATCCTTCTGTACTTCAATGCTGTTAAGGGTCTTGCCATTAACTTTATTGTTTTCTCTTACATTTGACCTTGATAGTGCAACACCTCAAATTTGCTCAGATTAAACTATCTGCATTCTCCGCCCATTTTTGGAACTGATCTATATCCCGCTGCATACTTTGACGACCTCACCAATTTTTGATGTTGTATGCATGCTCACTAACCAATCCATCTATATTCCACGCAAGTTGTTTACATATATATCACAAACACCATAGGTCCCAGCACACATCCCTGTGGGACTGCACTGGACTCCTATCTCCAACCAGAATATCACCCTTCCACCAGAACCCTCTCTTCTATGAGTTAGCCAGTCCTGGATTGAAATGACCTGTGGATCCCATACATCCTAATCTGGATCAGCCTACCAAGAGGGACTTTATCAAATGCCATAAGATTCAAAAAGGGGTATAAAAGACAAGCCAAGAGCAGCTCCTGATACGTGTAAAATGCTGCTGCAACTCAAGATTGCATGTGCACTTGATTGCAAAATTAACATGCAATGAAGAGCTAGGAGGTTCCACTGCCAATAGCTTTGATCATAGCTCTGCAGTCCTGCCAGATCTAGTTGTGAATAGTGGTGAAAAATACAGGTGAGAAAATCCAAGCAGTATATCTGAAGACTTGCATCCAGAACTTTTTGCATCTCTAGCCCACCTGCTCCAGTATGGTGAAAACATTAGTATTTTTTGACAAAGTAAAAAGTCAACTGCATGTGTCCTGAATACAAAATGCAGAACAAATCTAGTTGACTAATTATCGCCATATAAATTATTCTCATCAGCAAAATGACATAATTATGTAAGTGTTATTCGATGGCACTTACTCCCAGTTGACAACCTTACTGATGCGCTATCTGAGTTTTGGCACTGTCTTCCTTACAATCTTGGTCCAAATATGGAACCAAGAGCTGAATTCCAAAGCTAAGGTGAGAGTGGTTGTCTTTGACAGCATGGTAACACATGATCAAGTATGGTATCAAGGAGCCCTGATAAAAAATGGAGTCAATCAAGAGAGTCAAGAGGCGAGCCTGTTTTATTGTTAGAAGTACCGAAAATGGAACAGTGAATTTCTTTCTTGCAGAAGCATAACAGGTTTTTAAACACGGTACTCGTAGATAACACAATAAACAAAAGAAAGTTGAATATGTTCAAATCAAAACAGTATTAGTGCAAAATTAAACCCCCTATGCAACTAAAACAGATCGTAGTGTAGTTGATGTTTGTAATGTTCAAGAAATGTGAGTTGAAAAAAAAATTGTTACTTTATATGCTTTTATTTCACTCAAATTCCCTGACAGTGAGTTTTATTCTGTAATAATTTTTAGGACAGTGATTTGTGAATTCCATAAGGATGCATTTCTATATATGTGTTAGCTGTGAGGAGGATGCTAGGAGGCTGCAAGGTGACTTGGATAGGTTGGGTGAGTGGGCAAATGCATGGCAGATGCAGTATAATGTGGATAAATGTGAGGTTATCCACTTTGGTGGCAAAAACAGGAAAGTAGACTATTATCTGAATGGTGGCCGGTTAGGAAAAGGGGAGATGCAACAAGACCTGGGTGTCATGGTACACCAGTCATTGAAAGTAGGCATGCAGGTGCAGCAGGCAGTGAAGAAGGCGAATGGTATGTTAGCATTCATAGCAAAAGGATTTGAGTGTAGGAGCAGGGAGGTTCTACTGCAGTTGTAGGGTCTTGGTGAGACCACACCTGAAGTATTGCGTACAGTTTTGGTCTCCTAATCTGAGGAAAGACATTCTTGCCATAGAGGGAGTAAAGAGAAGGTTCACCAGACTGATTCCTGGGATGTCAGGACTTTCATATGAAGAAAGACTGGATAGATTTGGCATGTACTCGCTAGAATTTAGAAGATTGAGGGGGGATCTTATAAAAACTTATAAAATTCTTAAGGGGTTGGACAGGCTAGATGCAAGAAGATTGTTCCCGATGTTGGGGAAGTCCAGAACAAGGGGTCACAGTTTAAGGATAAGGGGGAAGTCTTTTAGGACCAAGATGAGAAAAACGGAGAGTGGTGAATCTCTGGAATTATCTGCCACAGAAGGTAGTTGAGGCCAGTTCATTGGCTATATTTAAGAGGGAGTTAGATGTGGTCCTTGCGGCTAAGGGGATCAGGGGGTATGGAGAGAAGGCAGGTACGGGATACTGAGTTGGGTGATCAGCCATGATCATATCGAAGGGCCGAATGGCCTACTCCTGCACCTATTTTCGATGTCTATGTCTATGTTTATACCCTCAATAGCCAAAGCACACGGGTCATTTATATAAATAAAAACTACCACAAAAGAAAGGAAAGGGAGTTGATCCACAGTGTGCTCCAGGCATGGCAGGTAAAGGAAAAAGTCAAAAAGATAACATAATAAAACGAGCAGAGGAATGTTAGATTAAAACATTTAAACAGAAGGAAAGTGGTTTAGGAGTGTGGCCGTGTATTCTTCAATATGTGAGTGTAAGTGCAGAACATTAAATGTTAAACTTAGTTTGCAGTCCAATGTTGTGTGAACGTGTAGCTAATAGTGACTAATTTGTTTCATCACTGAGATTTTTTATTTGAATAAAGCTGGCTTCAGTGACCAAAAAGCACATGATAAATTGTGACTAAATTATACAGGATTAGGTATTGATACACAGAGAGCTTCTGGGCTCTCTGAAATGGCAGCAGAAGTGGTTTGGGTGATATCGAAGTTGAAATGGCATGTTTGCCTTCATATGAAAGTCCTGACATCCCAGGAATCAGTCTGGTGAACCTTCTCTGTACTCCCTTTAGGCAAGAATGTCCTTCCATCCCCTTGGCTCTTCACAGTCTGTATAGGTTCCAATGCCTTGAAAGCATTTGTTCCGATAAGTAGGTCAATACCAGAATTTTTTAATGTATCTTAACATCGTTCAAGTAAGGCCATTGTTTCAAGTCCTCATGTCTGGATATATTTTGATGACAAACAGGCATGGTCTCATGTGTAAACACCTCAGATATTGGTATAAAATTGTCCATGATCCAAAAATGCATATGTTTGCAACACTGTATTCCCCATGCTATTCCTTACCTGAACTGGTAAGATAGAGAAGATACAGGTTTATCTGAGGTGAGGTGACAGCATCACTAGGAGCTGGCTTCTCCTCCTGTTCTATTTGCTCCAGCTTCTTCTGCTCAGTGTGAAGTGCTTCAGGATGATCTTGCTTGCACTTATCACACGTTATAGGACTCTCACAGTCTTTAACCATGTGTCCTTTTTTCACACATCCAAAACAGATTCACTTCTCCTTTAAGAAATCCATCTTTTCTTTATATTCCTTCTTCTTGAATCTTCGACTCTACCTTATGGTGTGGCCAACCTCATCACCTAACAAACAAAATCCTTTTTGCTTGATAGTAGGTACATCTCCTTTCATTCATCCTGTCATTTCCACACGTATTATAGCGGTAGCAAAACTGCCTCCCTTTTGTTTTAGTAAAGGTAGAATCTTTGACAGTTGCAATTACTTTAGGATCTTGAATACTCCCATGGCGTGGATTTAACATAAACTATACTTCCCTTTCTAAGAAAGCCACCAGGTCAAGCAACATGGTTTCTTGATTTTCCATTTCCATTATCCGGCCTGTCCTATCTTCCAACTAATCTCTAAGCCTATAGAGCAGTTTTAGAATGATGGCTCTAGTATTACTAACAACATAAATTTCCTCCATGTGGTCGAGATTTCTCATCGAGCTACAACAACCTCTAAGTAATATCGCAAACTCACTCAATGCCTCCACATCCTCTGACGATATCTTTCCAAGCATAGGCCTTCTTCATGTATGCGTTAGCAATCCTCGGTTTGTTACCATAACGTTCTTTAAGCAACCTTTTTGCCTCTCGATAGCCTTGGCCTCCAGGCCTATTTAGATAACTTTCTACCAGCACCTTTACATGTCCGCTTGTGCAATACGCCAGAAATCATAAGCGCTCTTTTTCATCAGTAGTTTTAATTTCTACTCCTTCGTGAAAAGCCATTATGAAAGCTTCATACCGCAAAGGATCACCATCATATCTAGGAATTTCTATTGGTGGTTGGGTGGAAGAGAGATTTTGTTGAGCTATGGGCTTGCTGATTTCAAACTGATTCCTCACCAATTTCATAGAATTCACCTTGAGATCCTTGGCTTGGAGCAGACGGACGATAAACAGGCCTCTGAAAAGAATACTGGTCTGAGTAAGTTTTGTCACGAGTCCTATGACTAGTTGTTTGTACTTGACTCTTCGTATCATAAACAGGCATCGGCTAATCTTGGCCTGTGTGTTAGGCCTCTGAAAAGAGTGCTGGTCTGGATACGTTTTTTCCCGAGCCTTAACAGATGGTCCAAAGGTTATTTGCTTTGGTTTAACTACCTGTGGTTGAGATAGAGCTTTAACGACCATCCACTTACTCAGTGCTAGACTTGAATGGCAAGACCAGTCTTCCTCTGGTGGCTGTAGATTTAATTCAGCTGCTGTTTCCCTTTGCGCAGTTATTTTTCTCAAGTAAGAGCTCATCACATCAGATACTTTAGAACCGCATCTTGAACCCTGACTTTCCATTATCTCCTTCTTCAATTTGGCAACCGCTAACTTTGTGGCTAGTTCGAGCTGTTCTATTTGTCTTCTCAGCTGTTCTTCTTGTCGCTCAATCTCATGTTTCTTCTCCAAGGCCTCCTCGTGTGGTGAGAGAGCGACTAAATCAGCTTCGACTTCCATTCGAGCAGAGGCGACGCTCAACTGGCTACAGAACCAGATTTATGTCTTGATCTTTGTGTAGATACATTTGAGATACTTTCATGTGGTGTAATCTCCTCTTCCATTTCAGCACCTTGTTGCATCGCACTTTCAACTGTAAGTTGTTCGATTTCAAGTAACCACTTCTGCACACAATCTACAAACTCATCGAAAAATTCCAATCTTTCTTGGAACCACTGGGTGTGGCTGAGTTCTTCCTCATGCAATTGTAAACTCAGCAATGAGCTTTGCTTTTCTCCAACATCGTGACCAAGGCTGAATAATTGCTCCAGATTAGATTGCACTATCTTCGCATTTTCTTTTGATTCCATTAGTTTCTTCTGGATTTCAATTTTCTTGATCATCTGCTTCCATAACTTGTCTCTATCCGT
Source organism: Leucoraja erinaceus (assembly GCF_028641065.1). NCBI lineage: Eukaryota > Metazoa > Chordata > Chondrichthyes > Rajiformes > Rajidae > Leucoraja > Leucoraja erinaceus. The sequence goes on along the minus strand of NC_073378.1, from coordinate 20,841,912 downwards.
CTGGCATTTCTCCAGAAATGCAACTCGGGCCTTTTCGGTGGGCTTCTTTGTTCGTTGGCTAGATTGTCTCTGTTCCGTCTCTTCTTCACCTGGCTTACTTGTTGAAGATTCCACGGCTCCCTCTGGTGGCGCTCCTTCGCCCAGCTTACCTGCTTCTTCTTGCTCCATGAATTAAACAGGTCTTGGCAGACTGCCAAATCTGCTGATTGGACAAACAGCATCCCATATTTTGCTTGGGTAGCTTAGTGGTAGTGGTATGAATATTGATTTCTCTAACTTCAGTTTGCTTCTGTCATTATTGATAAACATTCTGGGCCATGTTCCATAAACACCCGATAATAAACCAAAACAAAACTGGACTTTCAGAAAACATCCAATTATTTTCGAAGTATAAAAGTGACCAGTTCAGAAAGGATCTTATCTCAACTTCAAAACATACCAAGGACGAGTACCTGGATTCCAGTTGTACTCACTTCTTGGCTCCCTTCCGAAACTTAACAGAACTTGCTTCTAATACTTCTCTAGACTCTTTATCAGAGCTTGTAATTTCACTTTAAAAGACTCCCTCTTCTATGGGACCAATCTTCTACCTCCTGGCTATAAGGTAGCTTTCGACTCTAGATGTAGTGACAGATTGTCATATTGTTTCAAGGATTCCTCCTTCAGTCACTATGATTGAAGGCAGGGGTTCAGGGGAGAATCGAAACACATTCACGAGCTCTCCACGAGACATTCATTGCCGTCCAAATAAATCTTCCAAACACACTCTTAATTAACAGTTTCTTTATTGTAATAGTAAAAACAGTAAGATATTCATCCAAACTTCTTCTTGTTTAAGTACATTTTGATCTTACTTGTGGTCAAACTCGTGCATGGTCGAAAGCTGTGACAACTGCCTCATGCTTCTTCAAACTAAACTAAAACTACTAGGGCGTCTGCGCTAGAATCCCAGCCGCAAATACGCCTAAATCCCACCCACATAATTACAGGCAGATAAAATTTACAGTTATAACATACTCAGTTAAGCTAAATGACTACTACAGGCAGGACTACCTGAAGTTAGAGAAACCAATATTCATACCACTGGGCTGTAAGCTACCCAAGCAAAATATGGGAAGCTGTTCCTCCAATTTGCGTTTAGCCTCACTCTGACAATGGAGGAGACCAAGGACAAAAATGTCTGTGTAGGAATGGGAATGAGAATTAAAGTGTTTAGCAACCGGGAGATCAGGCTGGTTCAGGTGGACTGAGCGAAGGTGTTCAATGAAACGATCGCCCAGTCTACGTTAGGTAGCCCCGGCATTCACTCTCTCTCTATCCCTCCCCCACCTAAGTTGAACTAGCTTCTCGTTTTCACCCAACAAACAGCAATCAATGGCTTGTTTCCTTTATCATCATTACTTTTTTGTATATCTTTCATTCATTGTCCTTTATCTCTCTACATCATCGTCTATATCTCTTGTTTCCCTAATCCCTAACCAGTCTGAAGAAGGGTCTCAACCCGAAACGTCAACCATTCCTTCCCTCCAGAGATGCTACTTGTGTCTATCTTCGGTTTAAATCAGCATCTGCAGTCCCTTCCTAAACAATTGATAAAAAATCTTTGATCATAAGCCTTAAGCTATTTCTCTCTTTAGAGAGGTGGTCTGACTTGCTCAGAATTTTCTGTTTTTACATCTTGGGGCTAGCAGTATGGTTAAAAGCTGTTGTCATTTAATAGAGCTTTAAATGTAGGCCCTCTTGAGTGGATGTAAATGATTTCTCATCATTGTTTGAAGACGACAAATAAATTCTCTTTGGCATATTTGGCAGTATTTATGCTTCTACCAATATCTCTAAAATGGGATTTCAATGTAACATGACTGTTTATATTACTTTGCTCTGTGCCACACCTAGTAGAGCTGCTAACTCGGAGCTCCAGTGACCCAAGTTTAATCCCGATTTCCAGTGCTGTTTTTGTGGAGTTTGCCCATTCTCTTTGTGACCACATGGGGGTGACTCAACAGGGCTCTCACTTAAATTTTTTTCTGTGTTGCCAGCCGAGCAACCTTGGCAGTTTTTTAGGTTGCCAAATGACAGATTAAGCGGTCATTTAAGACGGCTTGCATGACGTGTGCGATAATGTGCTCGGACGAAGTGCGTAGTTACCAGTCGGAATTATGGTCAATGAAGCATTCACATATTATTTCTGCTTCAAATAAAGTCACGAACTAAACATATTCACCAATCAAGACATGATATATACCACAATGACATGCAGCAAAATTACAATACAGTATCTCATCTCTTTTTACATGTTGCAATGAATGCAATTTCTATTATCTCTTTCCACTTCCAAACAAAAATATGGTTGGATTATTCAGCGTATGATCAACCTCGGTGAGACCAAGCACAGGCTTGGCGATCGCTTCGCACAACACCTCCACTCAGTTCGCAATAACCAACCTGATCTCCCGGTGGCTCAGCACTTCAACTCCCCCTCCCATTCCGAATCCGACCTTTCTGTCCTGGGCCTCCTCCATGGCCAGAGTGAGCCCCACCGCCAATTGGAGGAACAGCACCTCATATTTTGCTTGGGTAGTTTACACCCCAGCGGCATGAACATTGGCTTCTCCAATTTCAGGTAGTCCTTGCTTTCTCCCTCCTTCCCCTCCCATTGCCAGCTCTCCCACAGCCTACTGTCTCCGCCTCTTCCTTTCTTTTTCCCGCCCCCCCCCCCCCCCGACATCAGTCTGAAGAAGGGTCTCGACCCAAAACATCGCCCATTTCCTTCCCCCCCTAGATGCTGCCTCACCTGCTGGGTTTCTCCAACATTTTCGTCTACCCATTTACACAAGTTCTGTTATCCAACTTTCTTCACCCGCTGCCTACACATTAGGGGCAATTTTACAGAGACAAGTTAACCTACAAAGCCAATGCGTCTTTGGGATGTGGGAGGAAACCCACACGCTTGCAGGGAGAATGTGCAAATTCAACACAGACAGTGCCCGAGAACAGGATCGAACACAGATCTCTGGCGTGTGAGGCAGCAAGTCCACCAGCTGTGCCACTATATTTTATTTTAAAAACACACAAAAAATTATACGGTGATAACTTTGGTTACTAAAAAAAAAGAAACTATCCATTTTCAGTCTTAAATCTCTAAGTGACGCTATGTCCCCCTTTACAGCTACTGTATGTTTTAATTCAGTTCAAGACTATGGGGCAGTACATTGGCCATAAATTTGCTGCGTAAAATTACCAGAAACCTGGGATTGATCCTGAATATGGGTGCTGTCTGTATGGAGTTTTGTTTTCTCGTTTATAAAATTGTTTCCAGAGTACTATGTTTACATATTCTGTTGTGCTGCTGCAAGTAAGGATTTCATTGTTCTAACTGGGACGTGAGAGAATAAAACACTCTTGACTTACGTTGCTGATGTGTGGGATAGAACTAGAATACGGGTGATCAATGGTCGGCGAGGACTCGGTGGGCCGAAGGGCCTGTTTCCACGCTGTATCTTTAAATTAAACTAAAAACACTAAAACCAGAGGAAATGTAAAGAAGGGTTTCTATCCGAAACGTCACCCAATTTTTTCTATCCAGAGATGCTGGCTGCTCCATGGAGTTCCCCCGCACAATTAAAGCATGGAATAGTCTTCACCCTACCATAGGTACCAACCAGACGCAACTAAATTTAAGGTAGCTTTTTTTTTCCCCGAGAATCCTTTTTTACTTAAGTCCAAGTCAAGAGTCAAGAGAGTTTTATTGTCATGTGTCCCAGAGGGCAATGAAATTCTTGCTTGCTGCAGCACAACAGAATATGTAAACATAAGACAGAACAGGAGATAAAGGTTCAGTGTGTCTATAAACTATAAACCATATATATACACAATAAATAAACAGATAAAATGCAATAGGCTGTTATTTTTCAGAGTTTGGAGTTTGGTGGTGGTGGGTCCACCAATTTAAATTCCATTTCGAATATTTTTGGAGGATCAGGAAACCAAGAAGCAAGAGTTACTCCAAGGAGTTACTGCAGCTCCAGGGAGTGATTCTGCGTTGTTTTCCAGCGGTCGCGATGAGGCAGCGACTGGACAGCAATGGTGGCCAGAACTCCCACAATACAAAGGGAGGGAGAAAGTGGCCGACGCCGACCAGTTGCCGTGGCAGTGCACATGTGCAGGGCTGCACATGCGCACAACCACGGGCGATGATGTGCTCGGCCGAGCGGAGACCCGCGATCCGAGCCAAGAGCAAGCTCCTAGCTGAGACCCGAGAGCTAGAGCCAAGCGGAGACCCGAGAGCTAGTGGGGAGCCGAGCGCTGAGCCGAGAGCTAGCGCCAAGACCCGGACATGGATGGTGGACGGGTGTCCCGGTTGCTGGCCAAGCCGGGCAAAATGGCATGGCTTTTAGGTTGCCCGGCGGGACTGTAAGTTGCCACCGTTAATTTCAAGCCCTGCTCAAGGTGTTCTGGTTTCCTCTCTCATCCCCAAAATCTGCAGATTGGCAAGTTATTTGTCCATTATATGATGCCCCTTGCGTGTGGGCGAGTGGGAGAAGCTGGGAGGAGGTTAATGGGAATATTTGCAGAATAAGAATGGGATTAGTAGAACTGAGGGTGGAAACCATAGCCAAAGAGCAAGTTTCTATGCTTTGTGACGAAGGGGAAAAAAAGTCTGTGACATTTATTCAAATATTTTTGAAGTAAGATGTCCATATAGTTGTGCATGCCATGAAGGAAATGTATCGCAGGAAATACCTCATGGCGAATTTGGGGTATCGTGATCCCCACTACTCTTATGTTTGCAGGAAAAAATATCATATAATTGGAGGGCTCAGGGTAGAAGAGACAGTACACTACAAGACCATAAGTTGCGAGTCCATATGATGAAGCTCTTTGGCAGGGAGAGCTTGAAACATGTGGGGTTGCTTGGTGAACAGCACTGGACATATGATATGTGTCATGTCATTTGGATTATATTCAGTGATGTGCATGATATGTAACATATCCATACATTGAGGTCAAACCAAAAGTCTAATATCTGATTGTGTTATTTATTTTTAATTTATTATATACTCTATACGCAGACTAAGGAAGAATCAAATCACCCTGCTGAATTTGAAGAGTAGCATGCACCACAGCACTAATCACTAGCACAGATATATCCGTGCTGAAAGAAAATTTTAGTAGCACTCTGTTGTTTCTAATGAGGAAGGATAGCAACAATATATAAGCCAGCTGTGGCTGGACAACAATTGTGCTATGAGGCCTGGTTGATCAAGCAGCAGCATAATGGTATTAAAGAGTCAGGAGAAGAGCTTTATGTAAAAGAAGACATACAAGGGGTAAGGGCCATATGTGGGCAAAAGGACTAGCCCAGAATACCAACTTGATCGGCATGCACAAAGTGGGCTGAAGGACCTGTTTCCATGCTGTATAGCTCTATTATATAAAAAACCAGGGCTGCCAACATTGGGTGTGAGTTGGGAGTGAGAAATTGCGAGAGACAAAGCCCGAGAGAGCGTACCGATCAGTGAGGGCGGTGGGGTGGGGGGGCAGGAATAGTGTGGGAGGAGAGTATCCCCCCCTCCCATTGGTACAGAACTTTTGCATTTTTCAGCTTGAAATTGTGCAGTATGGTGCATACTGTAGCAAGTCTTTTAACTTACACTTGAATGCAATATATATGCTTTAAATTGGATTAACTATGAATAAGGTTAGACTAAATTACATTCCTAATTACATTCCACAGTAGAGCCCAGGCTCTGATCAACACGTGAAGTACATGAATGATCTTGGTGTATTCATGAATGGAAATCAGGTTATAATCGAACACTTGGCCCATGTTGACCAACCTGGGTCTCACTGCATACCTGGTACTACTCCTGGCCCTGACTCCAGTTGCATACATTCTCTCATTCCTGTCTCTGCGTCCAGCCTTACATCTGCCCCCCCCCCCTATTCAACCCTGATCATAGCTGCTTACCTGCTTAGGTTCCCAGTGCTGAACACTCCCCTGGTCCCAGCTTTGACTGCACACCTTGTACTATTCCAGACCTTGACTCTGGATGCACACTTGGCCTGGCTCCTAGCCCCTTTGCACTGACAATATATCTGACCCACACATAAAGCTCCATATCTGAAGCCCTGGACTTAACCTATTACGCTCAAGTCCACAGGTGCTTATCTAATGCAGTAATCCTTTATGGGGCACTTCACAGACCAAATTATGGATAACAAATGTTGCTACATTAATTGGCTTCCTTGTTATCTAACATGCTAGTTACTTTGTCAAATAAGTCATCAATTGGCTGAACACAATTTCTCATCCATAAAATTATACTCACTCAGCTGTGTAAGTATTCTGTTACCATTTCTTTCATTTCATAACAAACTGTCCTGAAGTCATTTTCACCCCCAATATTTTCAGTATTTTGCTGTCTTCCTCTCAGCTGGGACTTTTCCGAAATGCAGTCTAATAACTATATATTTAAGCAATCTTTATTCTATTAAATGTGAATTTGAGAGTACATAATATTTTCTGTGGTATTCATAACACAACAATGATAAAAAGATCTTTATTTTGATTGCACCTACCAACATACATTACAGTATGGGGGGGGGATAAAAACTAATCTAGGTAGCCAGTTGATTGTTGTTTTTCACATGCTTTTAATGTTTATTTTCTGTTCCACATTAGTATTATCACTGACTTGGATTTCAGATCAGTTTCTGGGGAATAGGGTGATTTCACGAAAGGTCACTGGATCATAGATCCTCACCCACGTGACCGCAAAATCCAACTGGGGTACAAACGTTACTTCCAGTACATGTTATTGATGCTGAAAACGCGTACTTTCAAACCTGTTAAAAACCGCGAAAACGGCCCGTTTTTTAGCTGTAAATAACTGTGAAAGATAGAAATAAAAGAAGTAAGGAAAGTGAGAAAGAGTCGTGATAGTGCAAGAAAGTGTTGGGAAAAGAAAGCCCATTAGAGAGAGAGTTAGAGAAGAAAGTTAAGAAATAGACCCTAGAAAATAAAGAAAAAAAGAAACAATCGCACTATTATAAAAAACTACGCAAAAAGGGATATACCAACCATATTTTTCATCCCCCGTTAGCAGATCCTGGCACCATTTATTTTTTAAATTACTGTTGCACCTAATGCTTGTAGTAAGTCCATATATGCAGACCACGTCTTTTGGAAGTGATCTGCTTTGCCTGCGAGGAGGAGTCTCATATCTTCCAGGTGTAATGTTTTGAACATGTTTGAAATCCACATTTTTATTGTTGGTATAGGAGCGTTTTTCCAGAATTTGAGTATAAGCTTTTTTCACGTTATTAGCCCACAATTAAATAAATTCTTTTGGAACACGTTTAGTTCAGGGCTACCTTCCATTATTCCAAAGATAATCCATTCTGCTTTTGGTATCAGTTTTATTTTTAATAGTTTTGTAAAGATTTCAAATAGTGAAATTTTTGAATAATATAGTCTATGTAATGTTTTGAATTGAATTAGAGTGTATCTTACGTTAATCGAGCATTTATGCACATATAGTAAGTGTTTATCCCAGCACTCTTTTGAAATGTTTATAGCTAGTTCTTGTTCCCAGCCTCTTCTAATACCGTCAGTTGTAGGTATTTCTATATTTAAAATAGTGTTATATAATTATGATATTAAGTTTGCTGATTTGGCCTTTGTCTTCATATGCTTTCCCCTTTTTCCTTTGATTTTTACAAATGGTTTAAATGTGAAGTAAGACAAAAGGTTGTATAACAAATCGATATAAACAATCTCGACTAAACTAATTTTATCATGATAATTACCTGAACAATTTTGTTGACTAACTTTATTTACTTTTCAGAACAAGATTTGGAGAATGGCCACAGTGTTCCTGGGAGGAGCAATTCACCAAAAGGAAGTCTTTCACCACGGTATGTACATCCAGTTCATTGCACATATTTTAAATATTTCCTTATTATCTGTGATAAAGGAAATAGCATGGGTCGTATTGCTAATTTCCCTTCATGCTCTCACCCAGATGTCATTGTCAATTCCTACTACACATATGAGATAATCTATTTGACTCTGGGGTGACAGGGGTGTTGGAAGGGAGATTCGAAGGGAAGACTAGGAAACAAAGTGCTGCACATTCTGTAGTTAAATCCCACTGGACCTGAATATGCAATCTAAACTGGCATTTTGGTGTATTACTTTGAATGCTGTAGTCTCAGAATATCGTTTGCTGTTGGTATGCTTAGAAGAGTAAAACAATAGAAGAAGTAGTACAGCTACATTTTAAACCAGATGATGTGATTACTTTGAGAACCCTGTTTTCAACTGAACACCTATCTCTGTGGATTCCGTTTCCTCCCACATTCCAAAGATATGCAGTTTGTAGGTTAATTGGCTTCTGTAAATTGTTCCTGGTATGTGGGATAGAACTAGTGTATGGGTGATTGTTTTCATGCTGCATCTTTAAAACGAATATGCCTTACCAATTCATATCAATGTAATAACATCCAATTATTTGCCACAAGGATAGCCCAATATCATTTATTTGGACATTCACAAAACTTTATTCGGGGGAATTATATACAAGAAAGTAAGATTTTGTGGAATTAGTGGTAATATGCTATGGGTAATTAATGATTAGTTAAATGTTGTCGGACAGAAAGCGATCTCCCAATAATAATGGATCAAGTCAAGAAGTTCTAGTCTTTTAAAATTTAATGTGAAATGTGGTGGATAACTAAGATGGTAGTAAGGAGAAAAAGGGACAATCTTTCAAAGCATCCTAGTGCCCGTTACTGGAATGATCAACATGCAAAATCCAAAAGACCTGTAAAGCTAAGTAGCTAAATACCCTAAATATTAACCTAGCATTTCTATACATCAACCACAACATCTGCATAGGATTGTTTAAAATTGCTTAAATATAGCTCTTCTCAAATGAATCATTGGGAACCCTTCTGGAGAGATAGGTTGAACCAAATTAATATCTTGACAGGAAAATTTGTTGAAGACACTCGGAACAGTCTAAACTAGTCTGGTGGGTGGAAGGGAGGGAGGGATGAGGCAGATGAGAGGATGTGGAAAAAGGTAGGATGGGTACAGAAGTTAAAGTCCTAACATAACAAAACTAATTTTATTGACATTATACAGGGACTTACACAGGTTGATTGGGAGAGGCTATTGGCTGTAAAGAGGTGGCTGACAAGTGGGTGCTTTTAAAAGTGATATTAGGAGATTTCAGGGCTAACATGTTTCTTTTTTAGTGAAGGGCAAGACTGTCAGGATTAAGGAATCCTGGATGATGAAAGATATTACGTCTCTGATTAGGAAAAAAGAAATTGGGATATAATATTCAGTTTAGAAGGAAATAAAGATGGCAACATGGGGAATGAGATATCCTTTGCAGATAGTGTAAAGAAGAATCCTAAATGATTTTCTAGGTTTATTTAGGTCAAAAGAGTAACTACGGGGAGGATAAATCTCCACAATTTGAGATTTGTAATAGAAAAAAATCACACGTGGTTAAGTGCACATTGTCAGATTTTATTAAAGGGTATTTTTTATACATTTTGGTTTCACAATGTAGAAATTACAGCTATATTTATACATAGTCCCCCCATTTCAGGGCACTATAATGTTTGGGACACATGGCTTCACAGGTGCTTGTAATTGCTCAGGTGTGTTTAATTGACTCCTTAATGCAGGTATGGGAGAGCTCTCAGCACCTAGTCTTTCCTCCAGTCTTTCCTTCACCTTTAAGGGCCTGCCCCATGAGCATGCGACAAGAGCGACCTAAAGGGCCGGTCCCACCAGCATGCGCCTGCATGCGGCAAGCGCGACCAAACCAGAAGCGGAGGTCGAGTGAGTGAAATGAAGTTTGAGCGAAGTCCGCAGGAAGTTCGCGCGTGACGTACGGTGTCGAGGCGGCTGCGGGCCAGCAGGCCGTTGCCGCGCGGAATTTTTAAACACGGTCAGTTTATCGGAGCCCCACACAATGTCGGGACCAGCTCCGCACAACTCCATACGGCTCCGGCGATCGAAGTGGGACCGGCCCCGCGAGGCCGTTAGGTCGCGCTTGCCGCATGGAGTCGCTTAGGTCGCTCTTGCCGCATGGAGTCGCATGTTAATGGGACAGGCCCTTTAGAAACTTTTATTGCTGTTTATCAATATGAGGACCAAAGTTGTGCCAGTGAAAGTGAAAGAAGCCATTATGAGACTGAGAACCAAGAATAAAGCAGCCAAACCTTAGGCTTACCAAAATCAACTGTTTGGAACATCATTAAGAAGAAAGAGGACTGGTGAGCTTACTAATCGCAAAGGGACTGGCAGGCCTAGGAAGACCTCCACAGCTGATGACAGAAGAATTCTCTCTATAATAAAGAAAAATTCCCAAACACCTGTCCGACAGATCAGAGACACTCTTCAGGAATCACGTGTGGATTTGTCAATGACCACTGTCCGCAGAAGACTTCCTGAACAGAAATACAGAGGCTACACTGCAAGATGCAAACCACTGCTTAGCCGCAAAAATAGGATGGCCAGGTTACAATTTGACAAGAAGTACTTAAAAGAACAACCACAGTTCTGGAAAAAGATCTTGTGGACAGATGAGACGAAGATTAACATATCAGAGTGATGGCAAGAGCAAAATATGGAGGAAAGAAGGAACTGCCCAAGATCCAAAGTATACCACCTCATCTGTGAAACACGGTGGTGGGGGTGTTATGGCCTGGGTGTGTATGGGCACTTATCTTCATTGATGATACAAACTGCTGATAATAGCATAATGAATTCTGAAGTGTTTTGACACATCCCATCTGCTCAAGTTCAAACAAATGCCTCAAAACTCATTGGCCGGCAGTTCATTCTGCAGCAAGCCAATGATCCCAAACATACTGGTAAAGCAACAAAGCAGTTTTTCAAAGCTAAAAAATTGTCAATTCTTGAGTGGCCAAGTCAATCACGCGATTGTAACCCAATTGAGCATGCCTTTTATATGCTGAAGAGAAAACTGAAGGGGACCAGCCCCCAAAGGATATGCAAAAAAATACTAAACATGATTACTTTCATTTACATGACATTGCTATGTCCCAAACATTATGGTGCCCTGAAATGGGGGGACTGTGTATAAACAATGCTGTAATATCTACGTGGTGAAACCAATATGTGTAAAAACGGCCTTTATTAAAATCTGACAATGTGCACTTTAACCACATGTAATTTTTTTTTTCTATTACAAATCTCAAATTGTGGAGTACAGAGACAAACAAATAAATGATGGGTCTTTGTCCCAAACATTATGGATGGCACTGCAACCAAAATGATTGCCATGGACAAAATGCTAGACATTGGCTACATGTATTTCAGGAAGGCCTTTAGCAAGCCCCTGCATAGTGGTTTGGACTGGAAGGTAAGGTGACATGGGATCCAAGATGAACTAGCCAATTGGATACAAAATTGGCTTGGTGAAAGTGAAAGGATTTTTTTGCAGATTTGAGTCCTGTGACCATTGATATGCCGTAAGAATCAGTGCTGAGTCCCCTTTTGTCTCACTACACATTTTTTATTTTACCTTCCATTTTTTATTTTAATGGTATATTTACTAGTGTTATTCAGACCAGTTTTTTTTACTGATTTTTTTAAAATCTGGAAATCTTAACTTTTCAAACAGATCTCCTGTAAGTGGCTTGCAAATTCGTTATGATCAGACAAGTAACAGTGTCTTAGAAAATCTGCCTCCAGTTGCATCCAGTATTGAACAATTAATGGAAAGGCAGCGGAATGAAGGACAGCAGTTTCTTTTTGAACAGGGCAGTCCAGCTGAAGGTATGTATTCATAAATGTTTTCTTCGCTAAGTAACGTTTCTCACACATACAAAAGACGTTATTTCCTGTCTGTTAAAGAGACCCTTTTTATAATTCATGCATTGCTGCTCTTCTCATAATTCTGTCGATGATCTACGTGTATGTTTAAACAACTGAATAAATCACACAGTTGTGGATACATTTCTTGAAAGTCCTTCACCAAACACACTTATTAACTGTTCATGTGGTAGTTTTATTTTAAGTTCTACCGCTATTTGCCAGGTTTGACACAACACCTGACTTCACCAGCAAGGTATTAACGGTTTTCACAGATTGTGATCAAAGCCAGCCTTGACGTGGAGCTTTCCACATGAAAAAAATATTCAACCCTACAAGATAATTTAAATCCATATGTGATTTAAAATTATCTTATAGAACATGAATAGCATAATGATCAGCTATTCCATGTTTTTTTTCTGGTTACCATATTATAAACCAAGTTATTTGCTTTTGTTTTGGGCTTTGATTTGGTAAAGTTCATGCATTTTATGTGACTGAGGAAAGCATTTAGATTGTCTCCATAACATAGCTACTTGATGTTCTCCCTGACATGTGTTAAAAAATTGTTAAGTTACTTCAAAGTGCATCCTGTCCATTTCTTGTTACTGCTTTGAAGGTTGCATTTATATGAAGGAAATCAGTGCCATGAAACTCACTAAATCATTGTTGACAGCTTTCTTAGAAGTGAACAGCAAACATCATCTCTTCAATGAACACACACTTGGACCCATTAATTTGACCAAATTTTACTTGTAAATCCTTCCTGAGTTGACAAATGTTTCACCTGCAAGTTAATGGTTGTCTCCTTATTTAATGATTTTGAGTAATTTATTTGTGAACTTTCAATGATTTCATTTGAATATTATGCAATCAGTACAGTTTTGTACTGGAAGTAAACATTTAGTAAAATAACTACATAATTACTAAAATAAGGTGTACAATCATGGGTTTTTACTTTTTTTACTTTTGCATGTTTCCAATTAAATATGCAATTCCATTTTAAAATATATGATAGTCATTGATAATAATTAATGGTTATATGATAGTCATTAATGGATATGTTGTTAAGTATTTCATGTTCTAACAATTCTGTAAAGTGAAAGGGTTGCAAACCCTTCTGACTCTTGACATTTTAAAATTACTGGCCTGCCACACTGGTGACTGGTGACACCATACTATTTTGGTAACATCACCAACAAACAATGCATGATTTTTTTCATCTTTCCGTCCGCCACTCCCCAAACTTTCTATAATCTTTAAATTTAAATTATTTATTGGGTCCCCTAATCTTACCAGTTCCAGTTAACAGCTCAATTTTGCAGGGGTTCGTTCTCAGTAGTTAAGCTGTTTCCTGTTTTAACTCTAATATACTCCCTCTAATGAGTGCCATATAAACCATACAAATCGCCAGTGAACAGATTTAGAGTAAATTCTTTGCTTTTAAAATAAGTAGTTTGTAATATATAATCGGAAGTATCTTTTCAACTTGCACTCCCACCTTTAATATTTCAATGATTTTCTTTCTCCTCTTTCCCGTGTTTTAAATAACTTTATCAGCTGATTCTATTTCCCATTCAGTTAATTTCCATGATATGTGCAACTTTGTTTCTTTGCATTGAATTACATTGTTTCTCTGCATTGAACTGATTTTTATTTTATACTGGACCAAGTGAGACCCATTGAGTCCATGTCACACGGGAGGCCTGGTCCCCCAATGCAACCCGTTCCCCCAACGCAATGTTCCACCATTCACCCATAGCCCCCAACTACGCTGAGGCGGCTCATTTCCCCTCCCCCCCCCCCCCCCCCCCCCCCCCCCTCCCACCAGCCTCCCAATTGCACTTGATGCCAGGACTAAAAATAATCCAATTGCACTTCCCCTGCCTCCCCCAGCACTCCCACCCCATCCTCTTCAGCCTCCCTGTTTTTAAACTTTAAAAACTTGCTGGCAGGACTCAGTGTTCTGTGATTGCAACATTTTTGCGGGGAAGGCTAGCAAGGATTTGGATCCGATTGTGACGTCATAGCTGTAACTGCCAGTGTGCAGATGGAATAAATGTTTCTCATACTGGATTTTGTAATGTTAAAAATGTGAATAACTTGTAAAACATAACATAAATCGGAACGAAACTTGTTGAAAGCGCACCACAGGACAATTGTGAGTAAGTTGGTGGAAAAATTGTAATGCTATCGTGTAGCGTTTTGGCGTAATTTCAGGATCTCACTCACACAGACATCCAAACAAACAAGATGGGAATTTTATATATATTTCCGTTATTCATTATGTTTATTATTAATTCATTATTTTTTATTTAAAATAGTTTTGGGAATGTTGAAATCTCTGCACCAGCTTCAAGTTGAAAATCGGCAGCTAGAGGATCAAATTAAGAGTTTGACAGCTAAGAAGGAACGCCTCCAGCTTCTCAATGCTCAGCTCTCAGTACCTTTTCCAGTTGTGAGTTCGAATACCAGTTTGACAACACAAATCCACCCATTCACAGTACAAGCTGGTTAGTGATATTCTGTTTTACATGATTTTTTTATTACACCAAACTAAATCAATTTGAATATGGTTATTTTGTTAGTAATGTCTAAATGTCTTTGTTTATTCTCTTGTAGTCCACAACACAACATCCTTGCACAGCAGTAAAGGTCCCCATCTGAGCAACAGTTTTCTGCCCGAAAGCTCACATCAATTGTCAAACCAGGTTTATATTTTAATAATGATTTTTGCATAGTATTAGTTCATTGTTTAATTAATTAATTGATTATGCCATTCTCATAACGAATTTATGACTAGCATAAGAGCAGACCCTCTACTTCAAGTCACAATCTTTGACTAGGCAATCCTTGATTGCTTGTCTCTTATGTATCACCAGTTCTGTTTCTCTGTCTCTCAAACTACAAGTGGGTGCCAAGTAAATCCTCTTCTCAACCTTGATTCCCACTTTGTTTCCAGTTGCCCAATCCTTTTCCTCTGAACCACTTACATTTTGTCCCCAATAACTATGTTCCTCATATCTGTCATTTTGAAAACTAAGTGCAAACATGATGTAGCCATTGCTTCAACAATACCATACCTCCCTCTATACAGCTTTTCTTTCACTGGCAATATCACTGGTATTTCAATATTTCTACTGCTAAAAATAACCGACTAATCTGTTGTATTTCAAGTAATCCAGAACCATCCTTCTATCCTTCAAAAGCCAACTTTGACAAAACTTTGCCTGCTGAATCCGTGACAGTCAGCAATCCCTGTGTTGCTGCAAATCTTGGTTTTCTCTCCCAGTTACCTTAATTCTAAGTAAAACTGCCAAGTTCTAAGATCTTGTAGACATCTTCGCTGAAAATACTAAATCAATGGGAATGCGAGAAGTGTAGAAGACCTCCTATGTCCCTAATAACTACACCAGTGTAAAGTGGATCAAGCAGCAACTCCTGAAGGACCACGTGAGAGACTGTAGCCGTGGTTGGTGACCTCGGGAGCATCCGTGAGAATGAGAGCTTCATAACCAGGACTTGTAGTCACACCTAAGTTGGAGGTAGAAAGTAGTTGAGTAACCAGGACACGGAGTAGGCAGAGAGCGCAGGAAAACCCTGTGGCCATTTCCCTTAAAAGCAAGTCTACCCTTTTGGATACTGTTGGGATCACTGTGCAGGGTCGAGCAGCAGCAGCAGTCATGTTTGTGGCACCAGGCCTGGCTCTGTAGCACAGTGGGGAAGGGTGAAGAATGACTATGATAGGAGATTCGTTAGTTGGTAGAGCGAGGAGACACTAAGCGGGACTCCAGAATGGTGTGTGTTGCCTCGGATGTGCCAGGATCCAGGACATCTCACAGTGGCTGCAGAACATTCTCAAGGGGGAGGGGGAGCAGCTGGGAGTCTTTATGCACGTTGCACAAATGACATTAGGAAAAGGGATGAAGACCTGCAAAGTGAATATAGGGAGTTAGGCAAAAGGTTAAAAAGCTAGACACCATGATTACACCCAGTGTCACATGGAGGTTAGGATTAGGAAGATGGGTTGGATGTCTGCGTGACTAGCGAGTTGTTGCAGTAGACATTAATTCAGATCTTTGGATTATTGGGAACTATTCTGGGGCAGAGGTAACGGACAAGAGGGATGGGTTGCACCTGAACTGCAACAAAACCAATATTTTTTCAATAGTGACATAGAAACATAGAAAATAGGTGCAGGAGTAGGCCATTCGGCCCTTTGAGCCTGTACCGCCATTCAATGTGATCATGGCTGATCATCCAACTCAGTATCCTGTACCTGCCTTCTCTGCATACCCCCTGATCCCTTTAGCTACAAGGGCCACATCTAACCCTCTTAAATATAGCCAATGAACTGGCCTCAACTGCCTTCTGTGGCAGAGAATTCCACAGATTCACCACTCTCTGTGTAAAAAATTATTTTCTCATCTCGGTCCTAATAGACTTCCCCCTTATCCTTAAACTGTGACCCCTTGTTCTGGACTTCCCCAACATCGGGAATAATCTTCCTGCATCTAGCCTGTCCAACCCCTTAAGAACTTTGTAAGTTTCTAATAGATAGTGACATAGATAAAGGAGACAAACTTAGAGCCTGGATCAGTGTCTGGAACGATGTGGCTCTCGGTGAACACTGGTCGCTGCAGGAGGTTGAGCGCTCCATTGATAAAGTTGGAGATACATCAACTCGATGATCGCCTGCCTGCAAACTGTCAACATAGGCAGTCCCTGATTGTGTCAATACTCGCACTCGGCCGGCAGCTGCCCGCAGCGCCTCCGCCTCCACCTCCCTTCCCCTCCCCCCCCCCCCCCCCTCTCTCTCTCACCCTCCTCTCCCCCTCCAGCCCACCCCCCTCCACTACCCCACTACCCCCCCTCCCTTCCCCCCCCCCTCCACCCCCCTCCACCCCTTCCCTCCCTCTCCCTCCTCTCCCCCTCCTCTCCCCCTCCACCCCTCTGCCCTCCCTCCCCCCTCCCCTCCACCATCCCCTCCACCATCTCCCTCCCCCTACTCTCCCCCCCTCTGCCCACCTCCCCATCCCCCCTCCCCCCCTCTCTCCCCCCCACTCCCCCCTCTACCTTCTTCCCCCCCTCCCCCCCCACCCCTCAGCCCTCCCTCCACCTCATTCCTCTCCCCCTCTCCCATCCACCGTCATCTCCCCTCTCCCCCCCTACTACCCCCCCCCTCTCCCCCCCCCCCCCCTTCCTCCCACTCTCCCCCTCCAGCCCCTCCACTCTCACCCTGCGTGTGGGGGTGGTTAGTGTGTGTGAGTGAGACGCGCGCAGGCCCCCCCCCCCCCCGCAACCGTGCATTGAGGGGACGGGATCCAATGGGTCCCCCTTGGTCTAGTTTTACCCATAAAACTGACATAGTTCCCACAAATATTGTTTCTTTAATTTCAAAGCTGTGATCTCAGTCTTCTCAATAAGCTTACCCTGTACTCATGAATCACCCCACATATAGTAATACATATCCTGAAAGAAGATTTGATGTTGTTATAGCACAAAATGCCTCCTACTTCTTAATGCTTCTTTCTCAAATCCTCTCGATCCACTTTTGACCCTGCCTGCAACCTTGGCCTGTAAATGCTGCAACTGGAATCTTGGATCGACTCCCCATTAATTCCACCTACACGTCACTCTGCCTCGGGAAAATGGTCAACATAATCAAGGATCACTCACACCCTGGTCATTTTCTCTTCCCCTCTGCCATTAGACAGAAGATACAAATGCTTGAAACCACATACCACGGATTTAAGAACAGCTTCCCCACTATTAAGAGACCCTTGAATGGACCTCTCCATATGTATATAGATTAATTATTGATCTTCCAATCTATCTTGTTACGATCCTCACACTTTTTATGTAATTGTAGCTCTGCATATTCTGCACTCATTTTTCTTTTCTCTTTTTCATAACTAATGTACTCCTATATGATAGGAGTTGCCTGGCTAGCTTGCAAGATAAAGTTTTTAATATTATTTCACTACATGTGACTAATAAACCAATACCAATGAACATGATCCTCAATTTCATTCAGTTTATTTTGTAATATCTAAACTATTTACTTCTATGAATGAAGATACTGCTAAAATCAGTAATCATAGCGGTTATATTTTTTACTTTTGAAGCATCATTCAACGATGCAATTCTTCCATAATTTTGTCATCAGAATCACCAATCGTCCCATAGGTCAAAAACAACCATTGAATCTTCAGACTACAGTTCACTTAATTCAAAGTTCTCATATTAATTTCCAAATTCTTTCATGGCCTCACCACATTACATTTGTATTAAATCCTACATTTCAGCACAGATTGTTTGTTGCTTGAATTCTAGTGCTCTGAATTATGCTTTGTGGTTTCCAGATTATAATCGAGGCTTTTAACCCTACTCTGGTATTGACCCTCTCATCCCATATTGTCAATGTTTTTCTGTTACCTCCGCTACTTTTCAATGATGGTATTCATTAGGGGAGCTTCTTTGAATTTAAGATACTGTATAAATGTTTAAATCAATTTACTTACTGCCATGTTAAATTACTATTTAAACAAGCTCTTTATTAAAGTCTGGTATTCCCTTTTTAGGAACGAACCTCCTGTGGACATAGCACTGGCAGTTCTTCCATGGCCAGTCCAACCACTACTGGACAAAGTCCAGCTCTGCAAGGGGTTAACTGTATGTCAAGAGCACTTGCTGGTGGAATGCAGACGATGGCCTCCACCATGCCCACGGTATCTTCAGTTGGTGGGTTGATGGGAACTTTACCAGGAAACCAGCTGGCAGTCAATGGATTTGTGGGAACTCTGAATGGAGTTGTACAGCCCCCCGTGTCAATAACACAAAACCCAAGTACATTGTCACATGCAACTGTACCACCAAATGTAACTTTTCCAATGTCCACCAATCTAACTAACAGGTAATGTCTTTAAAATACTTTTGTGTGACATTTTCAAAGCTGTAATAAAAGCAGACATTTGTGAAAATATTCAGCAGATCAGGCAATCAATGCAAAGAAGAATAAACATTTTATCAGAACTATAGAACTCCATGAAATCTGGTTTACTCAGTTCTTAGTTGCTGCCATATTGGCAGGCTTTCTGGACTATTGCACATTATTCCAATGGATATTCCAAATACATTTAATTTGCCTTTTTTGAGGCTTTACACAGTAATATGATACCTTTTCTGATGAATGTGGTATGTTTAAAGGGAGGCTGGCAAAGATAATCTGGCGTGTCTCAAGCAAGCATGGAAAGGCCCTGCTTAATTTCAAGGGAGGACAGCAAACAAAACCAGGGAAGTTTAAAGGGAGTGTGGGAAATAGTGTCCCATTAAGTTTAAAGGGAGCATGGGAACTAGAGCTCAAGGGAATTTAAAGGGAATATGAAGTCCCAGGGAGTATAAAGCGGATTTGGGAACTTCAGCCTAGTGAGTTTCAAGGGACGTTGGGAAGTGGGACTGCAACAAGTTTAAAGGGAGTGTGGGATGGGGTCCTGGTACGTTTTAATGGCGCACAATAGGGCCAGATACCAAACCTTTTGGATTTCTGAACAAAGATGATGGATTATTAGTTTGATTGCAATTATGGTTCTGATAAAAAGTCCTCAACCTAAATCATTAACATTGAAGTGGTCTGACCTACTAAATATTGCCTTTATAAAATTTCAGATTTTCAGAATCTGCAGTTTTACTTGCTTTTCATTTTTGATACCTTTTGGTCAGTAAACTCAACACCGAGTTAATCTAATGTTTTATTATGAATTTTCAATATTGTCCACATTTTTCTTGTAATATTTCATATATTTTCTAATGAAAGGGAAGGAGACCATTTGGCCCGTTAAATCTATGCAATCAATTCGCAGATCGTCTCCATCAGTTCCATTCCATTTATTTTTCCAATAATTTATTCTCTATTACCTATTATCTCAAGGAAAACATCATTTAAAAAAAAAAAAAATTATATTTTAGAGAATATAACAATATTGTTTTCTACAGGTAAGAAAGAAATTAGAAAAGCTAAAAGATATGAGGTTGCTTTGGCAAGTAAGGTGAAAGTAAATCCAAAGGGTTTCTACAGCTATATTAATAGCAAAAGGATAACGAGGGATAACATTGGTCCATTGGAGAGACAGAGTGGGCAGCTATCTGCAGAGCCAAAAGAGATGGGGGAGATATTGAACAATTTCTTTTCTTCGGTATTCACCAAGGAGAAGGATATTGAATTATGTGAGGTAAGGGAAACGAGTAGAGTAGCTATGGATACTATGAGTTTCAAAGTAAAAGAAGTACTGACACTTTTGAAAAATATGAAAGTGGATAAATCTCCAGGTCCTGACAGGATATTCCCTACGACATTTAGGGAAGTTAGTGTAGAAATAGCCGGGGCTATGACAGAAATATTTCAAATGTCATTAGAAATGGGAATAGTCTCCGAGGATTGGCGTACTGAGCATGGCCGGTCAGGACCAACAGGAACTCGCTCCCCGATGCGCCGCTACAGCAACAAGTGGCAGTTCGCCCACAGCCCGAGCTGCGCCCCCTCATCCGCAACCCGGGTTCCTCTGGAGTTGGAACGGGGCTGGGCTAGAGTTGCTGCTGGCTGTGAGTCTCTGGCATCTCCGTGCTTGCAGTCGGTGTCCCGTTGGTCCTGACGTCTCTGGCCACCCCCCTGGACAGGAGCTGAGACTGGGAACTGTACCGCCCTTGCCCCCTCCCTCTGCAACTGCAAACGACCCCATCCTCCTGCTCACCTGCAAGGGCGGTACAGTTCCCAGTCTCAGCACCTGTACAGGGGGGTGGCCGGAGACGTCACAGCCCGAGCTGCGCCCCCTCATCCGCAACCCCGAGAACAAGACGTACCTTGCACACCATCAGCTTCTGTCCCTACGGGGAGCGTGTTCCTCTGGAGTTGGAACGGGACTGGGCTGCTGCTCGCTGTGGGTTTCTGGGATCTCCGTGCTTGCAGTGGGCCTGGGGGTCCGTGTCCCGTTGGTCCTGACGTCTCCGGTGACTAGCACTGACCTGCTGGCATCGCCGACGTGAAGACAGTGCAAAGCCCCCGCGCCGGTGCAATGGGCGGGGAGCTGGAGAGGGGAGGGAAGGGGGTCACACACATGGCCGGGAAGCAGAGGGGTGTAGGTGGGGTGAAGGGAGCAACAATCTGCTGCTGCCTGCCCGCTGAGTTAAAAAGTTCCCACGCATGACTCACGATACACTGTGTATCGTGAGCCTACCGTGGGAACGTTTTAACTCAGCGGGCAGGCAGCATGAGATTGTCAATTATTAACCCTCCCGCGCAATATACCCTCACCTTCTCTTTTATGAATGGGGATTTAGTTCCCCTTTCTTCAAGGACCGACCAGAGGTTCCGCTGTCACCACTGCGGGCCGCCCTCGGTGAACGTCTTCAAGGACCTTTCTTCAAGGACCATAAAAATGTCCGCTATTCGGAGCTTTTCGTTATTTGGAATTTCGGATAAAAGGTTGTGCACCTGTATAAGCATTTGGATAAACAGGGTCTGATTAGGAACAGTCAACATGGATTTGTGCCTGGAAGGTCATGTTTGACTAATCTTCTTGAATTTTTTGAAGAGGTTACTAGGGAAATTCACGAGGGTAAAGCAGTGGATGTTGTCTATATGGACTTTAGTAAGGCCTTTGACAAGGTTCCTCATGGAAGGTTGGTTAAGAAGGTTAAACTGTTGGGTATAAATGCCGGAATAGCAAGATGGATTCAACAGTGGATGAATGGGAGAAGCCAGAGGGTAATGGTGGATGGCTGTTTGTCGGGTTGGAGGCAGGTGACTAGTGGGGTGCCTCAGGGATCTGTGTTGGGTCCTTTGTTGTTTGTCATGTACATCAATGATCTGGATGAAGGGGTGGTAAATTGGATTAGTAAGTATGCAGATGACACCAAGATAGGGGGTGTTGTGGATAATGAAGAGGATTTCCAAAGTCTACAGAGTGATTTAGGCCATTTGGAAAAATGGGCTGAAAGATGGCAGATGGAGTTTAATGCTGATAAAAGTGAGGTGCTACACCTTGGCAGGACAAATCAAAATAGGATTTTAGAAGTTTAGGGGTAACATGAGGGGGAACTTTACTCAGAGAGTGGTAGCGGTGTGGAATGAGCTTCCAGTGGAAGTGGTGGTGGCAGGTTCGTTGGTATCATTTAAAAATAAATTGGATAGGCATATGGATGAGAAGGGAATGGAGGGTTATGGTATGAGTGCAGGCAGATGGGACTAAGGGAAAAAAAGTTGTTCGGCACGGACTTGTAGGGCCAAGATGGCCTGTTTCCGTGCTGTAATTGCTATATGGTTATGGTTAGAACAGTACAGTACAGGAACGGCCCCTTCGCCCCACAGTGTATGCCTAGCTGAACTGATCTCATCTGCCTTTGCATGATCCATATCCCTCTATTTCCTGCACTTCCATGTGCTTATCTAAAAACCTCTTAAATGCCACTATTATCAATGGCCCCACCACCACTCCTGGCAAAGTGTACCAGGCCCCCACCACCCTTCGAGTAAAAAAAGAACTTGCCCCGCATGTCTCAATTAAACTTCCTCTCCTTATAGCCACAGTGCCCTCCATAATGTTTGGGACAAAGACCCATAATTTATTTATTTGCCTGTGTACTCCATAATTTGAGATTTGTAATAGAAAAATATCACATGTGGTTAAAGTGCACATTGTCAGATTTTAATAAAGGCCATTTTTATACATCTTTGTTTCACCATGTAGAAATGACAGCAGTGTTTATGCATAGTCCCCCCCCCCCCCCCCCCCCCCCCCCCCCCCCCCCCATTTCAGGGCACCATAATGTTTGGGACACATAGCTGTAATTGCCCAGGTGTGTTTGATTGACTCCTTACTGCAGGTATAAGAGAGCTCTCAGCACCTAGTCTTTCCTCCAATCTTTCCATCACCTTTGGACACTTTTATTGCTGTTTATCAATATGAGGACAAAAGTTGTGCCAATGAAAGTTAAATAAGCCATTATGAGATTGAGAAACAAGAATAAAACTGTTAGAGACATCAGCTAAACTTTAGGCTTACCAAAATCAACTGTTTGGAACATCATTAAGAAGAAAGAGAACACTGGTGAGGTTACTAATCGCAAAGGGACTGGCAGGCCAAGGAAGACCTCCACAGCTGATGACAGAAGAATTCTCTCTATAATAAAGAAAAATCCCCAAACACCTGTCCGACAGATCAGAAACACTCTTCAGGAGTCACGTGTGGATTTGTCAATGACCACTGTCTGCAGAAGATTTCATGGACAGAAATACAGAGGCTACACTGCAAGATGCAAACCACTGGTTAGCCACAAAAATAGGATGGCCAGGTTAGTTTGTCAAGAAGTGCTTAAAAGATCAACCACAGTTCTGAAAAAACGTCTTATGGACAGAAGAGATGAAGATTAACTTGTATCAGAGTAATGGCAAGTCTGCTCAAGTTCAAATGCCTCAAAACATATTGCCCGGCAGTTCATTCTACAGCAAGACAATGATCCCAAACCTACTGCTACGTTTTTCAAAGCTAAACAATAGTCAATTCTTGAGTGGCCAAGTCAATCACCTGATCTGAAGCCAATTGAGCAGGTCTTTTATATGCTGAAGAGAAAACTGAAGGGGACCAGCCCCCAAAACAAGCATAAGCTAAAGATGGCTGCAATACAGGCCTGGCAGAGCATCACCAGAGAAGACACCCAGCAATTGGTGATGTCCATGAATCACAGACTTCAAGCAGCCATTGCATGCAAATGATATGCAACAAAATACTAAACATGACTACTTTCATTTACATGACATTGCTGTGTCCCAAACATTATGGTGCCCTGAAATGGGGGGATTATGTATAACACTGCTGTAATTTCTACATGGTGAAAGAAAAATGTATGAAAATGGCCTTTATTAAAGTGTGACAATGTGCACTTTAACCACATGGTATTTTTTTTCTATTACAAATTTCAAATTGTGGAGTACAGAGGCAAATAAATAAACGATGGGTCTTTGTCCCAAACATTATGGAGAGCACTGTTTGCCCTCTGACGTTAAACATTTCCACCCTGAGGAAAAAGGTTCTGACTGTCTACCCTATTTATGCCTCTCATATATGCCTCTGATATACTTTTATCCTCTACCTTCAACTTCTGACGTTCCAGAGAAACCAATCCAAAAAAAACAGCTAATTTTCTTGCAAGTTTTTCTTTGCCTGGTGTGCACTTTGAGTGTCACATTAAGTGCTCCCAGGTGATGTTTTCATGTTCCTTCCGAACTTTAAGTTTGTATCATGCAACAGATTTCTAGACTCTAGCTACAACATGACATTGTGATATCTGTAGCCTCTAGCCACAGCAACTATCACATGAATCATTGTGATTGGTTATTTATACTTGGCATGTAGGTACACATGACACCTAGTGTCCAGGACCAGGTCTCTTGATTCTTGACAATTGACAATGAGAACTCTGACAGTAGTTGTGTCATGTCCTGCATTTGGTGAGACAAACCTGGCAGCTCACAAACCATTTGCATCAGAGTTCAGAATCGGTATGAAAGCATCCCTTAGTGCATTACAGATGCATAGACAAATCCTCCAGTGAGCCCACACACAAGATTCCCTGAGACTCATTCCACACTGCAGCCTTTATGCCCTGTGTATTGCTCTATGATGAGCCTGAACCTGAATCTGTTGTCATCTGCCATAGTTCAATGGTCCTGATGCCTCCACCCCCAACTCCAGCATAAGTAATATCTCCTGCCATCCTCTGGTCCCGGATGCCTATTTTCCTTTTAGAAGTCTTGGTGCACCTGCTCTCTCTGCACCGGCCTCTCCTTGTCGCTCTCATCCAGTGAAGCCATAAATGAGAATTGCTTTATTCTAGCTATCTTTTAAGATTGTCACTTCTGTCATCAATGAACATCCAAGAGTTTCTAGCAAATCTAAATTGTGTAATTATGCAAGGTCCATTTCTACACAGTTCTGGCCGTAAACCATCAAAATTTGAGTATTTGTGTGCAAAAAGGACTGAAATCCAATTTCCTGGCAGTTATCTTAAGGTTGGAACAGTGCGAACCCAGTTGCTTTCTTCAAACTACCATCCAGTGGTTGGATTGCGCAATTGCATTGGTCAATTCCTATATTACACAATGACTGACACATAAGTATGCCACGGGAACTTAAGATGACAGATATCAGTACAAAACTAATATTTCATCTATTTTGAAACAGCTATGCATTGGGCACTGATTTAACTGCCATTTGCGATAGGTGAAACAAATCTTTTTGAACCTATTAGGCTTGGCTCCTAATACCACTTATTGTTTAGCAACTTGTGCTTATGCAGTTATTATAGGATTTCTCCATCTCAAGCATGAAAATATCTTAAGAGTTATTTCAGGACTGATTTCTTTTAAAGTTGAACTTAGAAATTATTATAAGCTGTAATGTATTGTCTGCCCAATATCTGAAGATCACACACCCTTGATCATTAATAACTACATGGTGAACAGTCCTCTGCATTTCATTAACACAAAGAGAATGAAAACTTGGTTAAATCTACCCAGACTGCTCAAGCAATTTAGTGCATTTGGATAAAAATATAAAACCATAAAATTGTTTGAATGGAAGTAGAGAATGCTACTTTAGTATAGAAGTTGGGATGTAATGTTAAAATTGTACAAGGCATTGGTGAGACCAAATCTGGAGTATGGTGTACAATTTTGGTCGCCCAATTATAGGAAGGATGTCAACAAAATAGAGAGAGTACAGAGGAGATTTACTAGAATGTTGCCTGGGTTTCAACAACTAAGTTACAGAGAAAGGTTGAATAAGTTAGGTCTTTATTCTCTGGAGCGCAGAAGGTTAAAGGGGGACTTGATAGAGGTCTTTAAAATGATTAGAGGGATAGACAGAGTTGATGTGGATCAGCTTTTCCCTTTGAGAATAGGGAAGATTCAAACAAGAGGACATGACTTCAGAATTAAGGGACAGACGTTTAGGGGTAACATGAGGGGGAACTTCTTTACTCAGAGAGTGGTAGCGGTGTGGAATGAGCTTCCAGTGGAAGTGGTGGAGGCAGGTTCGTTGGTATCATTTAAAAATAAATTGGATAGGCATATGGATGAGAAGGGAATGGAGGGTTATGGTATGGGTGCAGGCAGGTGGGACTAAGGGAAAAAAAGTTGTTCGGCACAGACTTGCAGGGCCGAGATGGCCTGTTTCCGTGCGGTAATTGTTATATGGTTATACTGTACAGAGGGATTTAGGAGTTCCTGTACATTAAACAGAGTTCACAAGCGGACGCAGCTAGTACTAAGTTAGTCAAGTCTAGGACTCTATTCCTTGCTGCGCAGGAGGATGAGGGGTGATCTTATAGAGATGTACAAAATCATGAGAGGAATAGATTGGGTAGGCGCACAGAGTCTCTTGCCCAGAGTAGGGGAATCAAGATCCAGAGGACATAGGTTTAAGGTAAGGGGAAAATATTTAATAGGAACCTGAGGGGCAACTTTTTCACGTAAAGGGTGGTAGGTATATTGAACAAAGTAGTTGAGGCAGGCAGACACAAAATGCTGGAGCAACTCAGCATGACAGGCAGCATCTCTGGAGAGAAGGAATGAGTGGCATTTCAGGTCAAGATTCTTCAGACTGATGTCAGGGGACTGGCGGGACAGAGATAGAATGTAGTCGGAGGCAGTAAGACTGGTGGGAGAACTGGGAAGGGGAGTGGATGAAGGGAAAGGGAAAGCAAGGGCTATTTGAAGTTAGAGGTCAATGTTAATACCACTGGGGTGTAAGCCACCCAAATGAAATTTGAGGTGCTGTTCCTCAATATGCGCTGGGCCTCACTCTGACAATGGAGGAGGCCCAGGACAGAAAGGTCAGTGTGGGAATGGGGGGGGGAGTTAAAGTCTGAGCAACTGGGAGATCAGGTAGGTTAAGGCAGACTGAGTGGAGGTGTTCAGCGAAATGATCGCCGAGCCTGCGCTTGGTCTCGCCGATGTACAAAAGTTGACACCTGGAACAGCGGATACAGTAGATGAGGTTGGAGGAGGTGCAAGTGAGCCTCTGCCTCACCTGGAAAGAATGTCGGGATCCTTGGATGGAGTAGAAGGGGGAGGTGTTGCACTTCCTGGGAGCGGAGGGAACGGTCTCTGCAGAAAGCAGAAAGGGGTGGAGATGGGAAGATGTGGCCAGTTGTGGGATCCCGTCGGAGGTGGCAAAAATGTTGGAGGATTATATGTTGTATGCGACAACTGATGGGGTGGAAGGTAAGGAAAAGGGGGATTCTGTCCTTGTGATGAATGGAGGAGGGGGAGCAAGAGCGGAGCTGCAGGATATCGAGGAGAGTTCTTTCCTGCACAGTAGTTGAGGCAGGGACTATTGCAACATTTAAGAAACATTTAGACAGGTACATGGATAGGACAGGTTAGAGGGATATCAGCCAAACACAGACAGGTGGGACTAGCGTAGAAGGGACATATTGGGCAAGTTGGATCAAAGGGCCTGTTTCCAAGCTGTAAGACTCTATGACTCTAAGTGAAGCTGGCCTTTATGTAAGGAGTGTGTAGTTAAAATATAGGGTAACTCGAGCATACCTGAAATGCTTCATACAATTTTGATTACTTGTCAAGGAGTGATATACTTGCATAAGAGCAAGTTCAGGGAAGATTTGTTTAATTCTTGGAAGAATGAGTTGTCTTTTGAGGAACAATTGAGCAAGTTGGTCCCTTGCACATTGATATTTAAATCACTGGGGGATTATATGTTGAACCATGTAAGATTCTGCTCTCTCCTGCTATTCCCTTATCATGTATCTGTACACTGTGAATGGCTCGATTGTAATCATGTATTATCTATCCGCTGACCTGTTAGCACACAACAAAAGCTTTTCACTGTACCTCAGTACATGTGACAACAAACTAAGCTGAAACTGATGTAGAAGACAATTAATAACATTTTAAATGACCAGAAGAAGAGACAGTAAACAGAATACTGAAATGTCTTTGTATTTTAATATGTGTATCTCTAGCATGAAGTATACTATATCTGCAAAATATTTTTATTTTATAGCATGCCAGGATTGAGCTTACTTTCGGAGCAACAGAGACAACTGCTACTGCAACAACAGCTTCAGCAATTGTTACCATCCCAGCAACTCACTCCAGTAAGGTTATTATTTTATCACATAAACCAGATGAATACATTGGCTTATACATTAGCTTGCTCCGTTACAAGAATCATAGAAAATGTGTAAGACAAGGGGAAGCAATTAAGGCAGCTTGGTCCAGCTAGTCAAGGATGAGATTTCCACCCTCCCCCCAAATAGTCCTCCTCTTGTCTGTAGTCCTGAGTGCTGTCAAAGTACGTACCCAGCATTTAAATATAATAAAGGCACCTCTAACACTATTGGATGGAAGACCAGTAGATCACTTTGTCCCTCTAGGCCCCTTGTGATTTTGCACACCTCAATTAAGTCTTGCTTCTGTTCCAAAGAAAGTAGTCCATGCCTATTCAACCATTCCTCAAAGGTAAAATGTTTCATTCCTGACAACAGGATGTTGTGCTGGTTAAATTGCAATACCAGCAATCAAGAGTACTGAACAATTGATGGAGAGTCATGAGTTTGAATTTCATCAAGGCAGCTTGGAAATTTAAATTTAAGCAAACTGAATAAAACTGAATTAAAAAAAAAACTGATTATTAATGGCATTCATAGAATTGCCATTTTATTGCAAAAATCCATCTGGTTACCTAATGACCTTCAAAGAAGAAAATGTCATCTTTCCCAGGTCTAATCCATATATGACTGTACTCCTACCAATGTGCATGACTTTTAACTATCTCAGATTAACTTTAATTAGTAATGGAAGGTAGGTGCTATCTTTGCCAACAATCACCATGTTGCAATTTTAAAAATCTACTTCTCCACCATCATTGCTGCAATCTCTTCTTTCCTGTAATGTGGTCACCTGAAATACATGTAAAACCAAAGTTGCATTCTTATGACGATGTCTACACCCAGCAAATACTATCTCAGTTAATAAAGCAAAGGATGTCCTATCCCTTTTTGGCGGCCTTGTTGACCCATCCTGAAGTTCTCTGCATCTCTTAAAGGATGTGTGGCTATATGCAACAAGGTTCCTCCACAGCCCTCAATATCCCTCAATGGGACACACATGCCTTCTTAAAACGCCTCTCGTATCAGTACTATGACCTGAACATGGACTAAAGATTTAAGATGTTCTCGAGAGTCACTTGTGGGTTAAGTGGGGAAGAAGTTTGTAATAAAGTATAATCAAGAAAATCTGAGTTTTATCCACTTTGGAAGGAACAATGAAAAACCAAATTGCTCGTTAAACAGAGTACCTTTGTGGTTTAAAGGAATCTCAGGGTCAAAGTACATGAAACGCAAATAGGCACGATACACAACAGTTAGCTTAGCGGTACAGCAGATAATTAGTTTTTGACTCCATTTCTAAGGAAGGATTTGTTGACATAGGAGGCCGTGTGAAGATGTTTTCACTGAAAGAATGTTTCACCCAGTTGGAATATCTAAAATAGGGAGACATAATTTCAAACGGGTATTGCCCATATAACCTGCAATAGGGGAGAATTATTTTCAAGGGTCATTCATATAACCATATAACAATTACAGCACGGAAACAGGCCATCTCGGCCCTACAAGTCCGTGCCAAACAATTATTTTCCCCTAGTTTGGTAAATTCATCCTGCAATTCTTTACCCGATAGTGCTGTGAGTGAATTAATTGAATATTATAGGC
Source organism: Leucoraja erinaceus (assembly GCF_028641065.1). Lineage (NCBI taxonomy): Eukaryota > Metazoa > Chordata > Chondrichthyes > Rajiformes > Rajidae > Leucoraja > Leucoraja erinaceus. The sequence goes on along the minus strand of NC_073378.1, from coordinate 20,812,256 downwards.
AGAGATTAATTGACTGTAAGGTCGCAAAATGTAATGGGAGAGTGGGAATGGCATTTTTGGATCTGCTGTGATCTTCATAAGTCATAGGAGTAGAATTAGACCAGTGAGTGAGTCCCCTCTGCCATTCATTCATGGAATAGCTATCTATCTATCCCTCAACCCCATTCTCCTGTCTTCTCCCTGTAACCTTTGGCAACCTTACTAATCTAGAACCTGTCACTCTCCACTTTAAAAATACCCAATAACTTGGCCACCAGAATCTTATTGAATAGCAGAGCTAGCTCAAAAGGCCAATGAGCCTACATGTTGTGTTCTTGTCAACCTGTCGCTCAGCAATGATTCAAGTGCCCTGCCATTACTCGTTCTCTTACATTAATTAAATTTGCTTGTTTTGATTCATGTATTGGAACTGAAATCTTAAAGAGGATTTGTTGTCTATATGCAGTTAATTTGAAAATGTAATTTGTTTTATGTCTTTAAATTCAGGAACAACATCAGGCTCTTTTTTATCAAATAATGCATCAACAGCACCACCATCATCAGCATGAGTTGCAGCAGCTCCAGATCACTGGGACAACACACATTCCTATGAATAACCTACTGGCAAGTGCCCAGACACAGCCACTTCACTCAGCGCCTCCTAACCCCTTCATGTCCATTCATAGTGAAGCTTCCACACCAAAAGTCACAGTAAGTGTAACAGTTCAGGACAAAAGTTATTTTATCTTTCTAGATTTAATGGGATCATCTTTCAAAGTTAAAATTGAACACAATCTAATATTAAATGACTTGTTTCAAACGCGTTCCTGCATTTAATGCAAATTGGTTTCAAAAAATCATTTTGAAATACAGTCTATTTTTGAAATACGAATGCTTAGTTACAGAATATTTAAAATACATTGGATTATTTGAAAAAGTAATGGAATTTTGAACAAGGAGAAGAAACACTGAATTTAAGTTTTGTGGAATAATTTTAACATTTATTTTCTTTCTCTCCAGAGGCTCAATGAGAAAGGTAGCCCTGTCACACAAGAGAAAAGTTGACACAGGACTTTCAAATTCCAGAACGTGTTGTGTTGTAGCAGCCCAACCAGCTGCATAAAGGATGAATCTTACTCGGCTTCAAGTGGGAATTATTGTGGCAAATACACTGGTCTTGTCACGTGTCATTTACTAGTTTTGCAGCTTGATTGCACTAATATAAAACTTAGCAACATTTGGCATTGAGAATTCTGAAAAATAAATTCATCAGTAAAACTTGAATCAATTCACTCAAATTGGTGTGTTTTTATGCCAGTGTAATTATGATTTTTAAATCCAAAATTAAATCTTTTAAATGACAAATACAAGTTGCATTGCAAAAAAATGACAAAGTAATTATTCCTGGTCCTGCAAATGTAATGGACAGGTCTTGGAATTTGCATTACCCAAGCTTTACGTTGCATGTATTTTGTGTTGTGCTCTGTCCCTTTGCTGTGAATGTTTCCAGGACCACTTCAAGCATGGGTACTCAGTTGTAGTGCAATAGGCTTCTGAGCTTTTTGGTCGCTGGGGGACCAGATCACTCTATAAAAGAGGAAGAAATGGATTAGCCTGCTGCTGGGCAAAGTTCCTTTGAGAGATGTGTTGGCTGTCAGCCTAACCAAGTGCCTGTTGTGAAGTCCATTGTGAACTAGCTATGGACAGCTGAGTATGCTCTCAATCACAATTCCTGTTACAACAGCAGGAATTTTCCTTCATGGAAGGAATTCCCAGCTCTCCATGTCCAAACCAATCCCCTCCACATAAACGTATAGTTGGTTATGATTCGTCTCGAGGTTGAATGTTGCACAGTTTTGTAAATATGCTTTGTGAATTTCTTTAATTCTTGGCAAATTGAAATAAAACATCAATATTTTGGTTTGTAATATTTCTAATTAGCAGTTATGCAGTTGAGTGGGAAAGTATCATTTTATTAATTTATTTTTATACATGCAGGGGAATTTTAGAAAAAGCGTTCAGACCAACTGGATTTTGTAGATATTGACAAATAAATCAGTGTGGCTCATTTTAGATTCTTACTTCCCACCCACTGATTGTTCTTTAACAAACTTTGTACAGATTTTGAAGAAATTTTGCTGTAGTGTTTATTTTGCTTAGTTGTAAAATATCAAATGTATTAAAGAATGATATAAAAATTTGTCTCAATGATTGTTAGTAATGTTTGTACTAATGAGAGGCATTACTGGTTTGCTAATAATTGAGGGGCTTAAACCATTATTACAAATTAGGTGTTATGGAAAATGTTCCCAATGACTTCTTTACTGCCTCCTGTGGCCTACAACAAAAATGAGTTGACATTTTATTTATTGTTGCTTAAATAATGGTGGTGTATAAATATTTTCTGAGTGGTTTTTGGATTCCAAAGAGATTCTACTTGTGTTAACAGTTTTTGTATGTTCAGCCTTTCAGCTGATCTATTGTACATGAAAAATTAAGTTATCTCAAAATTAATTCTCTGCATATAAAAGTAAAATTAAATTTTTAACATATTTTAAAGTAAAAGGTTCATTATTTTGCACACCACATCTCGAATACATGAAGCATGAGTTGGCTATAAATTGGGCCTGGTCCACCATTCAATAATGAAAGGGCCTCACTTCTGTTCACCTGCCTATTTCCCATAATCTGACACAGAACTTCGAAGATGTTCAACGATTCAGTTTCCATTGCTCCCTGGGGTGGAGAATTTCAAATTTTACAATTGTCAACATTTCCAATTTTATATAAAAATTATTCATATCTTAAATAGGTTTCCCTTTATTCTGAAATGATACCTTATATTCATGAATCTCCCACAAGAGGAACCATCCTCTCAGTGCTTATTTTGCTGCTGGATACCATCGGTATAAATCTATTTCCATTTTGGTGATGAAATAAAAAGCAATGGTTTGCAATCTCAGTTACATAATACATTTATGATGCTCACAAAGATTAACACTGAGTTAAATTTAGTTAGAAAATACACAAAAAGTGAAAATATTAAGAGCCTTGGCATGCTACTTGACCCTACAATAGAGCTGCCAGTAGATCCCGAAATTTCATCTTGGTAAATGTAATGGCATTTGATATTATCAAGCATTTATATGCAGGACAGAGGAAGCAATTTTTACCAGAGCTAAAAGAATAGGGCTTTCATTCAATATGTTTGGAACCACTGGCTTAAAAAGTAGAAAACAATCTTCTAGGCATGATGTTTTGCACTGTGCAGTAGCTTTGGTTCATCTTAAGCCCCCTTTTTTTGTTGCTTTTTTTTTGCCTTTTAAGTACATTTCTTTCAATGCACATGTATTATGTTCAGAGCCCAGTTAATTTTGCTAATTTCTCTTAAATATTTGTTTAAGCTAAGAATCAAGATTTTAAAAACAATTCAGTTCAGTTTATTGTCATGTGTATTGAGGTACAGTGAAAATATTTTGTTGTGTGTTACCCAGACAGCAGAAAGCCTATACATGATTACAATTGAGCCATTTACAGTGTATAGATAAGGGATTCATGTTTAGCGCAAGGTAAATCCAGCAAAGTCCGATCGAGGATCGTCCGAGGGTTACCAAAAATCGTAGTTCAGCGCTGCTCTCTGGTTGTGGTAGGATGATTCAGTTGCCTGATAACAGCTGGGAAGAAACTGTCCCTGCATCTGGAAGAGTGCGTTTTCACACCAATACCTTTTGCCTGATTGGAGAGGGGAGAAGAGGAAGTGGCCAGGGCGAGACTCATCCTTGAGGCAGCACAAAGTATAAATAGAATCAATAGAGGGGAGGTTGGTTGTGTGATGGTCTGGCTGCATCCATAATTTGCTACAATTTCTTGTGGTCGTGGATGAAGCTGTTCCTAAACCAAGCTGAGATGCACCTTGATAAATTATTTCTACGGTGCATCTGTAGAAGTCGGTGAGAGTTGGAGGGAACATGACGAACCTCCTAAGCCTTCTAAGGAAGTAGAGGAGTTGGTGTAATTTCCTGGCAGTTGCTTCAGTATGGGTGGTCCAGGAGAAGTTGTAGGTGATATTGACTCCTAGGAATTTGACGTTTTCAGCCATTTCTACTTCAGCACCGTCAATGCATACTGGGGTAAGTGAACCGCTTGGTTTCCTGAAGTTGATCACTATCTCCTTTGTCTTGCTGACATTTAATCTATATTCTATATTTTGAATATAAAGTTTGAACTACATTGCTTATGGGCACTTCAGTCCTTCAGCCCATCTCAATTGCATAATTGTGCCCATAATGTTGCAAACTAATTACATTAGTTTGCAACGTTTCTCAGGGTTTCATGAAAAGCCCATTATAAGGCTAGAAATTCTTCCATGAGTGAGGATTTCATTAAACAGTGGAATTCCATGGAAGGAAGCGGAGTGATGGTGCAAGGTTGCTTGTCAGACTGCAGGCTTGTGACTAGTAGTGTGCCTCAGTGTTCAGTGCTGGGCCAATCACTGTTTGTCATCTACATCAATTGTTTGCATGAGAACATTCAGGGCAAGATTAGCAAGTTTGCTGATAATGAAAATGGCTGTGAAAGATTGCAGCAGGATCTGGATCGATTGACCAGGTGGGCTAAGGAATGATTGATGGAATTTAATACAGAGAAATGTGAGGTGTTGCATTTTGGGACGACTAACAAGGCCAGGACCTACACAGTGAACGGTAGAGATCTGGGGAGTGTTGTAGAACAGAGGGATTTATGAGTGCAGGTGCATGGTTCCTTGAAGGTCGAGTTGCAGGTAGATAAGGTGGTCAAAAAGGCTTAGAAAACAGAAAAATAGGTGCAGGAGTAGGCCATTCAGCCCTTCAAGGCAGTATGGCTGATCATTTAAAATCAGTACTCCGTTTCTGCTTTTTCTCCATATCCCTTGATTCCTGTAGCCCAAAGAGCTAAATCTAACTCTTTCATGAAAACATCCAGTAAATTGGCCTCCAGATTCACAACTCTCTGGGTAAAGAGATTTTTCCTCATCTCAGTCCTAAATGGCCTTCCCCTTATTCTTAAACTGTGACCCGTGGTTCTGGACTCCCCCAACATTGGGAACATTTTTGTTTTAAGACTTTTATATGTTTCTGTAAGATCCCTTAAATTCCAGTGAATACCAGCCCAGTCGACCCATTCTTTCATCATATGTTGGTCCCACCATCCTGGGAATTAACCCGGTGAACCTACGCTGCACTCAGTCAATAGCAATAATGTCCTTCCTCAAATTAGGAGACCAAAACTGCACACAATACTCCAGGTGTGGTCTCACCAGGGCCCTGTACAACTGCAGAAGTACCTCCTTGCTCCTAAACTCAAATCCTCTTACAATGAAGGCCAACATGCCATTAGCTTTCTTCACTGCCTGCTGTACCTGCACACTTACTTCCAGTGACTGATGTACAAGCACACCCAGGTCTCGTAGAGCCTCTCCTTTTCCTAATCTGTCTTCCTGTTCTTGCCACCTAAGTGGATAACTTCACATTTATCTATATTATACTGCATCGGCCATGCATCCGCCTACTCACCCAACCTATCCCAGTCACCCTGCAGCCTCATAGCATCCTCCTCGCAGCTCACGCTGCCATCCAGCTTTGTGTCATCTGCAAACTTGGAGATCCCTTGTCTAAATCGTTAATATATGTTGTAAATAACTGCCTCGCGGCAGCCCACTAGTCAATGCCTGCCATTCTGAAAAGGACCCGTTAATTCCTACTCTTTGCTTCCTGTCTGCCAACTTGTTCTCTATCCATGTCAATAATTTTGCACACTAATCTCTTGTTTGGGACCTTGTCAAAGATTTTTTGAAAGTCCAGATACACCACATCCACTGGCTCTCCCTTATCCATTCTACTTGTTACATCCTCAAAAAATTCCAGAAGATTAGTCAAGCATGATTTCCCCTTCATAAATCCATGCTGACTTTGACCGATCCTGTCACTGCTTTCCAAATGAGCTGCTATAACATCTTTAACAATTGACTCAAGCATCTTCCCCACTACTGATATCAGGCTAACTAGTCTATAATTCCGTTTTCTCGCTCCCTCTTTAAAAAGTGGGTTTACATTGGCTACCCTCCAGTCCACTGGAACTGAGCCAGAGTCGAGAGAACATTGGAAAATGATCACCAATGCATCCACAATTTCTAGGGCCATCTCCTTGGGTACTCTGGGATGCAGACCATCAGGCCATGGGGATTTATCTGCATTCAATCCCAACAGTTTACCCAACACCATTTTCTGGCTAATGTGGACTCCCTTCAGTTCCTTCCTCCCACTAGATCATCGGTCCCCTGGTATTTTTGGGAGATTATGTCTTCCTTAGTGAAGTACTCGTTTAACTGTTCTGCCATTTCTTTGTTTCCAATTATAAATTCACCTGTCTCTGATTGTAAGGGACCTACATTTGTCTTCATTAATCATTTCCTTTTTTACATATCTAAAGAAGCTTTTAGAATCAGTTTTTATATTCCCCGCAAGCTTTCTTTCAAGCTCTTTTTTTTCCCCTTTAACTAAACCCTTTGTCCTCTGTCGAGTCCTAAATTTCTCCCAGTCCTCCAGCTTGCTGCTTTCTCTGGCCAATTTAAATGCCTTTTCCTTGGATTTAACACTATCCTTGATTTCCCTCGTTAGCCACGGTCAAGCCGCCTTCCCCATTTTAGCACATTGGCCATCAGTCAGAGTATTGAGTATAGAAGTTGGGAGGTCATGTTGTAATTGTATAAGACGTTGGTGAGACCGCATTTAGAATATTGAGTTCAGTTCTGGGCACCATGTTATAGGAAAGACATTGTCAAGCATGAAAGGGTACAGAAAAGATTTACGAGTTTACGATGTTGCCAGGACTGGAGGGTGTGAACTATAGGGAGAGGTTGAATAGGCTGGGTCTCTATTCCTTGGAGCGCAGGAGGATGAGGGGTGATCTTTTAGAGGTGTACAAAATCATGAGAGGAATAGATCGGGTAGATTCATAGAGTATCTTGCCCAGAGTAGGGGAGTCGAGAACCAGAGGACATAGGTTCAAAGTGAAAGGGAAAAGATTTAATAGGAATTTGAGGGGTAACTTTTTCACACAAAGGGTGGTGGGTATATGGCACAAGCTGCCAGAGGAGGTAGTTGAGGCTGGGACTATCCCATTGTTTAAGAAACAGACAGGAACATGGATAGGACAAGTTTGGAGGGATATGGACCAAGCGCTGGCAGATGGGACAAGTGTAGCTGGGACATTGTTGGCAGGTGTGGGCAAGTTGGGCCGAAGGGCCTGTTTCCACACTATCACTCTATGTCTCTATGACTCCATGAGAACTGGTAAACTATTTTCAGCAAATGAAAGGTGCAAATCAACATCTGAATCAATGATGAGTTTTAAATTACTCTTCGTAACTGAGAACTAACAATGAACAAGAACAGGTGATGAATGAAGAGAAACTGGGTACAAATGATGGAGGGCTAGCAATATTTTGGTTGAGCGGGTTACTGATGATAGAATGAAGGCCAGGAGTGTGCTGAAATAGTCCGGTCCAGGCATAAAAAGGGTTTTTGCAGCGGTTGAACTAATGATGATGATAAGGATGATGGTAGATTGTACACCACTCTGTACAGTGTTGAGCACTCACTTTTCTTTAAAAGAATATCAAATCAGGTTACTGACCTATTCCTGATCCGCACTACTGGCTATGTGCGTCATTTTGGCGCCTTTGGTGGGGGGGGGGGGGGGGGGGCGGGGTTAAAAAAAGGGGTTTCCATCCTACCTTGTCCTGGATTATATTTTGTTGGAGTGCAAGCTTTTGCTGAAGAATTGTTCCGACGGCCGTTCTGTGTATTTGTTTTTAAATCGCCCGACAAGTTCAGCGCTGAGTAATTTTAAAATCAGCTTCTAAAGCCATCAACGCCGACAACGGGGACGGATTTCAGGTACAGGACAAGTAAAGGAAAGCCGTTTATTTTATGTATAAAAGTGCTCCTTAAGATGCCTTTAATTCACATTTTACGTTGCAAAACGGTGATTTTTTCCCCCATACGAACCGGCAGTATTTTTCCTGCCGATATGGGGTTTAAATTCACCGCAACGGCAACGTTCCAAATGATCGCGTTCCACTCGCTAGATGATTTAAATGGCCATTAATTTACAGGTATTAAAGATTCCTTCCATTTGGCCTATAAATCCATGACAATGAGATTTAAAAATTATGTTATATTGTGAATTCTTGTGTGAATTTTATTTGGACACTTAGGCTATTTAAAAATGTTAATCTATTCTTAAGAAATGGATAGATGTTTAGATCTAGTAATTGAATTTTGTAATTAGCTACAATTAGGTAACTAACTAATTATATGCTTTAATTTCAGGTCATCCAAATAAGATTGTTTCATATTTGTTTCAGAATGTTTCAATCTATAATAACTAATACATTTCTTTCAGTTCTCTTTATTTTTAAGAAAGTTATGGGCTTTTGACTGTCCACGATCACAGCTTTTGAGTTAAGTCAATGGAAAAGCAATAGGGAACAAGATGCTAATTTCTGAGTATGAAAATGGCCATAACTTTTTTAATACTGAAGATATGAAAGTGAATTAGGTCAAATTAAACTTCTTTTTATGTTTTATCTGATGGGATAAATTACACTTGATTTTTAAAATCTCAACATTTTGTAACATTGCTAACTAATGTAGTTTAGAAACATATTTTTAGCAAAAATCTTCTGAAAAATTTGTTTTCCATATATGCTGCCATCATTTTGATATCTGCTTGCTATACATTTTGAAAACCTATATCATGTCCTTTACAAAATATGTTACTAAACTATTGAGAAATGGGAATCCTGATTTTTCAATGAATCTACTGCTGCAGTTCACTGATCTCTCAGCTTTAGAATAGATTTTTGGGCAGGAGTGGTGGATGGATGTAAACACAGAACTTTAAAATGATCACAAAGAGCAGGGTCGAGCAACCATAGCTTCATTTCTTTGTTCTATTCTTGAAAAGCATGTCTACTAACTTTGTACAGGTGCACAACCTTTTATCCGAAAGCCTTGGGACCAGACACTTTTCGTAATTCAGAATTTGTCGGACTTCAGAATGGAAATTTTTTAGCGTAGATTTTAATGGCTGGCTCAGTGGTAGAGTGCTCGGCTCATATCCACAAGGTCGCGAGTTTGCGCCTTGATCCTGGCAGTTACTCGGTCGCGAGTTTGAGTCTTCAATGTCGTTTTTTCTTGCAGAATAAATGTCTGTATGAAATGCAGTGTGTTGAATGAATTCCTGAATATGTAAATGTGCCTGCAGCATTGAATCACCTCCCGCACTCATGTCACCCTAGCAGGGCTACATGCCCTTAGGCGGCCTAACTCGGGGATTCTTGAATCCCCGAGCTAGGTCGCGAGTTTGCGCCTCGATCCTGGCAGTTACTCGGTCGCGAGTCTGAGTCTTCAATGTAGTTTTTTTCTTGCAGAATAAATGTTTGTATGAAATGCAGTGTAGGAGAGGTGTACTGACTGTGTGGGCAGAATTTTGGAAGTGATTGCCCACCAGTCTAAAAAGCCGCTGTGTCTCCCTGTCCCTGGGATAGCAGGGGGCGATCAAACAGCGCAATACCCCCCTCCCCCTCCAACTCCAGAGGAATCCTCTCCCCGATGGGCCGCTACGGCGACAAGTGGCAGTTTGCCCACAGCCCGAGCTGCGCCACCCCAAGAACAAGACGTACCTTGTACACCATCAGCTTCTGCCCCTGCGTGTTCCTCTGGAGTTGGAGCGGGGCTGGGCTGGAGTTGCTGCTGGCTGTGGGTCTCTGGGATCTCCGTGCTTGCAGTGGGCCTGGGGGTCGCTGTCCCGTTGGTCCTGACATCTCCGGCCACCCCCCTGGACTGGAGCTGGGAACTGAACCGCCCTTGCCCCCTCCCTCTGCAACTGCAAACAACCCCACTCTCCTGCAAGGGCGGTACAGTTCCCGGAGGATAGCAGGTGGCCGGAGACGTCAGGACCAACAGGAACCCGCTCCCCGATGGGCCCCTACGACGCCCCGAGCTGCGCCCCGTCATCCGCAACCCAGGTTCCCCTGTAGTTGGAGCGGGGCTGGGCTGGGCTGCTGTTGGCTGTGGGTCTCTGGGTTCTCCGTGCTTGCAGTGGGCCTGGGGGTCGGTGTCCCGTTGGTCCTGACGTCTCCGGTGACTGCACTGACCTGCTGCCATCGCCGACATGAAGACAGTGCAAAGCCCCCGCGCCGGTGCAATGAACGGGGAGCTGGAGAGGGGAGGGAAGGGGTCACACACATGGCCGGGAAGCAGAGGGGTGTAGGTGGGGTGAAACTGAAGGGAGCGACAATCTGCTGCTGCCTGCACACTGAGTTAAAAAGTTCCCACGCAAGACTCACGATACACTGTGTATCGTGGGAACTTTTTAACTCAGCGGGCAGGTAGCAGCATATTGTCAATTGTTAACCCTCCCGCGCAATATACCCTCATCTTCTCTTTTATGAATGGGGATTTAGTTCCCCTTTCTTCGAGGACCGACCGGAGGTTCCGCTGTCACCTCTGCGGGCCGCCCTCGGTGAACGTTTTCAAGGACCTTTCTTCAAGGACCGAAAAAATAGCTCCGCTATTCGGAGGTTTTCGTTATTTGGATCTTCGGATAAAAGGTTGTGCACCTGTATTTTCATTCTATCTCATGCTTTCAAAGCTGATTATTCTTACCTACAGTTCCAATTAAGATCATTTCAATACAAGTCCCACGGATAGTCATAAACAATCTATAGGTTTAACTAACCATCCTTTACCAAAAATAACAGATTAATGACCAATGGATTCACCACAATGTATAGCAAGCAGATATCAAAAAGATGGCAGCATATATGGAAAACAAATTTTTCAGAAGATTTTTGCTAAAAATGTTTCTAAACTACATTAGTTAGCAATGTTACAAAATGTTGAAAGAATGATGGACAAATAGTTTCAACTGCAGAACTCACCCTCCTCTTAAAATCTAAGATACTGTGCATTCCATCAACCTATTTCCATGAAGCGAGAGGACCTGATTACCAACAATTCTAAACATCTTTGGAGACGCAAGGAACTGCAGATGCTAGAATCCTGAGCAAAACACAAAGTGCTGGAGGATCACAACAGGTCAGACAGCATCTGGAAAAGGCAGCCTGAAGGAGGGTCTGAATCTGAACATCACCCGTACATTCCCATCACAGATGCTGCCTGACTCACTGAGTTCCTCCAGCACTTATGTTGTCTTCTTGTATTTTCCTTAACGCATCGAGGGAAGACATTAGTAGAGAGAGAATGGAATGCTCTTCATGCCTGTATTCAAATGTTAGTGGGGAAAAAACAAATGCCATTTTTGTTCTAACAGTTTCATGACACTGTGGGTAGTGCAATAGATTTGATTATTTTTTGTTGAGATTAAAATGCAAAGCAATAATAGCTCAGGCAAGATGAATAACAACAAATCCTTTCAAATATTGATGAGTGACAATTGGGAAAACAGCTTGGATCAGATCATTAAGTGATGCAACAATTTGGCCCCAGTTCCCACGCCGGGCTTCTGATGCCCCCCTCGGCCCGTCAGCCGCTTCCAGCCGCTTCCAGGACACACCTACCGACCTTACCCACAAGGCCGGGCTGCCAATGCCAGCCCGCACCTGGACGTTGGACCTACTGCCTCCGCCACTGCCACCCGACCACACAGCTTCCTCACCACTTCCATGTAGACTTGCCACCGCTGCCGACCCAAACCTGCACTTCCCACAATACTCAACCTCCCCCTGGCTGCCAGAACGCCGGTGTCATCAATGCACCTGCATTCCAGGCCCAGCGTCTGAAGAAGGATCTTTACCCACAACATCACCCAACCATGTTCTCCAGAGATGCTACCTGACCTGCTGAGTTACTCCAACACTTTGCGTCCTTTTGTGTATTAATCAGAATCTGCAGTTCTTTATTTCTACTACTTATACAATATCAGTAATCCCTTACTGAGTTATAGCAACTGGCAAATACAGACGCTATTTCCCCTTCTCCTCCTCCCATGCTCTGTCATAATGAGGGTTTACTGTAAAAATGGATTTCCAAGCTCACCATCTTCGTGACTTCCGGATTTTCAAATCAGCTCCTGTGTCTGTTTTCATTAGGAAGCAAAAAGTGTTTAAAGCAAAAACAAATTGTCGGTGCTGGGATCCTCTTGGAAGAAACCCTTCAATTTGTTATATTTGTGGGTTCTCTCTCCACAAGTGCATCCTACATGTTATAGTTTCCAGGTTTGTTTTACATTTTAAAGCACAGCTGTTTATATTTGTAAAGTGATTGGCTTTAAAATCTTCATAGTCTTTAAGTTTGTGTTCATAATTAAAGTGGAATTTGGAAACACAAATTTGTTGGATTTTGCAAACAAACATAGTCTGAATGCAACTGTCGGCACTATTCCAGTTAAATGCCAACAAGGCCAAAACATAACTAACATGTCAGGCATTTTCACACTTAAGATTTCCATCATTGATAATCCCTTCTTTTTATTTTGCTGGTTTTGAATTTGTTTCTCTTTATTTTCTGTGATATCCCAGCAAAACTGAGTTGATCATTTTACTGCAGGGGTCAGGGACAAATTTTGAGCAAGCACAACCCTTTAGAAATCGAAACTAACCAACTAACAGTATAAAAGTTGCTGTAAATATCACAATAACTTAAATAGTTTTACATCAAGACTTGAAAGGATCTTTGACCCACCTTCTCCAATTAAAAGACTGAATTACACTCATCTTTGTATACCCCAGCAACACATTCCCTGCTCCAATAACCTATGTCAACATAATTAGCATTATGAACAGGATGGATTTGAGGGTTGTTCCATGGGGGTTCTAGTCCCAAGTATCTAATTATTGTGAATAACTGCCCTTTAATTCCTATTATCTAACCAATTAATAAACCAATTTACGGCTTAATTTTGCACAGTATAAGGTTTTGCAGTAGTTATGTTATCTGAAAAATTCTAACCCCCACTCCACTTTTTCTGAGAACCAATTGAAATGTCACTATTTTATCCCAAGCATTACATTTCCTGGAGAAATGAAAGTTTGTTCGACACAAGCCTGGAATCTCTGCAAATCCAAGTATTATCCATTCACAGCTGTAACTTTGGCAGAAAGCCATGACAGCAGTGTACACTATTTACAGAGTTTCTGATAACCTTCCACTGATGTTGCAGCTGGAGATCAAGATGCCCTTGATGTTACTTTAAATATATTGGCAGGACTAGAGGGTGTGAGCTATAGGGAGAGGTTGAATGGACTGGGTCCCTATTCCTTGGAGTGCAGGAGGATGAGGGGTGATCTTATAGAGGTGTATAAAATAATAAGAGGAATAGATCGGGTAGATTCATAGAGTATCTTGCCCAGAGTAGGGGAGTCGAGGACCAGAGGACATAGGTGAAAGGGAAAAGATTTAATAGGAATTTGAGGGGTAACGTTTTCACACAAAGGGTGGGGGGGGTTATGGAACAAGCTGCCAGAGGTAGTTGAGGCTGGGAATATCCCAACGTTTAATAAACAGTTAGACAGGTACATGGATAGGGCAGGTTTGGAGCGATATGGTCCAAACACAGGCCAGGTGGGACTATTGTAGCTGGGATATGTTGGCCGGTGAGGGCAAGTTGGGCCGAAGGGCCTGTTTCCACACTGCTTACAATTTACATTGCTTCCTTTCTACTAAATGTATGAGAGAGATTGGAACTCTCTACCACAGAAGGCAGTGGGGGCCAAATACTGAACGTACTGTATTGATGGAGGAGATAAGATTTTTTATCAGGGATATGGGAATAGAACAGGAATATATTGCTGGAATGGCAGCACAGTGGTTGAGTTGCTGCCTTACAGCGCCACAGATCCGGGATCGTTCCCGACTATGGGTGCTTAATGGAGTTTGGACGTTCTCCCTGCGACCGTGTGGGTTTTCTCTGGGTGTTCTGGTTTCCTCCCACAGTCCAAACACGTGCAGGTTTGTAGGTTAACTGGCATCTGTAAATTGGCCCTAATGTCTCGGATAGTATTAGTACATGGGGTGATCACTGGTCGACGCGGATTCAGTGGGTTGAAGGATCTGTTTACGCTGTATCTTTGTTTAAGAAGGAACTGCAGATGCTGGAAAATCGAAGGTGCACAAAAATGCTGGAGAAACTCAGCGGGTGCAGCAGCATCTATGGAGCGAAGGAAATAGGCTTCAGTCTGAAGAAGGGTTTCAGCCCTAAACGTTGCTTATTTCCTTTGCTCCATAGACGCTGCTGCACCCGCTGAGTTTCTCCAGCATTTGTGTGTACCTATGCTGTATCTTTAACCTGTTCAGTGCCACCCGGGTCATGGGAGGTATATTCGGGTCATGTTGTATAGCACTATTCCAACTAAGCTTTGCATGATTTGTTCTTATTAATAATCTCCGATATATATATATTACATCTCCAAGTTTGCGGATGACACAAAGCTGGGTGGCAGTGTGAACTGTGAGGAGGATGCTATAAGGCTGCAGGGTGACCTGGATAGGTTGGGTGAATGGGCAGATGCAGTATAATGTGGATAAATGTGAGGTTATCCACTTTGGTGGCAAGAACAAGAAGGCAGATTATTATCTGAATGGTGTCAGATTAGGAAAAGGGGAGGTGCAATGAGGCCTAGGTGTCCTTGTACACGAGTCATTGAAAGTAGGCGGGTACAACAGGCAGTAATGAAACCTAATTGGCCTTCGTAAAAAGAGTTTTTGAGTTTCGGAGCTAGGAGGTCCTACTGCAGATGAGCCCTGGTGAGACCACACCTAGAGCAATGTGTGCTGTTTTGGTTTCCTAATTTGAGGAAAGACATTCTAGCTATTGAGAGAGTGTAGTGTAGGTTCACCAGGTTAATTCCCGGGATGGCGGGATAGACATATGATGAAAGATTGGATCAACTGGGCTTACATTCATGGGAATTTAGAAGGATGAGTGGGGATCTTATAGAAACATACACAAATTTTTACGGGATTGGAAACGCTAGATGCCGGATAAATGTTCACGATGTTGGGGGAGTTCAGAACCAGGGGGTCAAAGTTTAAGAATAAGGAGTAGGCCATTTAGGACTGAGATCAAGAAAATCTTTTTTCAGCCAGAGAGTTGTGAATCTGTGGAATTTTCTGTCACAGAAGGCAGTGGAGGCCAATTCACTGGATGTATTCAAGAGAGCGTTAGATATAGCTCTTAGGGCTAAAGGAATCATGGAATATGGGGAGAAGGCAGGTACTGATTCTGGATAATTAGCGGTGCTGGCTCGAAGGGCCGAATGGCCTACTCCTGCACCTATTGTTTATTGTCTGGTGTCTAAGAGGCCTGTACTTCTCTCAGCCAATGTATGAAACAAAGAGGTGATTAACAAAGATTATCTTCTGGAAATACGTTTTGTAAGATCCTACGTAAGATCCTACGTAAGATTTTGTAAGATTTGTAATAGCCATTTGATAAAACCTTCTTGTTCCTTTCCCCAGTTCTAATCAGGTTGTAATGCCCCCACAAAGGTAAATTGTTTGTTAATTTTAACAATAACATCACAATGAAAAATAGGAGCAGGAGGAGGAGTGGGGGTGGTGGTAGAGACAGGTACAGTAGTGGCATTTACGAGGCATATGAATCTGCAGGGAATGGAGGGAGATGTGCAGGTTATTGGCATCATGCTCGGCACACACATTGTGGACCAATGGGGCTGTTTCTATACTGACCGTTGGTTGTTCTATAAATGTGGAGACTTCAACATGTAACAATGGTCGGGCAAAAGGAAGACTTTCTAAAAGATTGCAAACTTATTGTCAGGGATGAATATATATTGGCTCACAGATCAGCCATTGAAGCAATGGAATGGTGCAAGATCCTATATAAAAATAGTAAATTAATGAGAGATATTACTTTCAAGTCAGATGGAGATCTTTGCTCCCAGTAATTCCGCAAGCCTGTATTAAAGCATCATATATTTGAAGAAATATTGCACCATTACATTTGCAAACTAATATGGAAGACCGTCCGACAGTTGGTTCACCTGTGAAACAGTCGCTTTCAATTTACTTGAATGAGGAATGGGAAATTAAACACAGTCTCAACAGGAATCATTTTGATGAAAAACTGGGGCCAAATTGTTGCATCACTGAATGATCTGATCCAAGCTGTTTTCCCAAGTGTCACTCATCGATATTTGAATTACCACTGAATGCGTGAAAGAACAATTCCAGCAAAGCATGACAATGCAGGCCGTGAATATGAAGTGGACCTGGACACTAGAAATGCATTGACAGTGTGACAGGCTGTACAATTTCCTGTTCAATCTGTCACCACCTGGTTTGCCATCACATAATCCCGAACTAAGAGGAGCTTCAGTCATGCTGGTCAGGAATTTGGATTCACCAACACAAATCAACAGAGCTGGATTATCAGTTCAAAATTACTACCAATGCGATTACAAAATCCTGTAAGCGCTCAACCTAGATAACCAAGCCTAAAGCCCAAGTATTATCTAAAATTAATATACACACTTATGCTGTTGGACAATAAATAACTCCATATGCAATAGTAAGCTTTCTATATGTTAACAAACACATAATAACTACTCAAAAAAGCTGGAGAAACTCAGCGGGTGCAGCAGCATCTACGGAGCGAAGGAAATAGGCAACGTTTCGGCCCGAAACGTTGCCTATTTCCTTCGCTCCATAGATGCTGCTGCACCCGCTGAGTTTCTCCAGCTTTTTTGGGTAACCTTCGATTCTCCAGCATCTGCAGTTCCCTCTTAAACTTAATAACTACTCGTTTGGATGCCAAGTATATCATTGGGGTTATCAAGTGGGCACCTCCCTTCACTGGTGCTTCGTTGAGGTAGGTCCACAACACCTCATAAAGGCTCAACAGTTAGTTCTGGTGTCCAAGAATAACTCAGTAATTCTCAGTAAATTGAGGCAGAATCTCTGGTGAAATGGAAAACGTGTCATTTTTGGGTCAGAAAACCTTCTTCAGATCCAAAATGTCACTCTCCTCCAGAGATGCTGCCTGACCCGCTCAGTTACTCCAGCATTTTGTGTCTATTTTCAGTATAAACCTGCATTTTCAGCTTCTTACACTCAGGAATTGATCATTTGGCCCACAATATAATCTCTACATTTTTATACTGAATTCAAAGGGGAAAAACTGGTAGATTGGAAGCATTAAACATTGAAATCAAAACTAAGCAACTTTGAACAGCAACATTGAAGTTAAGTAATTGTACATACCGTGCAAAGGTACATACCTACATAAATAGAACTATATTCATGTAATTTTTCATATCCATATTTTCAATGTATGCTTTAATTGGTAACTTTAGTTAAATTACATAATGTTAACCCTTAATTATATCATGAAATAATTATATACTTAAGTTAATTTCATTTCATTTCATTTACAAGGGATGTATAAAACCAAATTGCATGGAAATAAATTAAAAAAATTAAAAACTGGCTGCGACTAAATATAGTTTGCCGTTTTAATAATCGGTACTTTTTTAGTCGAAGCCGGTTGCGATACTAGTTGGTGGTTGCCGGAGGTTGCAGGTAGCAACAGGTTACCTGCAGCTTCCGGCAACAACCTGCAACCTCCGGCAACCTCCGGCAACCACCTGCAACCTCCGGCAACCACCTGCAACCTCCGGCAACCACCTGCAACCTCCGGCAACCACCTGCAACCTCCGGCAACCACCTGCAACCTCCGGCAACCACCTGCAACCTCCGGCAACCATCTGCAACCTCCGGCAACCACCTGCAACCTCCAGCAACCACCTGCAACCTCCGGCAACCACCTGCAACCTCCGGCAACCTCCGGCAACTACCTGCAACCTCCGGCAACCACCTGCAACCTCCGGCAACCACCTGCAACCTCCGGCAACCACCTGCAACCTCCGGCAACCACCTGCAACCTCCGGCAACCACCAGCAACCTCCGGCAACCACCTACAACTAGCATCACAACCGGCTTCAACTAAAAAATCACAGATTTTTAAAACGGCAAACTATTTTTAGTCGCGGCCGGTTTTGAATTTTTTGAAATAATCGCCGGAACATAGAAGAAACGGAAACCACTTTCGACCATTAGGGAGACTGACAAAAACCTCCGGGAACCGCACGGAAACCTTAGGTGGGGCGCAAAGTCTCCAGAGGTTTCTGTTCAGGTTTCCTAAGTGGGACGGGCAAAAGTACGCAGGTACAGCAGGCAGTGAAGAAAGCAAATGGCATGTTGGCCTTTATAACACAAGGAGTTGAGTATAAGAGCAAAGAGGTCCTTCTGCAGTTGTACAGAGCCCTAGTGAGACCACACCTGGAGTATTGTGTGCAGTTCTGGTCCCCTAATTCGAGGAAGGACATTCTTGCTATTGTGGGAGTGCAACGGAGGTTAATTAGAAGGTTAATTCCTGGGATGGCGGGACTGTCATATGCAGAGAGAATGGAGCGGCTGGGCTTGTACACTCTGGAGTTTAGAACGACGAGAGGGAATCTTATTGAAGCATATAAGATTGTTAAGGGTTTGGACACGCTAGCGACAGGAGACATGTTCCCGATGTTGGGGGAGTTCAGAACCAGGGGCCAGTTTAAGAATAAGGAGTAAGCCATTTAGACAGAGAGTTGTGAGTCTGTGGAATTCTCTGCCTCAGAGGGCGGTGGAGGCCGGTTCTCTGGATACTTTCAAGAGAGAGCTAGATAGGGCTCTTAAAGATAGCGGAGTTGGGGGATATGGGGTGAAGGCAGGAACGGGGTACTGATTGGGGATGATCAGCCATGATCACATTGAATGGCGGTGCTGGCTCAAAGGGCCGAATTGCCTACTCCTGCATCTATTGTCTAAACATTATTCACGTTATTCCCTTTATCGTGTATCTATCTGTTCACTGTGGATAACTCGATCGTAATCATGTACTGTCTTTCCAATGACTGGTTTGCACACAACAATAGCTTTTCACTGTACCCCGATGCACGTGACAATAAACTAAACGATGGCTCGATTGTAATCATGTATTGTCTTTCTGCAACAACTGCACATAGAACAGTTGGAGTATATTAACCAAGAACAGATCTTATCCTGGAAACAACAGCAGATGCTGGTTTAAATCATAGACACAAAATGCTGGAGTAACTCAGCGGGACAGGCAGCATCTCTGGAAAGAAGGAATCGCGTTGAGACCCTTCTTCAGGCTGATTTAGCACTGATAAGCAAAACACTGGCTTGGTTCATGTATAAAAAGGTAGGCCAATTGGACAAAGGCTGGCAAGTTCCTCATAGTGAACTCTCATGGCTCAAGAGAAATGGGATGAAAAGACAGCAAAATCAAATGTCATCATTTCAAGCTGAATTCCTTAATTATGATCTATTGAATTTTACATAAGCTAAAAATATCCTGTTTTGCTTTACTAAATCTAAAAAAAACAGGTAGTTAAAAATGTCGGAAATTAATGATCAGCGATTTGCAAAAGAACTGCAAGCTCATCACAGCTATGTAAAGAAATGACAAAGTGGACTACAGAAAGTTACTTTATGAACAAATTTAAAACTATCCATGTGTACATGGCGTTTAATGAAACAAATGGATTCCAAAGTAAGTCCCGATTATTCTGTACGAGATGGTGGCACATTGATTCATTTTTAAACTAAGGCACACGACATTGGCAGAAACAAAGAGTGAGGTAAGTCATATACAACTAGGGTCCAGGTTTACACAAGAGTTTTGTCCACAGCGCATTACTGCTTCCGGGGAGACACACCGCCGTGCTCATTGCTTCTATTTTCAGTCAGCTTTTGGCTTGCTTCCTCTTCATAACCAGCTCGGCCAATAATTTGTATCTGATTATGCATTCATCCTGCAGGAAAATAAGAGATTTGACAATAAGTCTACCTAGTCTTATGTAACAGTAAATTGCATTTCTTTACATTCATTAACATGGAAAAAACATGCCAAAGAGCTTGTCCCACCAGCATGCTGGTCCCACCATCAAACTCACCAATCAGCTGGGCAGGAGGCGGGCAACCTGAATTTGGACGTCGCACGGCGTCGGGCGGTGATGTCATCACGCAATGACATGCTGGGCGGTGACATCATCGCGCAATGCCACACGCTAGACGTACGCCGTCAAGATGCTGCGTACGCCCTCAATGCGCCTGCGGGCCAACAGGCCGTTGGCGCGCGGGATTTTCGAACAGGGAAGGATTTTTGGAGCCCCGGGCGATGTCGGGACCAGCCCCGCACAACTCCATACGCCTTCGAAATGGGACCGGCCCCGCGCGGCTGTACGCCTCAAGCGACCACGTTTGGTCGCGCTAGACGCATGCAATCGCATGCTGGTGGGACAGGCCCTTAACTCCCTCCCGAGATCCCTGCCACAGAAACCAGTCTTCAGTCAATTGTATTCATTCCATGTTGTAACAGCTCAGAGCCCATGAAATGGCAAAGGCTATGGGATCAGGCAGCGTCCCTCTACTAGTATTTAAGCCGTGCATTCCTGGACCATTTGCATCTCTAGTCTGGTCAAGCGGTTCCAATAGAATGGCATCTATCAAATCGTGGGGGGGAAACTGCCCAGGTGTATCCTAATCACTAAATGCAGGCAACATTCAAATAAGCCGATTACAGCCCAACAATCTCTCAATTGGCAAACTGATGTCTATTGTCAGCAAGAGCGCCATCATGCAGTATTTACTCATTGATACTCAGCTTGGGTTTCACCAGGACTAGCCAGCTCCAGCATGCACCAAAAGATGTGAATTTTATAGGTACGAGTGACTGCCATTGACATGAAAGCATAATTTAATGTTATGACCATCAGGAGCCCTGGTTATACTGAAGTCAAGCCCACCAGAGTGGCAATATTTACTTGGACAGAGGGTCTTGAGGTCCATAGCTCCCTGAAAGTGCCAATGCAAGCAGATAGAGTTGTGAAGAAGACCTGTGGTATTGCCTTCATTGGTTGGAGCTTTGTTCATAATAGTCAAGAAGTGATGATGCATCTTTATAGGACTTTAGTTAGGTTGCATTTGGAGTGTTGCATGCTGTTCTGGTCGCCACATTACAGGGATGATTGGGAGGCTTTGGAAACGGTGCAGAAGAGGTACATAGAGTAGTGAGAGCCTAGAACACGTTGCCAGGGGTGGTGGTGGTGGTGGAGGAGGCAGATACGATAGTGGTGTTTATGAGGCTATTAGATAGCCAAGTACAGGCAATAGAGGGATATCCATCATGTACAGGCAGATGAGATCAGTTTAACTTGGCATCATATTTGGCACAAACATTGTGGGCTGAAGGGCCTGTTCCTGTGCTGTACTGTTCTACGTTCTGCCAATATTGTTGAGGTCACCATTAACCAGCAACTTGACTTGTGCCATCTACATAAATGTTACAGCAGAACAGTCAAAGACAGGGCAGACAAAGGGTGGTGGGTGTATGGAACAAGCTGCCAGAGGAGGTAGTTGAGGCTGGCATTATCCCAACATTTCAGAAATAGTTAGACAGGTACATGTACAGGACAGGTTTGGAGGGATATGGACCAAACATGGGCAGGTGGGACCACTGTAGCTGGGACATGTTGGTCGGTGTGGGCAAGTCGGGTCGAAGGGCCTGTTTCCACACTGTATCACTCTATGACTTCACGACTGACTCAGCAAGTTCCTCAACCCCACGCCTACAGGTACAAAGCCCAACTCCTCAAATCCATGTCTACATATGCATGTCTGAATTATTATAAACTATGGTCTACAAGCCTGGCTGACTGCTGCTCTACCGAGAGCCAAGGTGCTCATCCTCACTTGGAACAAAACGCTCAATTGTACTGCATTCATTCATTCATTCTTTCTACCAATAGAAGCATACGACTGCAGAGTACCCAAGGGACCAGTAACGTTTTTGAGGAGAGGATTCCAGATTCCCTTTCCAGTGAACTATGCATGAAAAGGATTTGTTTCCCTGCACTGCACAATTTGTAAAGACAGTGCGGCACGTTAGCACAGCAGTAGAGTTGCAACTGTACAGCACCAGAGACCCAGGTTCGATCCTGACTACAAGTGCTATCTGTATGGGTTTTCTCCATTATTTCCAGTTTCTTCCCATGCTCCAAGCTGTGAGGAGGATGCTAGGAGGCTGCAAGGTGACTTGGATAGGTTGGGTGAGTGGGCAAATGCATGGCAGAAGCAGTATAATGTGGATAAATGTGAGGTTATCCACTTTGGTGGCAAAAACAGGAAAGTAAATTATTATCCGAATGGTGGCCGATTAGGAAAAGAGGAGATGCAACGAGATGTGAATTGGTCCACTCTTGGATAGGTTGGGTGTCATGGTCCACCAGTCATTGAAAGTAGGAATGCAGGTGCAGCAGGCAGTGAAGAAAGCAAATGGTATGTTAGCATTCATACAATACCATACAATACAATACAATACGGATTAATTTAAATAGCAAAAGGATTTGAGTATAGGAGCAGGGAGGTTCTACTGCAGTTGTACAGGGTCTTGGTGAGACCACACCTGGAGTATTGTGTACAGTTTCGGTCTCCTAATCTGAGGAAAGACATTCTTGCCATAGAGGGAGTACAGAGAAGGTTCACCAGATTGATTCCTGGGATGGCAGGACTTTCATCTAAAGAAAGACTGGATAGACTCGGCTTGTACTCGCTAGAATTTAGAAGATTGAGGGGGGATCTTATAAAAACTTACAAAATTCTTAAGGGGTTGGACAGGCTAGATGCAGGAAGATTATTCCATATGTTGGGGAAGTCCAGAACTAGATGTCACAGTTTAAGGATAAGAGGGAAGTCTTTTAGGACCGAGATGAGAAAATCATTTTTTACACAGAGAGTGGAGAATCTGTGGAATTCTCTGCCACAGAAGGTAGTCGAGGCCAGTTCATTGGCTATATTTAAGAGGGAGTTAGATGTGGCCCTTGTGGCTAAAGGGATCAGGGAGTATGGAGAGAAGGCAGGGACGGGATACTGAGTTGGATGATCAGCCATGATCATATCGAATGGCGGTGCAGGCTCGAAGGGCCGAATGGCCTACTCCTGCACCTATTTTCTATGTTTTCTATGTGTTCTAAGACGTTTGGACAGGACAAATAATGAATGGCCTGGATAATGGATGTAGAGAGGATGTTTCTTCTAGTGGCAGAGTCTAGGTCCAGAGGGCAAAAGCTCATATCTGGAATGGGAGTAAAAGGGCGTACCCTGAGAAAGGGTTGAGGAGGAATTTTTTAGCCAGCGGGTGGTGAACCTGTGGAATTTATTGCCACGGATGGCCAAGGAGGCAAAGTCTTTGGGTATATTTAAAGCAGAGATTGACAGTTTCTTCATTAATAAGGGTGTCAATGGTTTATGGGGAGGAGGAAGGAGAATAGGGTCACAGAGAAAGGTAGATCAGTCATGATTAAATAGTAGAGTATACTCCTTGGGCCAAATGCCTAATTCTGCTCCTATGACATAAGCATGGATAGGAAAGGTTTAGAGGGGATTGTGTCAAAGACAGGCAGGTGGGACCAGTGTTGATGGTGTAACTTGGTTGACATGGGCAAGTTGGGCCGAAGGGCCTGTTTCTGTGCTGAAGGACTATGATCCCATATGCTGCCTGTATCAAAATCCTCAATGATGTGCATTAGCTTCATAATCAGTGTGAATACGAGGACCGAAATATAGCTTTGGAAGAATGTTGAGTATTTTTAAATGATGCGAGACTGGGGAATATTGATGTTTAAAGGGACCTGGGTGGCCTTATACTCCATTAACTGAAGGCTAAAATGCAATGCAGCAGCCAAAATAATAAGACAGCCTACATTACTGGAAGATTTGAGTAAAAGATTAAATGTGTCATACTACAACTAATTAGGGTCTTGGTGAGATGGCACCTTAAGTATTGTGTTCAATTTGCTCTGCTTAGGAAAGGATATAATTGCTATCGAGGAAGTGTTACAAGGATTCAGCAGACTGGTGCCAGTAAAGATGGATATGTTAAACAAGAAGGTGGAATAGGCAAGAGTTTAACAAAATAGGTGATCTCTCATTGTATAAAAATCTGAGAGGATTTGGAGTAGGTACAAGGACAATAGACAATAGGTGCAGGAGTTGGCCTTTCAAGCCAGCACCGCCATTCAATGTGATCATGGCTGATCATCCCAAATCAGTACCCCGTTCCTACCTTCTCCCCATATCCCCTGACTCCGCTATTTTTAAAATACCTATCTAGCTCTCTCTTGAAAGCATCCAGAGAACCCGCCTCCACCGCCCTCTGAGGCAGAGAATTCCACACTCACCACTCTTTGTGAGAAAAAACGTTTCCTCGTCTCCTTTCTAAATGGCTTACTCCTTATTCTTAAACTGTGGTCCCTGGTTCTGGACTCCCCCAACATCGGGAACATGTTTCCAGCCTCTGGTGTGTTCAAGCCCTTTAACAATCTTATATGTTTCAATGAGATCCCCTCTCATCCATCTAAACTCCAGAGTGTACAAGCCCACCTGCTCCATTCTCTCAGCATATGACAAACCCGCCATCCCGGGAATTAACCTTGTTGCACTGCACTCCCTCAATAGCAAGAATGTCCTTCCTCAAAACTGCACACAATACTCCAGGTGTGGTCTCACTAGGGCTCTGTACAACTGCAAAAGGGCCTCTTTGCTCCTATATTCGATTCCTCTTGTTATAAAGGCCAACATGCCATTTGCTTTCTTCACTGCCTGCTGTACCTGTAGGCTTACTTTCATAGACTGATGTACAAGGACTCCCAGATCCCATTGTGCTTCCCCTTTTCCCAACTTGATGCCATTTAGATAGTAATCTGCCTTCCTGTTTTTGCTTCCAAAGTGGATAACCTCACATTTATCCGCATTAAACGTCATCTGCCATGCAGCTGCCCACTCCCCTAAATCACCCTGCATTCTCATAGCATCCTCCTCACAGTTCACACTGCCACCCAGCTTTGCAATCAGCAAATTTGCTAATGTTACTTTGAATCCCTTCATCCAAATCATTGTTGTATATTGTAAATAGCTGCAGTCCCAGCACTGAGCCTTGCAGTACCCCACTAGTCACTGCCTGCCATTCTGAAAGGGACCCGTTAATCCCTACTCTTTGTTTCCTGTCTGCAAACCACCTCTCTATCCATGTCAGCACTCTACCCCCAATACCATGTGCCCTAATTTTGGCCACTAATCTCCTATGTGGGACCTTATCAAATGCTTTCAGAAAGTCCAGGTACACTACATCCACTGGCTCTCCCTTGTCCATTTTCCGAGTTACATCTTCAAAAAATTCCAGAAGATTAGTCAAGCATGATTTCCCCTTCGTAAATCCATGCTGACTCGGACCGATCCTGTTACTGCTATCCAAATGTGCGGCTATCTAATCTTTTATAATTGGCTCCAGCATCTTCTCCACCACCGATGTCAGGCTAACTGGTCTATAATTCCCTGTTTTCTCCCTCCCACCTTTCTCAAAATGTGGGATAACATTAGCTACCCTCCAATCCACAGGAACTGATCCTGAGTATAGAACATTGGAAAATTATCACCAATGCATCCATGATTTCTAGAGCCACTTCCTTAAGTACCCTGGGATGCAGACCATCAGGCCCTGGGGACTTATCAGCCTTCAGTCCCATCAGTCTACCCAACACCATTTCCTGCCTAATGTGGATTTCCTTCAGTTCTTCTGTCACCCCAGATCCTCTGGCCAGTAGTATATCAGGAAGATTGTTTGTGTCCTCCTTAGTGAAGACAGATCCAAAGTACCTGATCAACTCATCTGCCATTTCCTTGTTCCCCATAATAAACTCACCTTTTTCGGTTTTCAAGGGTCCAACTTTGGTCTTAACACATTTTTTCTCTTCACATACCTAAAGAAGCTTTTACTATCCTGCTTTATATTCTTGGCTAGCTTACCTTCATACCTCATCTTTTCTCCCTGTATTGTCTTTTTGATTATCTTCTGTTGTTCTTTAAACATTACCCAATCCTCTTGCTTCCCACTCATCTTTGCTACGTTGTACTTCGTCGCTTTAATTTTTATACTGTCCCTGACATCCCTTGTCAGCCACAGTCGCCCCTTTCTCCCCTTGGAATCTTTCTTCTTCCTAGGAATGAACTGATGCTGCACCTTCTGTATTATTCCTAGAAACACTTGCCATTTTTGTTCCACTGTCATCCCTGCTAGTGTATCCTTACAGTCAACTTTGGCCAGCTCCTCCCTCATAGCCCCATAGTCCCCTTTATTCAACTATAACACCTTCGATATACCCTTCTCCCTCTCCAATTGTAGATGAAACCTAACCATGTTATGGTCACTACCTCCTAATGGCTCATTAACCTCGAGGTCCTTTATCAAATCCGGTTCATTACACAACACTAATTCCAGAATTGCCTTCTCCCTGGTAGGCTCCAATGCAAGCTGTTCAAAGAATCCATCACAAAGGCACTCTACAAAGTCCCTTTCTTGGGGTCCAGGACCAACCTGATTTTCCCAGTCTACCTGCATGTTGAAATCTCCCATAACAACCACAGCATTACTTTTACTACATGCCAATTTTAACTCCTGATTCAACTTGCGCCCTCTGTCCAGGCTACTGTTGATTAGTCCCATGAGGGTCTTTTTACCCTTACAATTCCTTAGTTTTATCGATACTAGTTCTATCCAGGACGTTTCCCCTGGCTGAGAAGGTCAGTCTCAAAGTACAATGGTACTTTATTGTCACATGTAGATAGGTGGTGAAATTCCTTTTTTGCACAGTTCAGAAAAAAAATCTTACAAAGGGTTAAACCAGTTAGAGAAGGAGCTATTTTTTCCACGCAAATGTTGGTGACTCTATAATATTCCACTCGAGGACAGATGTTGTCATCAAATTCATTCAATACCAAAATTGATACTTTATTTCAATATTAAAAGATATCAAAGGATATAAAGCAAGACAGGATAATGATGTTGATGTCAAAGATCAGTTGTGATCTGGATGAAAGGTGAAACATGTTCACCAAGAGGCTGAGTAGTCTACTTGTGCTTCAATGTGTCTTTGAGTTAATATGTGGTGCCATGATCAAATATTGCACAAGCCACTTTTGTTCATTGACACTATCACCAGTCTTATTAACTCAGATTTTAAATAATAACCAAAACATTACCTTTGTTTTTCCTGGTACACATTTTGCTATTTTGTCCCAGCGTTCAGAAGTTCCCTTTGGATACTGCTGTAAGGCTAGTTCAAGCAATTTTTGTTGATTTTGATTCCACAATTCAACGGTCTCTTCAGAAGACCGAACTCTTGCTTTCCTATTCTTCTCCTCATCACTCTCATCATCATCCGCTTCTGCATTATCAAAGTCCCTCTGCCGCCTTCCTTTCTGTTTCTGCTCCGTTTCTTCTTGGATCATAAAAGTTTGCTCTGAGGTTTTAGCAGCTTTCCGTTTCCGAAGCCTGGTTTCTGCAGCAAGTCTGTCAGTGTAGTTACTTGGATCATCCCCATTCTCAAACCCTTCATGTTCTCCTTCAACCTCCACATCCCTTTTAGTAATTAAGTGGTCAGGTAGGGCTGTTTCACGTTTAGCACTCTTTAAAGTCTGAGATGCAGACTTCAGTTCAAATAGTTTTACTGTTCCTGTTGAAAAACACACACGCATTAATAGGACACATAATTTTCCGAAGTTTACCACAATTTTGCTTTGGTGAACAGGGCTATCAATCCTTAATTGTCCAGTCAAATATGTCCTACTGCTCCACCCTCTAGTAGGTGGTCAATATTTGTATTCAAATGAATCACAGATGTTATGCTATGAAGTTTACGGATAAGCAGCCAGTTACAAGGACGCCCATTAGCTGCCAAGTTGGACGGTGGGGGATTTATCCGAGCAAGACACAAAATGCTAGAGTAATGCAACAGGTCAGGAAGCATCTCTGGAGAGCACGGATAGATGACATTTCAGGTTTTTATCAGAACACACTGGGAAGACACAAGTTTGTGCTTGTACCATAGAAGTGTTTGTGTTTGTGCTTGTACCACAGAAAGTAGTTGAGGCCAGTTCATTGGCTATATTTAAGAGGGAGTTAGATGTGGCCCTTGTGGCTAAAGGGATCAGGGGGTATGGAGAGAAGGCAGGTACAGGATACCGAGTTGGATGATCAGCCATGATCATATTGAATGGCAGTGCAGGCTCGAAGGGCTGAATGACCTACTCCTGCACCTATTTTCTATGTTTCCATGTGCTGGAATGGGTAATGGGTATGGGATCTGTAGCTGCAGGCAAAAATCAAAATGGACCAACAAGGTCTGGTACTCTATGGACAAACAACTTTGACTGGAGATCCTTCTACTTCTGGGTTTCTCTTGTCTCTCCATGCTGTTATTTAAAGTAATTATTATTTTGACAACCTATCACACACATTCTGTGGTCTCTCCATCCTGTCCCTTTCTGCTGTTTAAATCACATCGAGTTACCACCCACAGAATGACTTAATGATCAATGACGGAGGCAAAGCTGGAGCAGAGCTTGAACTATTAAAGCCAAGAATTACATTTTAAAGCTTTTAAAGGTCTTTGATGGAAAACACCAAGAAATAATAAAAAACATTAATATGAAATCCTTTTAAAGATAGCTTCTTCCTCATTAAAGACCCCTTCCCAAGGGCAGCACAGGGGTGTAGCGGTAGAGTTGCTGCTTTACAGCGCCAGAGACCCAGATCCGATCCTGACTATGGATGCTGCCTGTATGGAGTTTGTACGTTCACCCTGTGACCGACTGCGTGGGTTTTCTCCGAGTGCTCCAGATTCCTCCCAGACTCCAAAGATGTACAGGTTTATAGGCGTTGGTAAAAAAGAGTAAATTTTCCCTAGTGTGTAGGATAGTGGGATCTCTGGTCGGTGATTTGGGGATCTCTGGTCGGTGTGGACTCGGTGGGTTGATGGGCCCGTTTCCGTGCTGCATCTCTAAAGTCTAATGCCCTTGTCCCACTTAGGAAACCTGAACGGAAACCTCTGGAGACTTTGTGCCCCACCCAAGGTTACCGTGCGGTTCCCAGAGGTTTCTGACAGTCTCCCTACCTGCTTCCACTACCTGCAACCTCTGGCAACCACCTGCAACCTCCGGGAACCACACGGAAACCTTGGGTTTCCTAAGTGGGACAGGGGCACAAAGGTCTCACAAGCACCAGTGATTTTTTTTATTCAAATAGATGGATTGTAATTCTTCATCAGGTCACATTGAAATAAGATCAGAGATTAAGGTTCATCAATGTAATGCAAACTTCCTCCTGACGTGTATCCATCGATTACTTGCCAGGCTTTGTCCAGCCCCTCCTCTCTTCCGGCTTACTTCCCCATCCCCCACCACAATCAGTCTGGGGAAGGGTTCCGACCCAAAATGTCACCCATCCATGTTCTTCAGAGATGTCGCCTGACCTACTGAATTACTTCAGCACTGTGTGTCTTTGTCGGTACAGTAAACATTGTCATTCGGCAATTCTTGCATTTACATGGGAAATTTGGGGATGGCTGAACACTAAAGAGAACTGTTGGCCAGTCAGCACATTGACCCCAATGGATGACAGGGAAATAAAACACTTAAGCACACAAAGCCATCATGCAAGAAGAAATCTGAAGGCCTTCCTAATTCTTCAATTACAATCACTGTGATTGCAGTTACCTGCATATTTTAACGATCAGAAAATAAAATGCCACGTTATGACTTTGGGTCAAACCAAAGTGAAGGAATATTAGCAAGGCACGAGTTGTACTATACGCGATAATACTTTTTTATTTTTGTGGTCCAATAAATGTATTCTTAGTAAACGGAGGAAGCTGAAATAAACAACTTGCATTTAAATATAGCACACACAACAAAACATACAAAAAGGTACAGACAAATGTCAAACATATGTCGTAATGCACATACCTGGTGTCGCTGAAACAAAATCTTTGACTTGTTTAGCTTTGGTTGTAACCTATTTTAAAAAGAAAAAGAATGGTTTTCAACTCGTTATTAAAATTAAGGGCTGCTAAGAGCAGGGAGGGGGAGAATGCGATTTAATGTGCCAAAAAAATCCATCTTCCAGAATAATGTTTTGATCACAACTCAGTACTGCAAGGATAAGAAGCTGCTTGCAGCCATTGTAAAGTTCTACAGGGAAAATCTCCAGATTTATTCCTTCCCATCTATGCACACTGACTGTTGTGGTATTGGTGTTAAAACCTAATGATCTTTATCCTCAAGCACGTTTACAAGCGATATCTAATATCATGTTAATATTAAGTAAATGGAATAACAGGATAAAGATGTTCACCTGAATATTCCGTATTGTATTCAGAATTTTGGGGTAAAATATATTTAGGAATTACAACACACTCTATATACTGTCATTGTCTGGCATCTTAGATTTTCTGCCTCAACCTTCTGCCTTAGAAATGAGAGTACTACCAGTAACCCACAGTCCACATGTTAAATGAACAAACTTTATGACTCGAGAACTTTGTATTTAATTAATATAGAAATTATATTAGTAGACATTAGATGGGCTAATTGTCTACATGCATCACTTTCTCAAATATTCTGCCAAATTGAAACAACATGCTTGTTTCACGCAGCAGTAAAAATTAAAAATAAAGCTCTATTCGATAACATTTAGTCTGAACGAGGTAGGCATCAATTCCTGCATAATGACCTTGCTTTTGAAACTATTTCTAACTATAATTTATCTTTAAACTAATAAAACTCTGACCTTGGATGTGTATTTATTTGTGTGATGTTCGTGTGCGATTCACATCTCCTCGAAAACACGACGGGCTAACGCTGTAATTTTTACATATTCCAATAGATATTTACGCTGTGAAATCTGTTCAAACATTTCAAATAACTTACATAATAAATGAGCTGATGTCAACCCATTCCCCAGCGCAATATCCCGTGACGTCACAATGGGTCACAGTGCACATTGTTATTCACGCGCTGCGAGTTACGTCACCACCCCCCCTCCCGACTCGCAGTCATTTGATCGACGCAGCCAGCTCCCTGTGGGCCCTGCAGCCCGCAGCCCACTCGCCTCCCCTCCTCTCTCTCCCGTCTCCCCCCCCTCTCTCCCCCCCTTCCCCCCCTCTTTCCCCCCTGCGCCCCCCCCCCCTCTCTCCTCAGGCTGTCCCCCCTACCCCCTACCGCGCGATGAGGGGACGGTACCCAACGGGTCCCACTTGGTCTAGTATATTTATAAAACTATGTATTTGTGTGTGTGATGTTCGTGTGCATTTCACAACTCCTCGAAAACACGATGTGCTAAAGGTGATATTTTTACATATTCCGATGGGAGATTTACGCCGTGGTCAAAAATCACCTATTCTAAAAATTTCATGCATTATTTCTCGAGTTATTTATGAAAATGTTCACAAATGTGCAGAAACGTGGTAAAAATAACTGCTTTTACAGCTGTTTACCCGGTGCTTACAGCTGTGACGTCACAGTGGGATTGTAGCACTACTCGCAACATTATTGCTATCCAACTGCACTGAGTTCTGCTCGCCCTAGCAAAAGTCACAGTACACTGAGCTCTGCTAGCTAGCAAGTGCAAATGTATTTTTTTAAAGTTTAAAAATGAGGTATATAAGGCGAAATGAGCAGCCCCTGCGCAGTTGTCGGCTATGGTTGAGTGGTGGAATATTGTGTTGGGGAACAGGTTGCGTCGGGGGACCAGGCCTCCCGTGGGGGCTATGGGTGAGTGGTGGAATATTGCGCTGGGGAATGGGTTGCGTTGGGGGACCAGGACTCCCGTGTCACAGTGACCCAACGGGTCCCACTTGGTCTAGTGAAAAATAAAAGTCCCTCATGCTAAGATAATTTTTTTTAATTACACAATATTTAGCAGTTGTCAGAAAGCATATTTTTAAAATCTCATAAGACACTGTTTTCAGATTAAAGTGACTGACGCGCGCAAAACCGCCAAGTTGCACGACATTCACGCTGACATATGATGCCATGCGGGTGACGTCCGGAGACCACAGATGGGCTGTAAAATTTTCTTCCTTCAATGCATGGATTTTAAATAATATATTAAAATTAATACAATAAAATCAATTATGCAAATGAAAATATGTCTGAGCCGTTCAGTATTATTTATTGATGTATTGGTCCGCTTCCAGATCCAATCACCGTCTCTATAACTTTTACATAGAAACATAGAAATTAGGTGCAGGAGTAGGCCATTCGGCAACTTCGGCCCTTCACCGCCATTCAATATGATCATGGCTGATCATCCAACTCAGTATCCCGTACCTGCCTTCTCTCCATCCCCCTGATCCTCTTAGCCACAAGGGCCACATCTAACTCCCTCTTAAATATAGCCAATGAACTGGTCTCAACTACCCTCTGTGGCAGAGAGTTCCAGAGATTCACCACTCTCTGTGTGAAAAAAGTTCTTCTCATCTCGGTTTTTCCCCGATTTCCCCCTTATCCTTAAGCAGTGACCCCTTGTCCTGGACTTCCCCAACATCGGGAACAATCTTCCTGCATCTAGCCTGTCCAACCCCTTAAGAATTTTGTAAGTTTCTATAAGATCCCCCCTCAATCTCCTAAATTCTAGAGAGTATAAACCAAGTCTATCCAGTATTTCTTCATAAGACAGTCCTGACATCCCAGGAATCAGTCTGGTGAACCTTCTCTGCACTCCCTCTATGGCAATAATATCCTTCCTCAGATTCTGGGACCAAAACTGTACGCAATACTCCAGGTGTGGTCTCACCAAGACCCTGTACAACTGCAGTAGAACCTCCCTGCTCTGAGACTCAAATCCTTTTGCTATGAAAAGCTAACATACCATTCGCTTTCTTCACTGCCTGCTGCACCTGCATGCCTACTTTCAATGACTGGCGTACCATGACACCCAGGTCTCGCTGCATCTCCCCTTTTCCTAGTCGGCCACCATTTAGATAATAGTCTGCTTTCCTGTTTTTTGCCGGGATGGATTCAATGAGTGTAGACTGAACTCCCCTCTCCGCTTCCTGCCCCTATCCCTCCTTCTCCACTCCCCCTGCCCTTCACCGCTCCCCTCTCCTCCCCTTTTTCCCTTCCCCCCACTCCACTCTTCTCCCCCTTCTCCACTCCTCCCCCTCACATCCCTTTCTCCTCCTCTCCCTCCCTTCGCCCATTCTCCAACCCTCACTTTCCCCGACGCCCCCTATTTGTGGACCCAGCCTGTGACAGCTAGATCCCACTAATAGTACTGCACAAAGGCCACATCATCTGTTTTTTAGTAACATTGACTATGTAGCAATGTTACAAAATTTGGAGATTTTAGAACTCAAGTCTGCAATTTATCCCATCAGATAAAGCAAAAAAGGAGTTTAATTTGACACCCAATTCACTTTTATATCTTCAGTATTAAAAAAGCTATGGCCATTTTCATACTCGGAAATTAGCATCATGTTCCTATTGATTTTCCATTGACTTAACACAAAAGCTGTGATCGAGGACAGTCTAAAGCCCATAACTTTATTAAAAATTAAGAGAACTGAAAGAAATTTTCAGTTATTATAGATTGAAGCATTCTGAAACAAATATTAAACAATCTTACTTGGATGACCTGAAATTAAAGCATATAATTAGTTAGTTACCCAATTGTAGCTAATTTCAAAATTCAATTACTAGACCTAAACATCTATCCATTTCTTAAGGAAAGATTAACATTTTTAAATAGCCTGTGTCCAAATAACATTCACACAAGAATTCACAATAAAACATGATTTTTAAATCTCATTGACAATATTTATAGGCCAAATGGAAGGGATTTAGTGTTCAATTGCTGTAAATTAATGGCCATTTAATGGGATTCTGTGGAACGCGCTGGTTTAGAATGCTGCCATTGCGGTGAATTTGTACCCCATGTCGGCATGAAAGATACTGCCGGTTCAGATGGGCCCCCAAGTCAGCTACTCGCAACATAAAATTTGTATAAAGGGATCTTAAGAAGCCCTTTTTAATGTAAAAATAAACAAGCTACCTTGCGTTGTCCCCTACATGAGATCCGTCCCGTTGTCGGGGTTCGTGGCTTTAGAGGATGATTTTTAATCTACTATAACAATTAAATAACCCAATTTAGTTTAAAAATACCTGAACGAATTTTGCAGCGATTTTCTGTCAGCAACTAAGTAGGCTGAACAACATCGATTGCAACAGCCTAGAGAAAATCGCGTTTCAAACCCGCCCCTCTCTCAAAGGTGCCAAAGTCGCGCACACGGGCAGCGACAGAACTGCAGCACCGCTGAAGGTAAGTTTTGCAACATACCTAGACTATGGGATGACTGCAGACTTTGGGAACAACAAAATGGGTGGTGGGTATTTAGACTCAGTGGCCGTGGAGCAGGTGGGGGGCACTGGTTCATTGACAACATTGCCTGTACTCAGTTGAAAATTCCGCTGCCTCTGGGGGTTTGGAGAGACCATTGGAAGAGAGATCTGCCGTCGATAAATAAAAACGTCTATAAATAAAAGTGAACGACTCCGACATCTTTTCATTTGCACAATTGATTTTATTGTATTAATTTTAATATATTAACGTTTAAAATCCATGCATTGAAAGAAGAATATTTTACAGCCCATCTATGGTCCCTAACCCTAACCGTGCGTCACCCACATGACCACATACGTCTGCGTGCGACAGGGCGCACGGCATGATGAGACTCCCAAATGTCGCCCCAAATTTTGAATAATCCAAAATCCTGGGGCGACAGGGACACACCGCGCATCACCTACGCTTCACTATATGCGTCACCACGCGTCACGCCCCGACCACGACGTGATAACCCCTTTCCCGTCTGTCGCCAAAAATGTCGCCAAAGTGGGACCGGCCCTTAACTTGGAATGACTGTCCCTTCTGTAAAACTGCAATATAACATTGATGAATGCACGCACTTGTTCTGCATTCGTATCTTGTACAGTCCTTCATTATAGAATGACAAACTAACCACACAAAACATTTCCTGATCTATTCTGCTTATTAGATTTTTCTTAATTTCTATAGATATTGCATTGCATATTAAAGTCCAGGCTATCTTGTCAATGAATGAAGAATCATCAACTCTCCTCCAGTAGCCACATGATAAAATTCTAAAAGCTAAAATGATTTCCTTTCATAAACAAGCGACAGATTGGTATTTTCCAAACTATTAGGACAAAGGCTGTTAATCATGTCCTCATTCTTATTGCTTTAAAGGACACAGGGGACAACCTATCCAACTCCAGTACTTTTTGGCACATGCTGTCAGGCTCCACACTAATTAGAAAGGTCTGCTCGCATCATCCCACCTGTCTGTTGTTTTGTTTTCTACCCGACTCTTATCTGCATGGACAGTAAATCCCCTATCAGCTTGCTATCAAGGCTCGAATACAAGAGATTAATGACCGCAGAGGGAAATGGAATCAGTTTACATGCTCAGAGTTGAATGAATAATATTACTTTACAAGTCATTTAAGCCTTCCCTGCCTCTAATTTAGTACACTAGTAGTTAATAATCACACTGCAGCCTGGCCGACACTTAAATTCATGCCCATATTAAAAAAAACTGAAGAACAACAGGTCAAATGTTTGTTGTACACTCACAATACAAGCTACAGTGGGGCAGTTACGAGAACTGGGCCTGAAGCTACAATCGTAACTCTGAAAATGGGTCAAAGAACAGATGTTAGAAATCACTAAAAGAAACTTGGTCCAGGTAATAGGGCCAACAATTGTGAGCTTCTAGTGAAGAAAGCAAACAGGGACTAAGGTTGACATTGCAAATTAAAACCCAGTTGTGATAATACTGATAACTGAATAAGTGATTAAATGATAACTGAAAGCACAAAACTCAATCTCTGCCAATTTAAAATAAGAACAGAAAATGCTAGAAATACCCAGGTCAGGTGACATCTGTGGAGAAGCCATTCAGTTTGTTGACTGCATTACAGTTGAAAAGTGAGAAAACAAATGTAGAGTGAGGAATTTGAGCGAGGAATCCTAATGTGAGGAAGGACATTGTTGCTATTGAGGGAGTGCAGCGTAGGTTTACAAGGTTCATTCCCGGGATGGTGGGACTGTCATATACTGAGAGAATGGAGCAGCTGGGTTTGTACACTCTGGAGTTTAGAAGGATGAGAGGATATCTCATTGAAGCATATAAGATTGTCAAGGGCTTGGACACGCTAGAGGCAGGAAACATGTTCCCAATGTTGGGGAAGTCCAGAACCAGGGGCCACAGTTTAAGAATAAGGAGTAAGCCATTTAGAACGGAGTCGAGGAAACACTTTTTCCTCACAGAGAGTGGTGAGTCTGTGGAATTCTCTGCCTCAGAGGGCGTTGGAGGCAGGTTCTCTGAATGCTTTCAAGAGAGAGCTAGATAGGGCTCTTAAAATTAGCGGAGTCAGGGGATATGGGGAGAAGGCAGGAACGGGGTACTGATTGGGGATGATCAGCCATGATCACATTGAATGGCAGTGCTGGCTCGAAGGGCCAAATGGCCTGCTCCTGCACCTATTGTCTATTGAATGTAGAAACAAAGAACTACAGATGCTTGTCAACAAAGAGGCACAAAGTGCTGGAATAACTCAGCGAGTTAGGCGGCATGCCTAGAGAACATGGATATGTGAATTTTTGGGGAACGGCCCTTCATTTCGTTGTCTCTGTAATGCTAATGCATTTCGTTGTCTCTGTACTGTACACTGACAATGACAATTAAAATTGAATCTGAATCTGAATTCATCAGCCGGACCTGAAACTTTATCCATGTTCTGCAGGAATGCTGCCACGAGTACCTACGACTAGCATCATGACCTACCTATGAACTCGTGACGACCATGCTGCAAGTATGAGTCAACAGCAAACTCGGCAGAGGTCGTGAATTAGGTCGTGAAAGTAGGAGTAGGCACTTTAGGCAGCAACTCCACCGCTGTGCCACAATGCTTTTATACATACTTTTATCTTTATCACAATCTTATACATACTTTCATCACTCCAGATACAACTAAACAATCCTTGAAAGCATTAAATATTATACACTGAAGGCAGTGCTACATACAACCCAGTACATATCAAATCCTACTCGCCCATTACCACTGTCTGGACTTGACCTAATGCTAGCAGTCCATTGCCCAATATACTTGTCCCAAAAATCTTCATTATCATATGTAGTGCCTTTCAAACGTTTGCTTCACCTACCCTTCCAATTTGCTCTGCTTCACCTACATCTCCCAATTAATTTCCCTTCCCTGAAATTGGGGTTGTTCTCCATGGAACCAAGCAAATTGAGAAGAGACCATATATTGTTTTAACTTAGGGTTAACAAACTATATCTTGTGCTCCAGCAATAGACAGTCCACGTTTCAGCTCGAAACCCTTCACATAGACAGCAAATGTAGAGAAGGAGGGAAATAACCAGTATAAGTAGGTTGGGGAGGGTAAGAGGTGGCTCATGATCTGGCAGAAATAAAGTGGATACAGTTGAATAAGGGTTGGTTGGTAGATAACAGCATAGTGAGGGAGGAAAGGGTGAAGGTAGCAACAGAAGCAGGGAGGTGGGAAGTGAAGAACATAAGGCTGCAGGTTCTGGAATCTGGTAGGAAAGGAAGCAGCATCTGGGAAGAACATGGATGGGTGACGTTTTGGATCAGGACATAGAAACATAGAAAATAGGTGCAGGAGTAGGCCATTCAGCCCTTCGAGCCTGCACCACCATTCAATATGATCATGGCTGATTATCCAACTCAATATCCTGTACCTGCCTTCTCTCCATACCCCCTGATCCCTTTAGCCACAAGGGCCACATCTAACTCCCTCTTAAATATAGCCAATGAACTGGCCTCAACTACCTTTTGAGGCAGAGAATTCCATAGATTCACCACTCTGTGTAAAAAATAATTTTCTCATCTCAGTCCTAAAAGACTTATCCTTATCTTATCCTTAAACTGTGACCCCTTGTCCTGGACTTCCCCAACATCGGGAACAATCTTCCTGCATCTAGCCTGTCCAACCCCTTAAGAATTTTGTAAGTTTCTATAAGATCCCCCCTCAATCTTCTAAATTCTAGCGAGTACAAGCCGAGTCTATGTAGTCTTTCTTCATATGAAAGTCCTGCCATCCCAGGAATCAATCTGGTGAACCTTCTCTGTACTCCCTCTATGGCAATCAGATTAGGAGACCAAAACTGTACGCAATACTCCAGGTGTGGTCTCACCAAGACCCTGTGAACTGCAGTAGATCCTCCCTGCTCCTATACTCAAATCCTTTTACTATGAATGCTAACATACCATTCGCTTTCTTCACTGCCTGCTGCACCTGCATGCCTACTTTCAATGACTAGTGTACCATGACACCCAGGTCTCGTTGCATCTCCCCTTTTCCTAATCGGCCACCATTCAGATAATAGTCTACTTTCCTGTTTTTGCCACCAAAGTGGATAACCTCACATTTATCCACATTATACTGCATCTGCCATGCATTTGCCCACTCACCCAGCCTATCCAAGTCACCTTGCAACCTCCTAGCATCCTCCTCACAGCTAACACTGTCTTCGTGTCATCCACAAACTTGGAGATGTTGCATTCAATTCCCTCATCCAGATGATTAATATATATCTTGTAAATAGCTGGGGTCCCAGCACTGAGCCTTGTGGTACCCCACTAGTCACTGCCTGCCATTCTGAAAAGGACCCGTTTACTCCTACTCTTTGCCAGGAGACCCTTCTCCAAACTGATTGTGGAGGGGTGGGGTAGCAAACTGGAAGAGGGTTCTGTATTATATTTATCTTTCCCTTTCAACATATAATACAAGTTCACCAATCCTAACACACATGCATCTATCTGCACACAGAAGTGTGAAATTATATTTGTAAATATCAGTAAACACGCACAACATTACAAAACAATGTGTGCCTCTGTTTTTATTCAACTATTGAAACTTGAGTTACTTTTAAGATATCTTTCAAGATAGGGTTTTTGAACAGATTTTTAAAACATGATTATTCTTGTTTGGTAACTTCTGGATTAGAAAGTGGGGATATAGAAAGGCAGTTGTCAACTGCAGAAGGAACAAGAATCAAAATAAGAATGAAGGTGACTGGCAAAAGAACCAAGGTAAAAATATAAGCACATTGAGAAGTTTATGATCTAGAATATAACCTCAATGGGGTGCAAGTAGTGAAAGAAGATGTTCAAAAGGGAACTGGAAAGGTACCTGGAAGGAAAGTGCATGGTTATGGGGATAAGATGGGACACGAGATCAACTGGATTCTGTGAACTCAGTGGGCCAAATACCTCTTTTTTGAGATTCTGCATTAAAGTTCAGCCTTGATTCCACCCTCCTTTGTCCACTTGCGATCCACCACCTACTATCCTTCTTCTCCATGAACCACTATCTTAATCATGAAATGCCTCTATACCACAAACCAATTTTCTGAGTCTGCATCTGTTTGAATTATTTTAAGGAAGTGTCACGGGTATTTCTTCGAATATTACAGAATGTCGTGTAATTAGGGTAATTACAGAACGTCTGAAGAAGGGTTTCGGCCCGAAACGTTGCCTATTTCCTTCGCTCCATAGATGCTGCTGAACCCGCTGAGTTTCTCCAGCTTTGTGTAACCGTCGTGTAATTAATATTGGGCAAAAGATGGCACCTCAGGAAAACAAACCATTACCCTTGTTCAATCACTTTCTAAACAAAGCACAGGAGGCTAATATTCAGATTTTTCAAAAATAAGCATAATCATAGAAGTAGTTGACAAATCTTATGAACTTAATTACAGAATTGCTCAGAAATAGTAAAAAGCAGCAAACAACTTCCACATCAGCTTTGCAACATTTTGGTCTGCCCCAATTTTATTTTGAGTCAGAACTTAACTTGATTCTTTTAACAACAATTTGTACATATAGTGCAATTAACTAATGTGGCATCATATGATGCACCATTAAGAAAGATCAGAGATCCAGCCATAGAAAGGCAATCACAAATTTGGTTAATAAAGGTGGGCATTAGGGTATGCAAGCGAGGTTGCTTAGCAGAGTGGACTAAATAAGCGTAGACAGCTCAAAAAGCTGTAGGCTGTGACAGATTTACAAAGACATATTGTGGTGATGGGAGGTGGGGGCAGCAAATAAAACTTTTGAAATGAACATTATGAATTTTTAATCTCAAAGTATTTGGTTACTGATTCCAATGGACAAGAACACAATATATGCAAGTTGGGACATGGACAAATATCCGTAACAATATATTGCTTACATTAAAAGCTGTGATAAAGTGACATATTTGCATCGCAGCTCCTTTACAAAAGGATTTTCAACAACTAACACCAATCATCAAGATACTTTTTCAATTACAGCTTGCAAATTTCAAAAGCCAGACCATTCTGCAATGGCTAACTGGAAAATAACAATTTTGAACAGGTCACACTTTTTAGATTGGCACGAGATTTTCTTTAAACAAAAGGGAATATGTTGAATCAGCACTAAATACAAATGTTTATTTAAAAAAAAGGTAAACTCAGAAAGATAACACCCCTGTTCAGGAGACAGCAATGCCTTCAATATTAAACATGAGTACGACTATTGAAAATAAATATTTCCCTTTGTAAATGTTAATCAGATTTATTATTTATTTATTTATTTACATTTAAACAATGTCCTGATGTGGCGCAGTTTCTGCTGTAATTCAATAACAAAAGCACAATTAATTTGAACTTTCAGTTTGCAGATTTTTTAAAACCCTCAAAATAACAACATAGGAAACAAATTCTGGCAATTAGTTTTTATGTGATTGCTGTGCAACAAATGGCATTTTTAAATTATGCTTTCAGCACTGGCGACAATTTTTTTTTTTTAAAAAGGTACTCAATCTAAAACAGCTGTTAAATCTTGCCATTCAATCTGTAATTATATCACGTTGCCTGGGTGCCGTAAAATATAAACCATCTTCTAAAAAACCAATCTAACAAATACCCTTTCACGGCTCAAAATGGCATGGTTTTGTACTGTGTTATCGTCTTCCTGTGATCACATTACAGTAGTCCAATCCTCCAAGTACCAGAATCCTCATACAACTGATCAATTACAGCTGTTGATTTAGTGATTGAAACTCCTCCACATCTGCTTCTTGCTTAGTTAATAGTTTACTTCCAGGTCCTAAAAAGGACTGCAGTTCTCTTTAGCCAGACATAGTCTAACCATAGCTATGTTGCCTTTACACTGCCTGTCTTGATCAGTTTTGTCACTCAATGTACAATGCAAATCCAAGTGACTCACATCTGCCACTGATCGACCCAATTCGTGAGCAATCTTTTCCCATCGACCTGGAGTACCCCCTGGGAACTTAACCATACTTCTTGTCAGCTGGCTGAGGTCCTCTTCTGTCCAGTGAGGTGCCTGTAACAATGTTCAAAATAACAAGGGGGTAAAAGTCACAAAGCATGAATTAAATCCAAACACAAGCCTTAGCAATTAAGTACATTGCTTCATTTAGAACATTAACAATGTTAAAATAAGTGGCATATTTATGTAGTGGCCACTTTGAAAGAATACCTAATTTCACAGAAAATAATCCCATGGAAAAATACTATTATCATGATGAACACCACACAAGAATATTCTTAAATCTGGTGTGCATGGTTTAAAAAATACCCACCGTGAAACATCTCAAATTGAATGTTAAAAAATTAATCCCTGAAGATATAAATACTTTATATATAATAATCTCTGACCCTAGTAATGAACAACCATGTATCATGGGGTTTGTATTACTAAGCCGTCAGCACAGAGTGCAGTCACAGAGGTGAGTGACCCTAGGGACCATCTCCACAGCGACCGCAAAGCCTCTTGCTGACACTAATCCTCCCTGTCATTCTCCCACTGTGCTCAAACCACAGTGACATCCGCCTGCTGCACTGCAAGCTTAACGGGGCCTTCTTGACTTTTCACTGCTGCCCCTAATCGATGGTTCAAACATGCTCCTTTCACCATGTCCAAATGGCAACTTCAGTCATAATCAAAGCACAGCATCCTGTAAAGTGTTTCTCGACAGGCCGAGTCATTTGCATTAATTTGCAAAGTGGTCTATGTTATTCAGAGTTGTGTATTGCTTCTACAAAGAATGTTCCCTGAAGTTGATAACAGAGCATAAATGGACCTGCCACTTAAACTAAACAATTGCTAAAATGAGATTAATGCTTCAGCGTTTTCATGACTTCCTACACAAGTCCTTTCCATTCAAAATAACTTTCAACAAATTGGTATAACTGCAACTACTATTTTTAGAATATTTGTAATTGTGCCCCAAATCATATTGCAAGTAAAACATAATATTAAAACAAATTAATTTAATAACATCCCACATTGAGGGCATGCATTCATTTCCTAAATGTGCAAAAGCCATAGCACATGCAAATTGAAAATAAAATTCTTAATAAATCTTCTGGATACAATATAGTTAACTTAGAAAATTCATGTAATGTTGTAAATACATTTACAATTCTTTTTTTTAATTCAGAGGTCAATTGATTACAAAATAGATAAAGCATTTCACTCAAAAAGTTGATGTCTCTTTTAAAAGCAGGCTATAGTTTCTAATAGTTTGTGATGTATGTGGTGTTAGGATTGTACTTCTAAAACTTCGAACATGAAATAAATTACTGGAATTTATGCAAACACAATGCAGCTCTGAAAATCATCATAAAAATGTGGTAATGTCACTTAAACAGAATATTGACACCAGGTTTTTTCTTGAAAGGTTCAAGCCATTGTGCAGCTGTTCAGTGATATTTCGAATATGTTGCAATTCCTTAAAAGTCTTTGTATTGCTCTAATGTTTACACTGCACCTTTGCCCTAAACTCGGGTCATATCACACAGTATCATATTACACTGCAGTGCATGTGCTCGATGCAGTGAGGCCAGAATGAAGCAGGAACTCAAAGTACATACTTATAAGAGCTGCATTTCAAGTTACTCATTATGGACAGCTTTAGACAAGGATTGAATTGGAGTTTCTGTTGCAAATCAAAGATGCGCGATTTAATTTTTAGTTGAAGCATGTCAATTATAATCAACAATCTGCTCTGCTGCCTTTCTCAGACTGCTGCAGCAATAAATAAATTAAAATAATATTCAGACCAGCATTCTTTATCTGGTAGTTAAATACAAATCAATTGACAATTATAGCTGTTCAATTCACCATTACTGTTATACATTTGGTTTGTAGGGTTTTAACCAAAATAGTAAGTTTCATGTTCCCACAGCAGTCGAACAATGTGCACTAATATAATATCAATTTTAATTGGCAAAAATAAATTATCTTTTTAGACAGATTTACAACACTTCACTTTTTACAATAGTAAAAACCATTAAATCAGTTTTTTACTAGTAAGCATGGCATTATTTTTGCAATATTATAGATAATTAAAAGATGCTAGCTGAAGAATGACATTTCAGAATTATTAGTTTTTTGTATCAAACATA
This sequence comes from Leucoraja erinaceus, assembly GCF_028641065.1. Classification (NCBI taxonomy): domain Eukaryota; kingdom Metazoa; phylum Chordata; class Chondrichthyes; order Rajiformes; family Rajidae; genus Leucoraja; species Leucoraja erinaceus. The sequence continues at coordinate 20,768,770 of NC_073378.1, read as the reverse complement.
ACCAGAGCAATATGGTTAAGTTGTAAAGGGCTTTCAGGAGCTCAAACGGCATTTGCAATTCATCAAAAAAGATGTTCAATACCTTTAACTTTAATTTGTATTAACCACCTTTAATTAGCTTCATAAATTCATGTCATATGCTTGTTACAGACTAAAAATGGATTACCAAAAAAAAATTAATCGTAATGTTAACAAATGTTAAAAAAACTCCAGCGTCCACTATATTAAAAATAATCAATATTTTAAGCAAAAATTTAACGAGAATCACACACACACACACTCACAGGTACTGCTTCACCGTAATGGCTGCAATCCATCCCAAGTCATTAATTAAAAATTCCACAGATACAGCCAACTGTGTCTCCAGACAGAATAAATACTGCGGCACAAACTCCTTATAATCAGGAGTTAAATAAGTTTAAGGTGCTAATTGCCTGAGCAGTTTCTTCCTGATTTAACACTGAAACAAACATAGCTATTACAGTCAACTGGAAGCTAAGCATGCTGTTTTGTTGTTGAAAGTCTTGTGCCTCACAATTTCTTTTGGAACCAAGACCCAAAAAATCCATCCCTGCAGTACATCAAAGTAATGGCAGATGCCACATGGCGAGGAGACAGCTGTCATTATTACGCTTGCATTCTAATGCGACTGTAGCCTGCTCAGATATGTGACCTCAACCCAATTAAATGTTTCCAGAACACAATCTCTGCACTGATGGGAGACTAGATTTACATTCAGTACAAATGCCTCAGTCATATTTATATATTACATTTGGGCAATTTAAAATAAAACACCAATTCATAAAACCAGCAGGACTTTATTTCACAGTGCCCTCCATAATGTTTGGGACAAAGACCCATCATTTATTTATTTGCCTCTGTACGCCACAATTTGAGATTTGTAATAGAAAAAAAAATCACATGTGGTTAAAGTGCACATTGTCAGATTTTAATAAAGGCCATTTTTATACATTTTGGTTTCACCATGTAGAAATTACAGCAGTGCCTGTACATAGTCCCCCCCCTATTTCAGGGCACCATAATGTTTGGGACACAGCAATGTCATGTAAATGAAAGTTATCATGTTTAGTATTTTGTTGCATATCCTTTGCATGCAATGACTGCTTGAAGTCTGCGATTCATGGACATCACCAGTTGCTGGGTGTCTTCTCTGGTGATGTTCTGCCAGGCCTGTATTGCAGCCATCTTTAGCTTATGCTTGTTTGGTGGGCTAGTCCCCTTCAGATTTCTCTTCAGCATATAAAGGACATGATCAATTGGGTTCAGATCGGGTGATTGACTTGGTCACTCAAGAATTGACCATTTAACTTTGAAAAACTCCTTTGTTGCTTTAGCAGTATGTTTGGAATCATTGTCTTGCTGCAGAATGAACCGTCGGCTGAGTTTGTTTGAACTTGAGCAGGTATGATGTGTCGTCTATACACTTCAGAATTAATTATGCCACTACCATCAGCAGTTGTATCATTAATGAAGATAAGTGAGCCAGTACCTTCTGCAGCCATACATGCCCAGGTCATAACACCCCCACCACCGTGTTTCACAGATGAGGTGGTATGCTTTGGATCTTGGGCAGTTCCTTCTTTTCTCCATTCTTTGCTCTTGCCATCACTCTGATATCAGTCATCTTTGTCTCATCTGTCCGCAAGACCTTTTTGCAGAACTGTGGTTGCTCTTTTAAGTACTTCTTAGCAAACTGTAACCTAGCCATCTTATGTTTGCACCTTGCAGTGTAGCCTCTGTATTTCTGTTAATGAAGTATTTTGCAGACAGTGGTCATTGAGAAATCCACACGTGATTCCTGAAGAGTGTTTCTGATCTGACGGACAGGTGTTTGGGGATTTTTCTTTATTAAAGAGAGAATTCTTCTGTGGAGGTCTTCCTTGGCCTGCCAGTCCCATGGTGATTAGTAAGCTCACCAGTGCTCTCTTTCTTCTTAATGATGTTCCAAACAGTTGGTTTTGGTAAGCCCAAGGTTTGGCTGATGTCTCTAACAATTTTATTCTTGTTTCTCAGTCTCATAATGGCTTCTTTCACTTTCATTGGCAAAACTTTGGTCCTCGTGTTGATAAGCAGCTATAAAAGTCTGCAAATGTGATGGAAAGACTGGAGGAGAGACCAAGTGCTGAGAGCTCTCTTATACCCGCATTAAGGAGGCAATTAAACACACCCGAGCAATTACAAATGCCTGTGAAGCCATGTGTCCCAAACATTATGTTCCCTGAAATGGGGGGGACTATGTATAAACACAGCAGTAATTTCTACATGGTGAAACCAAAATGTATAAAAATGACCTTTAATAAAATCTGACAATGTGCACGTTAACCACATGTGATATTTTTCTATTACAAATCTCAAATTGTGGAGCACAACGGCAAATAAATAAATGATGGGTCTTCGTCCCAAACATTATGGAGGGCACTGTATGTACTGCACAGGTTTGTTACCCGTCCTCCACTAAAAACATTTTGTGGATAGATGCGTTTGCGGAAGGTATGAAATCCCCCATCAGGAAAATTGCATTTTATTTAATTAATTTTGATGCTGTTTTGTTTTTAAGATGACACCTTAAGACAAGAAATACATTTTATCTTAACTACGTTATATTCAGCATGTTATTTGCCTATTTTAAACAATATAAATATTTTTTGTCTTAAAAGTTAATGAGGAATATTTGGCTCTTTTGATTTTTAAATTAAATTTGGTACTCAAAGGATTCATTTTACTTAATAAAAATCATGATCCCGAGGAGTTTGTAAGTTCCGTCGCCGCAGGGGATCCCAATGGGGCTGACAAAATGACTGAGACAAAAATGATCATTAAAGGATTAACAGTTTTAAAAAATCATTATAAAATGCTTCTGCCAATTGTAAACCTCAGTCTAACCAGCTTTCATGCATTCAACAAGCATAAATTCATTAGCTCAAAATAGACAGCATCCACACTATTTTTTATTTTGCAAATGATTTCTAATAATTGCAACAGTAGGATCATTTGAAAGAATACATAATATTGTAGGATGATTACTGATCCCTATTCTTGCTGAAACCATACTAACTATATCTGATACGGTCCTGACATGCTCACTTGTTTCGTACAGAAGAGAACGTAATGCTTCAACAAAGACCATTGTTCTTGGAATTGAAAGGTTAGAAAGAAAATCTGCCACTACTATTGATGGTGCTTGCGTTATATGATTCAGCCTCCTCATCTTTTGCCCAAGTAGAGAACATTTCAGACTGCGGTTTAAAAAAAAAGCTCTTTAAACTCCGTAAGGTGTAGTGTGCTAGGAGTTTCACTTTGCACTTTGACTTCAAAGTTTCTTCAATTACTACTATATACAGGGTACAAGGGAAATGTTGAATAGAGAGATGGTGAAGCAGAGGGGAGGGAGAGGGGGGATACATTACAATTATGCTCTTTAAGAAACACCACAGAAGCACTACACAGAATGATTAGAATCATTGAACTTGCATCCAAATTCCACAAATATTTTTGCTCATGTTAGGTCAATTGCAAAATTTCAAATTAGTATTAATAGGTTTTTATTAGGCATGGGGCATAAGGATTTTAAAATACTAAGGCAAGTAGAACGACTTATGTATAATAAATCATGTGGTTTGCTCTCTGCCAGAAATCAGTCCATAAAGCAGGGCGATCTTAGTGATTTAAATATACAACTTACAATTAGTTAAAATGAAAAACTTCATTTTTTAGTCTTTAGAAAGTTTACTCCATTACTTATAATTAACGAATACTGATTGCCACAGAAATAAAAAGCACCATTAAACTTTCTCTCCTTCAACAAAAAAGTGAATGTTTTCATATTTTGTTTTATAAGGGAGAATCATTGCTCTAGGGCATTAGATTTTTTATCCTCATCATTGAACTTCACAAGCAATAATTGTAGAATGAGATAATATACTTAATGTAGCAAAGCTTCCCAAGGCACTTCACAGAGGCATTATCAACAATATTTAGTACCTTCTCCATATGGCAGATAACTATGGCAATGAAGTGGACTTTAAAAGGCATATATGAAAGTGGAATTAAGTCGAGAGGCAGAAAGGTTTAGTTAGAAGGTCTTGGTAGTTGAGGGAGGGCTATTGTTGGTAGAGTGACTACATTCTGAAAATATTAGAAGAGGAGCAATGGAACAGTGCAGGTTTTTATACAACCTCAGGGCTGGAGGAGATAACCAAAATAAAGAGTGAAAAGCCCAGGAAGTTAGTTGAAAATAAATAAATAGGGAGTTACTTTAAAACCATGGCATTGTTTTAATTCAGAAGATCATAAGTGATAGGAGCAGAATTAGGCCATTCGACCCATCAAGTCTACTCTGCTAATTAATCATGGCTGATCTATCCCTCCCTCCTAACCACATTCTCATGCCTTCTCCCCATAACCTCTGACACCCAAAATTGATGTAAGGTAGCACAGAGATCATTGATGACCAAGTCTTGGTATTGTTACCATATGTGTAGCAAGAGAATGGGGTTCCTCCCAGTTGATGTTGGTGAAGGGCAAGAGGGCAGTGCAATCAACTACCATAGTTGATTACCAGAGGTCGAGGGGAAAAGGGTTAGATTACTTTAGACACAATCATACTGCTATTTTGGATTTAGTGTTGTGTAATGAATCGGATTTGATAAGAGAACTCGAAGTAAAAGAGCCATTAGGAGATGGTGACCATAATATGATAAGTTTTAATCTAAAATTTGAGAGGGAGAAGGGTAAATCAAAGGTGTCAGTATTACAGTTGAACAAAGGGGACTATGGAGCCATGAGGGAGGAGCTGGCCAAAGATAACTGGAAATATACCCTAGCAGGCCTGACAAGCATAAGCTTAGGGCCTCAAGATCTAGGGGGCCTCGCAGAGCCATATATACCTCTAGGCTTCATAGGCTGAAGCCACAGGCCTCGAAATCTAGGTAGCACGGCAGCCCGCCTTGCACATGCGCATTGCTACGAACAGCACATCCACCCCCCTGCACATGCGCACAACCACGGCCAGTACATCATCAGCCTCCATGCGCATGTGCACTGCCACAGCAACTGGTCGGCGCTGGGCACTTTCTCGCTCGCTTTGAATTGTGGGAGATCTGGCCGCCATTGTTGTCCGGTCGCCGCCTCGCCGCGACCGCTGAAAACCAACGCAGAATCACATCCTGATCCTGGATCTGGAGTAACTCTTGCTTCTGGTTTCCTGGTCCTCCATGAATATTCTAAATGGAATTTAAACTGGAGGTGGTGGAGGGCTGAACAATAGCAGCCTATTGCATTTTATTTGTTTATTTATTGTGTATACATATGTGTTGCATGGTATATAAACACACTGAACTTTGATCTCCTGTTCTGTAGTGTGTTTACATATTCTGTTGTGCTGCAGCAAGCAATAATTTCATTGTCCTATCTGGGACACACGACAATAAAAATTTCTTGACACTTGACTTGGACTTAAGCAAAAATGGGTTCTTGGGGAAAAAAGAGCTACCTTAAATTTAGTTGCGTCTGGTTGGGTAACTATGGTAGGGTGAAGACTATTCCATGGAGCAGCCAGCAACCCTGGAAAGAAGAAATTGGGTGACGTTTCGGGTAGAGACCCTTCTTTAGACTCCCTCTGGTTTTAGTGTTTTTAGTTTAATTTAAAGATACAGCGTGGAAACAGGCCCTTCGGCCCACCGAGTCCACACTGACCACCGATCACCCGTACACTAGTTCTATCCCACACATTAGCGGAGTAAGTCAAGAGTGTTTTATTCTCTCATGTCCCAGTTAGAACAATGAAATCCTTACTTGTAACAGCACAACAGAATATGTAAACAATGTACTCTGATAGAGAGGGAGGCCCGCCCAGAGAAAACAAAAACTGTGTATATACATATATATATTATATATATATATATATAAAAAAACTGTGTATATTTATGTGTGTGTGTGTGTATATATGTGTGTGTGTGTGTATATATATGTGTGTGTGTATATATATGTATGTGTGTGTGTGTGTGTGTGTGTGTGTATATATATATATATGTGTGTGTGTGTGTGTGTGTGTGTGTGTGTGTGTGTGTCTAAATATATACCCATTCACACACACAATTTCCCTCCAGGGAATAATAAAGTTTTATCATATAGTATCGTGTGTGCAGGAAGGAACTGCAGATGCTGATTTTAACTGAAGATAGACACAAAAAGCTGGAGTAACTTAACAGGTCAGACAGAATATCTGGACAAAGGGAAAATATTATGTTTTGTGTTGGGTCTGAAATAGGTTCCTGCACACCTTTGGAATATGGAAGGAAACAAGAGCACCCGGAGAAAACCCATGTGACTAAAGGGAAAAGGAGCAAACTCCATACATATACAGCACCTATATTCAGGATCAATTCCGGGTCTCTTGCACTTTTAGGCAGCAACTTTATGGCCAATGTACTGCCCCATAGTCTTGAACTTAATTAAAACATACAGTAGCTGTAAAGGGGGACATAGCGTCACTTAGATATTTAAAACTGAAAGTGGATATTTTCATTTTTTTAGTAACCACAGTTATCAACGTATAATTTTTTGTGTGTTGGAAAACAAAATATCGTGGCACAGCTGGTGGACTTGCTGCCTCACACGCCAGAGATCTGTGTTCGATCCTGTCCTCGGGCACTGTGTTTGAATTCTCCCTGCTAGCATGTGGGTTTCCTCCCACATCACAAAGACGCATTGGCTTTGTAGGTTAACTTGTCTCTGTAAAATTGCCCCTAATGTGTAGGGAGTGGGTAAGGAAAGTGGAATAACAGAACTTAATGGGTAGACGAAAATGTTGGAGAACCCCAGCAGGTGAGGCAGCATCTATGGAGTGAAGGAAATAGGGTCGAGACCCTTCTTCAGACTGATGTGAGGGTGGGGGTGATGGCAAGAAGAAAGGAAGAGGCGGAGACAGTGGGCTGAGGGAGAACTGGGAAGGGGAGGAGAAAGCAGGGATTACCTGAAATTGAAGAAGTCAATGTTCATACCACTGGGGTGTAAACTGCCCAAGCGAAAGATGAGGTGCTGCTCCTCCAATTTACGGTGGGTCTCACTCTGGCCATGGAAGAGGCCCAGGACAGAAAGGTCGGATTCGGAATGGGAGGGGGAGTTGAAGTGCTGAGCTACCGGGAGATCAGGTTGGTTGTTGCGGACCGAGCGGAGGTGTTGGGTGAAGCGATCTCCAAGCCTACGTTTGGTCTCACCGATGTAGAGCAGCTGACACCTAGAGCAGTGGATGCAATAGATGAGGTTGGAGGAGGTGCAGGTGAACCTCTGCCACACCTGGAAAGACTGCTTAGGTCCTTGAATGGAGTCGAGGGGGGAGGTAAAGCGACAAGTGTAGCATTTCCTGCAGTTGCAAGGGAAAGTACCAGGAGAGGGTGTGGTTTGGGTGGGAAAGAACAAATTGACCAGGGAGTTACGGAGGATGCGGTCTCTGCGGAAAGCTGACCGAGGAGGAGATGGGAAGATGTGGCCAGTGGTGGGATCCCATTGGTAGACAAAAATGCTGGAGAAAATCAGCGGGTGAGGCAACATCTATGGAGCGAAGGAATAGACGACGTTTCGGGTCGAGACCCTTCTTCAGATTGATTTCAGGGGTGACACGAAAAAGAAAGGAAGAGGCGGAGACAATAGGCTGTGGGAGAGCTGGGAATGGGAGGGGAAGGAGGGAGAAAGCAAGGACTACCTGAAATTAGAGAAGCCAATGTTCATACTGCTGGGGTGTAAACTACCCAAGCAAATATGAGGTGCTGCTCCTCCAATATGCGGTGGGCCTCACTCTGGCCATGGAGGAGGCCCAGGCCAGAAAGGTCGGATTCGGAATGGGAAGGAGAGTTGTTGAGCCACCTGCAGATCAGGTTGGTTATTGCGAACTGAGTGGAGGTGTTGTGCGAAGCGATCACCAAGCCTGCGCTTGGTCTCACCGAGGTTGATCATACGCTGAATAATCCAACCACATTTTTGTTTGGAAGTGGAAAGAAATAATAGAAATTGCATTCATTGCAATGTGTAAAAAGAGTTGAGATACTGTATTATAATTTTGCTGCATGTCATTGTGGTATATATCATGTCTTGATTGGTGAATGTTTAGTTTGTGACTTTATTTGAAGCAGAAATAATATGTGAATGCTTCATTGACCATAATTCCGACTGGTAACTACGCACTTCGTCCGAGCACATTATCGCACGTGTCATGCAGGCCGTCTTAAATGACCACCTAAACTGTCATTTGGCAACCTAAAAAGCTGCCTAGGTTGCCCGGCTGGCAACAGAGAAAAAAAAAAAATTAGGTGAGAGCCCTGCAAGGTGTATAATATTTTTGACAATGTCATAGGCCCTTCTTACATATGCTGTCACAACGCACTGTAGTCTCTAAACAACCCTTCCGTAATTTATCTGGCCCTCCATTTCAGAATAATGGTGTTTTAAGCCAATAACTCGACATTAGCACTGGCAATAAATAAATAAAAAGCGCAGCTTTCCAGCCCCTTATCTCATTGGCCACGCTCGGCTGCAAATCGGTGTCAATCTGGTGGACCATCTTCCTCTAGTTGTGGGGGTGGGGGATTGGGAGGGGCCGCACAACTGGAACAGCTTAGGGCCTCTCTTCATCTAAATCCGGCCCCGACAACAATGGCAGGTATTTCTGGGAATAATACAGAAGGTGCAGGGTCAGCTCATTCCAAAGAGGAAGAAAGATTCCAAGGGCAGTAAGGGGCGACCGTGGCTGACAGGGAAGTCAGGGACAGTATAAAAGTAAAAGAGAAATATAACATAGCAAAGATGAGCGGGAAGCCACAGGATTGGGTAACTTTTAAAGAGCAACAGAAGATTAACTAAAAAGGCAATACAGGGGGAAAAGATGAGGTATGAAGGTAAGCTAGCCCAGAATATAAAGGAGGATAGTAAAAGCTTCTTTAGGTATGTGAAGAGGAATAAAATAGTTAAGACCAAAATTGGATCCTTGAAGACTGAAAAAGGCTAATTTATTATGAGGAACAAGGAAATGGCAGACGAGTTCAACAGGTACTTTGGATCCGTCTTCAGTAAGGAGAACACAAAAAATCTCCCTGATGTACTAGTGGCCAGAGGATCTAGGGGAACCATATAACCATATAACAATTACAGCACGGAAACAGGCCATCTCGGCCCTACAAGTCCGTGCCGAACAACTTTTTTCCCTTAGTCCCACCTGCCTGCACTCATACCATAACCCTCCATTCCCTTCTCATCCATATGCCTATCCAATTTATTTTTAAATGATACCAACGAACCTGCCGCCACCACTTCCACTGGAAGCTCATTCCACACCGCCACCACTCTCTGAGTAAAGAAGTTCCCCCTAGGATCTAGGGTGACGGAGGAAATGAAGGAAATTCTTATTAGGCAGGAGATGGTCTTGGGTAGACTGATGGGACTGAAGGCTGATAAATCCCCAGGGCCTGATGGTCTGCATCCCAGTGTACTTAAGAAATCTAGAAATCGCGGACGCATTGGTGATAAATTTCTAATGTTCTATAGATTCAGGATCAGTTCCTGTGGATTGGAGGGTAGCTAAAGTTATCCTACTTTTTAAGAAAGGCAGGAAAGAGAAAGGGAATTATAGACCAGTTAGCCTGACAGCAGTGGTGGGGAAGATGCTGGAGTCAATTATACAAGATGAAATAGCGGCACATTTGGATAGCAGTAGGAGGATCGGTCCGATACAGCATGGATTTACGATGGGGAAATCATGCTTGACGAATCTTGTGGAATTTGAGGATGTAACTAGGAAAATGGACAGGGGAGAGCCAGTAGATGTAGTGTATCTGGACTTTCAGAAAGCATTTGATAAGGTCCCACATAGGAGATTAGTGGGAAAAATAAGAGCACATGGTATTGGGGGTAGAGTGCTGACATGGATAGAAAATTGGTTGGCAGACAGGAAACAAAGAGTTGGGATTAACGGGTTCCTTTCAGAATGGCAGGCAGTGACTATTGGGGTACCGCAAGGCTCGGTGCTGGGACCGCAGCTATTTACAATATATATTAATGACTTAGATGAGGGGATTAAAAGCAGGGCTGCCAACTCTCACGCTTTGAGCATGAGAATCACGCCCTCAAGCAAATTCACGCCCTCACGCTGATCAGAAATTTCTCACGCTCTGTGGTGAGAAATTTCGCGATCAACGAAAATTTCAAAACTCGGATAAACTGCATGGTCCGCGGGGGTTGGAGAGCCGGGGCTGAAGGAGCGATGGGAGCAGAACCAGCGGCGGGAACAGATGTGGGGAGCCGGGACGGATGAGTGTTTGGGGAGAGAGGGGGGGAGAGGGGGGGGGGGGAGGAGAAGGGATGGGAGGGGGGGGGGGGGGGGGGGGGGGGGGGGAGAGGGGGGGGGAGAGAGGAGGGGAGAGAGGAGGGGAGAGAGGAGGGGAGAGAGGAGGGGAGAGAGGAGGGGAGAGAGGAGGGGAGAGAGGAGAGAGGGGAGAGGAGGGGAGAGGAGGGGAGAGAGGAGGGGAGAGAGGAGGGGAGAGAGGAGGGGAGAGAGGAGGGGAGAGGAGGGGGAGGGGAGAGAGGAGGGGAGAGAGGAGGGGAGAGAGGAGGGGAGAGAGAGGGGGGAGAGAGGAGAGAGAGCGGAAGAGAGGGGGGGAGAGAGAGAGAGTCTCTGTGCCGAATTCGCCCAGGTGACCGGCATGGATCAGGCTACGGCTCGGTGCATCCTGGAGTTCACCAGTGGCTGCTGGAAGTAAGTACCAAGCACTGGGTAGAAACGGTGGAAGATAGTGGACTTCAAATGGGGGTGGTTGGCGAAAGCATCCTGCTTGCCTGCTAGATTTTCACTTACTGTAACTGCAGGAAAAATGTTCCTGATGTTGGGGGCGTTCAGAATCCTTGGGTCACAGTTTAAGAATAAAGGGGGGGGGGGGGGGCAGTTATGACTGAGATGAGAACAAACTTTCTTCACGCAGAGAGTTGTGAATCTGTGGAATTCTCTGCCACAGAAGGCAGTGCAGGCCAATTTACTGGACGTTTTCAAGAGAGAGTAACATTTAGTTCTTGGGGCTAACGACATCAAGGGGTATGGGGAAAAAACAGAAAAGAGGTACTGATTTTAGATGAATAGCCATGATCATATTGAATGGCAGTGCTGGCTCAAAGGGCCGATGGCCTATTCCTGCACCTATTTTCTATGTTTCTATGCTTGAGTATATGGCAATAAAACTCGATCACTTGATTTTGAAGCATTCATGCATGGTGGAGGTATAATGTAGTCATAGAGTGATACAGTGTGAAAACAGGCCCTTCGGTGCAACTTGCCCACACCCGCCAACATGTCCCAGCTACGCTACCTGCTTTTGGTCCATACCTCCAAACCTGTCCTATCCATGTATCAGTAACTTTTTCTCTTAAAGGTACCTCTTAAAAATACTTCATACAAAAAACATTGAAATCATACTCCTACAGTGCACTAAAACATGATTTTAATACATCAAATTTCAAAATGTTCCTACCCTGAGAGGGGGGACACCCTTCTTCCACACCCTTTCCCCACTCGGTTGCTCCACTCCCTCACCGGGTACCCCCAAGGTCAGTGATCAGTGATTGCACAGTCTCCCCCCTTTCAAAAACGCTCCGAACCAATTTAAAGCATACATATTGCATTTAAGTGTTAGTTAAAAGACTCGCACCATATTGCACAATTTCAAGCTGAAAAATGCAAACATTCCGTACCAATGGGAGGGGGACACCATCCTTCCTTCCTTCCTCCCCCCCCCCCCGTCGCTATGCTCCCTCGGGCTTGATCTCACAATTTCTCACTCCCATCTCTCACCCAATGTTGGCAGCCCTGTCAAAAGTAACATTAGTAAATTTGCAAATGACACAAAGCTGGGTGGCAGTGTGAACTGTGAGGAGGATGCTGAGGATGCAGGATGACTTGGACAGGTTGGGTGAGGGGGCAGATGCATGGCAGATGCAGTTTAATGTGGATAAATGTGAGGTTATCCGCTTTGGTGGCAAAAACAGGAAGGCAGATTATTATCGAAATGCTGTCAAATTGGGAAAAGGGGACCTACCACAGGATCTGGGGCTCCTTGTTCATTATAACTGAAAGTAAGCATGCAGGTACAGCAGGCAGTGAAGAAAGCAAATGGCATGTTGGCCTTCATAACAGAGGAGCAAAGAGGTCCATCTGCATTTGTACAGGGCCCTAGTGAGACCACACAGGGCCCTAGTGAGAACATACAGCCAGAGCTACAATGGAATGGTTTAGATCAAAGCATATTCATGTGTTGGAATGGCCCAGTCAAAGTCCAGACCTAAATCCAATTGAGAATCTCTGGCAAGACTTGAAAATTGCTGTTCACAGACGCTCTCCATCCAATCTAACTGAGCTTGAGCTATTTTGCAAAGAAGAAGGGGCAAAAATTTCAGTCTCTAGATGTGCAAAGCTGGTAGAGACATACCCCAAAAGACTTGCAGTTGTAATTGCAAGGTGGTTCTACAAAGTATTGACTCGGGGGGGGCTGAATACTTTTGCACGCCACACTTTTCTGTTTTTTATTTGTAAAAAAATTTGAAAACCATGCATCATTTTCCTTCCACATCACAATTATGCACCACTTTGTGTTGGTCTATCACATAAAATCCCAATAAAATACATTTATGTTTGTGGTTGTAACGTGACAAAATGTGGAAAAGTTCAAGGGATATGAAAACCTTTGCAAGCCACTGTAGGTGTCCTCAATATTCAGATGTTCCAGGAATGAGTGCATGGACAGGGAGATGGCATCTGCTGTCGACCTGTTTCTGTGACGTGAATTGCCATGGGTCTAGGCTGTCTGGGAGGCTGGAATATCAATTTGAAGTTTAAAGAGCTTTATTTGAATTTGGTTTAATTTTATAAGAATCAATGTTTTTTCCAATATTCAAAGGAAAAAGGACTTTTGTTAAGCTAACAAGCTGCACTGTACCTTCAAACATTGGAAAAGAGATATATACTTTCATAGAATTTAAGCTAGCACGTTCTGTGATTAATTACTGAACCCAAGAATTGCCGTTCACTTCATTGTTAAATTGAGGCAGCTTCAACGAACAGCAATTTTCTTGGGCAAAACAAGAAACTTTCAACATTGAAGTGTTGAGGCTACATGCAAAGGACAACTGCAACAAATAATAAATTAACATAAATATTTGCCAAGTCTTTGGTTTTTATCTACTCTTGGCATCTTATTTATGAGACATTGAGCCTATGATGTCAACCATGATGCATGCTGGCAACCATGGTTGCATCAAATTTACTGAAGCATTTCTTTTTACGACTTTTAAACTAACACCTGTAATCCATTCATTAGTCTTCAATAGCTAGTGCTTTTTCTGATATTAGGAAAGCAGCAACGTCACCAGCACAGCAATATAGTGATATACAACTTGAAGGCACCATTTCCAACTCATCTCATCACACCCCAACTGAGAAATCAACAGCATTTTATGCAGCATGTTTTGTATACTGAAAAGTTACAAAATAGCACAAATGCTCCCCAGAGTCATGTATCTAGGTAAAAGACCATCCAATAGTATTGAGCATAAAGATGTGCAATTAAATGCATTTATAATATATATATTTTTTGTTGATAACTGCATTCATATCATAATTATAGTCCAAGATATACTGAACTGAAGCAGGCCTTTCGGCTCACCGCATCCATGCTGACTGTTGTTGTCATCTACACTAATCTAACTTGCTTCTTGGCCTTCTTCACTCCAGGGAAAACGGACCCAGCCTATCTAATCACTCTTTATTTCTAAAGCTTTCCAATGTGGAACCATGCTGATAAATCTCCACTGCACTCTCTCCAGTGCAATCACACTTTTCATATCGTTTGGCGACCAAAACTGCACACGATACTCAAAGTGCAGCCTAATTAACGCTTTGTAAAGTTGCAACAGGACGTCCCAACTCTTTATATTCTATACCATGCCTGATAATGACAAGTATGCCATTGATGCCTTCTTCATCACCCAGAAATGTAACCTCCCAAACTACATAAGCACATATGTCATGCGTAAATTCAGTCTGTCATTTCTCCACTCAACTCTCCAGTCCATTAATATCCTGCTGTGGCCTCAGGAAACCTTCTTTGCTATTTATACCACCAGCAATTTTGTGTCATCTACAAAACTACAGATTGATTAATCATTTCACAAACCAGGTCCAGGTTAGCATGAGTTTCTACAGATCTTTAATAAAGAGCTAACAATGTGACTCCGAGAAGTTAATAATGGGGAAACAGGAGATGGCAGCTGCATTTAAACATGTATTTTGTAATAAGGCTTAATGGAGAATAAAAGTAGTATCTGAGATATAACAGTAAATTGGGAATTGGAATGCAATGACTTACTTAGGAAAATTACAAATGATCATGGAAGCAAATTGTTAGCTAGGTTTATATAGTTGTGTAGGAAAGAACTGCAGATGCGGGTTTAAACCAAAGATAGACACAAAAAGCTGGAGTAACTCCGCGGGCCGAACAACATCTCTGGAAAAATGAATAGGTGTTGTTTCGTGTCGAGACCCCTCTTAACCCAAAACATCACTTATTCCTTTTCTCCAGAGATGCTGTTTGACCCGGTACCCGGACGTGGCGCCGACGGACGAGAAGCCGAAGCAAAGAAGTGGAAACCAAATAACCGAATGGAAACAAAGCCTAAACGCCAAATAACCGAATAGAAACTAAGCCGAAACGCCAACTAACCAAAAGGATGGGACGCCTAAATGCAAACTAACCGAAAGGGCTGGACGCCTTAAAGCCAACTAACCGAAAGGGCTGGACGCCTAAAACCAAACACACCGAATGGCCGCTCTGCCGAAACGCCACCTACCCGAAAAGCGGTGTCGCACAGGCCAACGAACCGACTGCCGCTCAACAGAAAAGTAAAATAACGGACTTGACGTTGCCGGGGGGGCGGGACTTGTCAGCGATTTGTTCAGCCCCCCCCGCGTCCATCACATCACTGTGGCGGGATGAACATTGTCCCAAACCTCCGCTCCACCCGACCCACAGCCCGCGGAGGGTGGCCGTGGGAGAGTGGGGGCTGTCCCGAGGGATGCGCACTTTCAGCCGCTTACAACTTGGTGCTTGGGTTCAGATTGCCCAGTCACCTATGGAAAATGACCCCCACCCTCCCGCCGGTGGAGACCGGGGGGGGGGGGGATAAAATTGTTCGTTGTCATGCACACTTGCCAGCAGGGGGGGTGGTGGTCATTTTCGCACGCAAGCCATAGGTGACTGGGCAATCTGAACCCAAACACTAAGTTGTAAGCGGCCGAAGGTGCGCATCTCTCGGGACAGCCTCCACTCTCTGCGTGAAAAAGTTTTTTCTCACCTCAGTCTTAAATGACCTCCCCTTTTTTCAAAGACTGTGGTCCCTGGTTCTGGACTCGCCCAACATTGGGAACATTTTTCCTGCATCTAGCTTGTCCAGTCCTTTTATAATTTTACATGTTTCTATAAGATCCCCCTCATCCTTCTAAACTCCAGTATATACAAGCCTAGTCTTTTCAATCTTTCCTCATATGACAGTCCTGCCATCCCAGGGATCAATCTCATGAACCTACGCTGCATTGTCTCCATCACAAGGATGTCCGTCCTCAAATTAGGAGACCAAAACTGTACACAATACTCCAGATGTGGTCTTACCAGAGCCCTATACAACTGCAGAAGAACCTCTTTACTCCTATACTGAAATCCTATGAAACACTTTGCCCACTTCGAGTTAATTACATCATATTTTAATTGTCAGCTTTTGGCAGTCATGTTAAAATACAAGCCTTTAGTCCAAACTTTTATCAGATTGTAGACAGACGCAAAAAGCTGGAGTAACTCAGCGGGTCAGGCAGCATCTCCGGAGAAAAGGAATTGGTGACGTTTCTGGTCGGGACCCTTCAGACTCAGTCTGAAGAAGGGTGTTGACGTGAGACATCACATATTCCTTTTCTCTGGTTGAGTTACTCCAGCTTTGTTTCTTGTCTTTAGTTTAAACCAGCATCTGCAGTTCCTCCTAAATAGAGCACTTAAAAATCTTTAAAATAGCAGAGTCAAAAACTTACCTGGAAATATACAAAAATTATTCAATGAGCGAGTGGGGGGGTTATAATTTAAGAAGAATATTTAATTTTAAGGTACAAAGAGTCCGCACGACCAGAAAAACTTTTTGTATTTCGGTCTGTGGAGTAGGATTGTGGAACAGTTTGAATGTGAAGCTTGTATGTGTATATATATGTCTGTATGCATCTCTAACAATTGTCTGGGGTACTATTATTAATAATTAATTAATTATTAAATATGGAAGAAGGGTTTAGGGAGAAGGGGTGAGATTAAATAAGTTATTCTTCTTCTCACTCCTTTTCGAGCTTGTAAAGAAAAAGTGTTGGACATTTAAATTTTGCTTTATGCTTTTCATTGCTTTGCAAATATTGCCTGGAATGTCCAATTGTTTGACTATTTCGATTTTGTTGTTGTTATTTATTCCTATTTATGTCTTTATTTGTTCGGAACAAATAAACAAATAAATAATAAATAAATAAATAAATGCTGATAAATGTGAGGTGCTACATCTTGGCAGGACAAATCAAAATTGGACGTACATGGTAAATGGTAGGGAATTGAAGAATGCAGGTGAACAGAGGGATCTGGGAATAACTGTGCACAGTTCCCTGAAAGTGGAATCTCATGTAGATAGGGTGGTAAAGAAAGCTTTGGGTGTGCTGGCCTTTATAAATCAGAGCATTGAGCATAGAAGTTGGGATGTAATGTTAAAGTTGTATAAGGCATTGGTGAGCGAATTCTGGAGTATAGTGTACAATTTTGGTCGCCTAATTATAGGAAGGATGTCAACAAAATAGAGAGAGTACAGAGGAGATTTACTAGAATGTTGCCTGGGTTTCAGCAACTAAGTTACAGATAAAGGTTGAACAAGTTAGAGCTTTGTTCTTTGGAGCGCAGAAGGTTAAGGGGGGGGGGGGGACTTGATAGATGTCTTTAAAATGATGAGAGGGATAGACAGAGTTGACGTGGATAAGCTTTTCCCACTGAGAGTAGGGAAGATTCAAACAAGGGGACATGACTTGTGAATTAAGGGACAGAAGTTTAGGGGTAACATGAGGGGGGAACTTCTTTACTCAAAGAGTGGTGGCTGTGTGGAATGAGCTTCCAGTGAAGGTGGTGGAGGCAGGTTTGTTTTTATCATTTAAAAATAAATTGGATAGTTATATGGACGGGAAAGGAATGGAGGGTTATGGCCTGAGCGCAGATATATGGGACTAGGAAAGAATACGTGTTCGGCACGGACTAGAAGGGTCGAGATGACCTGCTTCTGTGCTGTAATTGTTATATGGTTATATATGTAGTTAATTACAAAATTGACCATTGTGATGGAAATAGTAATAAACACCCAGACTGCCTTGAAAATTCAAAAATGTGATATTCTAATAATAATAATAATAAATTTTATTTGTGGGCGCCTTTCAAAAGTCTCAAGGGCACCTTACAGAGATTAACAAGAATAATAAAACATATAATCGGAATAAAATAAATAATAAAGACATCACCAATACACAAATTAAAAATAGAATTCGATCCAAAGACAAAAAATCAAAAACACAATGTGAAGAGAGAGCAGCGGCAGCCAAACCGCGCCAGCGTCCACTCTCCCTTCCGACAGCCATCTTGGACACAGACTAACCTGTTTACTTACACACAAAAAAAAATCATCCCCCCACAATGGTTACCACTGTGGGGGAAGGCACAATGTCCAGTCCCCATCCCCAGTTCACCCAAAGTCAGGCCTATTGAGGCCTCCGCTATTGCCTCTACGGAGGCCCGATGTTCCTGGCCGTTCTGGCCGGGTGCTGTTGCCCCGGCGTCGGGAGAGTCCACTCAACGGCTGGACCACCTGGAACGGCCGTTTCCTAACTGGGGACTGCGGCTTCCGAAGCCGACACGGCCGCGCTGGTTTGGAGCTCCCAGGCTCCTGATGGCAAAGTCGGCGCCGGCCGCTCCGCTCCGGAGGCCCGCAGCCCGGAGGTGTTGATCTCGTCGGTCACAACTCACCAGAGCTCCAGCGCGTCGATCCAGCGCGGCGACCCAGGCAAGGCATCGCCCGCTCCGCTCCGCGATAGCGCTCCAGCGCTGTGCCGCCACCGAAGCCGAGGTGCTGGGTGGTCTCTGCCAGGAAACTGTGCTCCATGCCCGCTGGTAGGCCACGAGGACGGGTCGACGGGGCAGGCCGGAGAAAAAGCTGCCTCACCGACCAGGTAGGGACCTAGAAGTATAATTACCCCCTTCCCCCCACATTAAAAAGTACATTCTCCAACAGATAAAGGACAGGACTTACTAAAACTTCAAAAAAAAAGTGAATTAAACGGACGGCTGCTGGTTAGCAGCCGTTTCCCAAGATGACTCCTCCTCCTTGAATTCACAAGATCAGAACTTTAATATTATTGTATTATATGCTGTAAATCCGTAACAGATAGGTAAATAAATTACAATTTCTAGCAATAGACCAAGTCTTTATGGAGAAGATCAGTTGCTAGCTGGTACATTGGCATATCATAATCAGTAGCATCATCATACTCCTCAGATTGTAACCAATAAGCAACTCTGTACACCTGTTTTTCCTCAACTTTTCAATTTTGGCATTGTAAACTACAAGTTTTTGCTCTTCAACCCACACATGACATGCCTTTCTGCCCACTACTTTCCCATTAACAATGTCCTGTAGATTCCATTTCTTAAGAAAAGGATATTTTTTTTAAATAGTCTAAGTATCCAAATAACAAACTAATCCCATTCACACAAGAATTCACAATATAACACGATTTTTAAATCTCACTGTCATGAATTTATATCCCAGATGGAAGGAAGTTAATGTTTAATTCCCATAAATTAATCTAGAAACATCCACCCAAAATATAATCAAATTATTGTTTTTTGCACAATACATGTGACTCAAACTGTTGTGAATATTTAGTTTTAAAATAATAATCATGGAGAGAGAGAATAACACAAAATATAGACAATTTAGACGGCCTAACTAAAAAAAAAAAATAAATGGGGATTTTAATCATCTTGCTTCTGGAACGTGATCGATTGGAATGTTGCATTTGCGGTGAATTTGAACCCCATATCGGGAGGAAAAACACTGCCGGTTCGTATGGGGCCCAAATCACATTTTCGCCTGTAGAGGATTGATTAAAGTCATCCCAAGAAGCAAGTTTATATGTAAAATAGACGACTTACATTTTGTTTTGTCCCGTACGCGAGATCCGTTACGTTGTAGGCGTTGACGGTGTTAGAAGTCGCTTTTTATTTTAATATATTCATTAAATTGTCTCGCGATTTTAAAAAATAAATAAATAAATAAAATCGGGAATGGAAGCCGTAAACAATTTTTCTGCAGCAGCTGGCAGCCCGAGGAAATCGGCCTCGGACAGGCGATAGATTTTTAACCCCCCCCCCCCCCTTAAAGGAGCCAAAGTCGCGCACATGGTCAGTGGCAGAACTGCAACGCCGCTGAAGGTTGTAACATTGCTACAGATAGGTCCAAAAAGCCACAAAGAGAAAGTGACAAGTTAAATTAACAAAACAATACAAATGAAGTTCACTTGTTGGAGGGGGTTTGTCATTTTTTGATTCAAAAGATATTTTGTAAATTATGAGGAGACAAGAACCACGATTCCACACAGAGAAATCAAAAACTAATGAACAAATACAAGATTTCTGTTTGGAAAAAGGCTGAAGAACATTAGATTTCATTTCATGGGAAATGGAATGCAACAAGCTGTACAAAATGACATCATTGTTCAAACCTCTAGTTAAACTCATCTGAAGTATTGTAATGTATTTACTTCTGGTCACTGCACCTCAGGAAGCTGATACTAGATTTGGAGGTTAGGGGTTGAGAATAGAATGACAATGATGAATGTTTGTGTAGACCAGACGTAATCTCTTGAAATTTAGCAGAACAAAGCATAATATAACCAAACTGTTCAACTGTTGAATGATTTCATTGGGCAGACATAAAAAGTAAAAGAGAACAACCATTTCAAATAGAGTCTGGATGAGGGGTACAACTTCATGCAAGAATTTTGGCTATTTAGGAGCGCTGTCAGAATATACTCCTTTACAACTGCAGTGAAGATCTGGAATCTTTGTTGTAAATTATACTGAAGATAGATCAAATAAAAACTGAAATAGATAGACTGGCGGGTAAGTATTAAGAAACATGGAGTCAAGGTGGAAAATTGATTGAAGTTAGAGCTTCCATGGAATAGACTCATGTCAGGTTATGCAACTTTTATGGAAAGGATGACAGAATTCATGTTCCAGGTCAAAGCTTCTTCTTCAGATACTGGTTGGTTAAGGAGATGCATTTACTTGAGCAAATGTTGCTCCATTTCTTTAAATGCTAGCAATTGCTTGGCCACTATCAGATATTTCAATATGTTTCCCCAATCAACCACTGTCAACTCTCCCCACATACTTTCAAAGATTCACCATTTAGATTCAAGCCCCTAGTGTCAGACCACATTACATAAATTCCACCAAAATAAATACCATAAAATATTCACTTCCAAAATGTTCCTTTACGATAAAATCATTAAGTTATAAAGTTACCTCTTATTCAATAAGCAGTGCAAGAACTGAAAAAAAAATTTCCACCAACAGTTTTATCAATATTTTGAGAAGCTGCATAACCTCTTATTCACACTCTCTAGTTTTAGACACCTCAGTTATGGTTAAAAGTTTTCTCTCTTACTCAATCAAGTCACTGTTCAATTTTCACTGCTCCAAGGAAAATATTGCCATGGGAATTAACAGAAAATAGTTACCATTGCATGTTTGTTGTTGCTGACTACAAATAACATGGCCACAGGACCTAACAAATGTCTTATTTTTAATTTTAAAACTAAAATTTAAAGAAAGACAGTTATTCTCAAGTGCTGCAGCTTAATACAAATATATCTTCCAAAATGATGCATATGATATAACTTTGCATTCATAATTTTGATAACAATGCAGAATACTTCTCATTGAAATATTTTATTTTGCAAAACAGATTTATGGTTTCAGTAAGATGGAGAAGATGGTAACTTTCAAATTCTTTAAAAAGTCAAAGCAACTCCAGCATTTTTTGAAGTGCTAGCACCACATAATGTGAAAAGAACTTTCTCTGCTATAAGGTGATTTCACCAAATGTCAAATGAGCGTAGATCCCCCCCTCACGTGACCGAAAATTTTAACTGGAGGACATATGTCACATCGGTACATGTTAGTGAATGGGGAAACACGCACTTTCCCACCCGTTAAAAACATGGAAAACTGTCGATTTTTTAGCTGAAATTTTCTGTGCTAGTCGGGGTGCCCGTGAAGCACAGCGACCTAAATTTTCAGGCAAAAAAAAAAGATAGAAAGTAAGGTAATTACAAGAGGGAACTGAAGGTGGAACACAGCGGAAGTGAACAGCCGACATTTGCCGTGGAGATTTAAAGATCCAAAATATTGGGAATTATCGCGTTTGCTCGCTGAATTTCATCAAAAGTAAGTTAATAATGCCTTACTTTTGATGAAATTCAGCGAGCAAACGCGATAATTCCCGATATTTTGGATCTTTAAATCTCCACGGCAAATGTCGGCTGTTCACTTCCGCTGTGTTCCACCTTCAGTTCCCTCTTGTAATTACCTTACTTTCTATCTTTTTTTTTGCCTGAAAATTTAGGTCGCTGTGCTTCACGGTCACCCCGACTAGCACAGAAAATATCAGCTCAAAAATCGGCCGTTTTCCATGTTTTTAACGGGTGGGAAAGTGCGTGTTTCCCCATTCACTAACATGTACCGATGTGACATATGTCCTCCAGTTAAAATTTTCGGTCACGTGAGGGGGGATCTACGCTCATTTGACATTTAGTGAAATCACCCTATACAATAATATTCCAGGCCCCTGCCATTTCCCCCCGTCATTTACTGTGTAGGTGCTGCCCTGGATTAATTTACCAAAATGCAACATTTCATACTTGTCCAAGTTATGACCTGATAGAGGTCTTTAAAATGATGAGAGGGATAGACAGAGTTGATGTGGACAAGCGTTTCCCTTTGAGAATAGGGAAGATTCAAACAAGAGGACATGACTTCAGAATTAAGGGACAGAAGTTTAGGGGTAATATGAGGGGGAACTTCTTTACGCAGAGAGTGGTGGCTGTGTGGAATGAGCTCCCAGTGGAAGTGGTGGAGGCAGGTTCATTGGTATCATTTAAAAATAAATTGGATAGGCATATGGATGAGAAGGGAACGGAGGGTTATGGTACGAGTGCAGGCAGGTGGGACTAAGGGGAAAAAAAATTTGTTCAGCATGGACTTGTAGGGCCGAGATGGCCTGTTTCCGTGCTGTAATTGTTATATGGTTATATTCCACCTCCTATTTCTTTATCCACTTTCCCAGCTGATCTAGAATCTACTTCACTGTCACAGATGACACCACCATTGTGGGACATATCAGTCGGAGTTCAGGGAGGAGATTGAGAACTTCGTCTTCTGGTGTCGAGACAACAACCTCTCTCACTCAATGTCAGCAAGACAAAGAAGATAGTGCTCGACTTCAGAACGTAAAGTGGTACACATATCCCAGTTTGCATTAAGAGTGAGTGCTGAAGTAGAGATGGTTGAAAACTTCTAAATTCTAGGAGTAAATATCACCAATGACTTATCCTGGACCATATTGAAGCGAGGTCCAAGAAAGCAGACCAATGCCTCTACTTCCTAAGGCAGCTGAGGATGTTCAGCATGTCCCCAACACCTCTCAACAACTTCTACAGATGTGCAGTAGAAAGCATTTTATTGGGGTGCATCACACCATGGTTTGGGAACAGCTTCTTCCAAGACAGCAAGAAATTGCATCATATTGTGGACATAGTCCAGATGATCACACAAATCAACCTCCCTTCCCTTGACTCCATTTATACCACGCTGCCTCAGCAAGGCCAACTGCTTAACCAAGGATGAATCATACCTTGGCCACTACCTCTTCTCCCATCGGGCAAAAGGTGTAGAAGTATGAAAATGCACACCTGATCCGGGGACAGTTTTTCCCCCAGCTGTTATCAGGCAAGTGAATCATCCAACCGCAACCACAGGGCAGTCCTGAACTACTATCTACCATGTCGGGGACCCTTGGGCTATCTTTGATTGGACTTCACTGGCTTTACATTGCACTAAACATTATTCCCTTATCATGTATCAGTACACTGTGAATGGCTCGATTGCAAACATGTATTGTTTTTCCGCTGGTTGGTTAACATGCAACAAAAGCTGTTCTCTGTACCTCGGTACACGTGACAATAAACTAAACTGAACAATTTGGGCGTCAACTGCAAACGTTGTAACCATGTAAAGTATATTTTTGTGGCAGCCCCGGGTGGTGGGTCACGCATTGTACATAACCTTCAGCTCTTGGGGGGATCACGTGTCCTAGTGATGAGAGTAACACATAGGGACACGGTGTGGTCACAGGTACCCCTGGGGAATATTTAAGGTGCTAATCACGCATGCCCACGGGGTTGGTGATGGAGGAGAATTAGCGTAGCAATAAAGAATAGTAAGACAAACGTCGTGTCTGCCTCGTTCTTTAACGGACAATTCCGCGTCCGCTACATCCGGTGGCCCCGACGTCCAGAGTAGATATTCTCGGAAGAAAAATGTGCCCAACCCGCCAGCGCCCAACCTGCCGCCGAGCAGGCGTCGCCCTGAAGCTGTCGACCTTCTGGACCACCCAGACGCAGGTATGGTTCCAGCAGGCTGAGTCACAATTGTAGTTCGCGGGGTAATCAACTACGAGACCCACTACCATTACGTGATAGCGCTCAACCAGGAAACTGCCGGACGAACAATTCCCTACCTGCGGAATAAATATGGCGGCCTGAAGGCGCTGCTGTTCCGTACCTTCGGCCACAGTTGCATGGAGCGAGCATCCCGCATTTTCAACATGGGCGGGATTGGCGACCGGAAACTATCGGCCCTAATGAGCAAGATGCCAATCCCGCCCGCCCTGTGCGTTTCCAGGAAACGCTGGGGCCGGCCGCCGGTAATCACCACCAAAGAGTCATCGCCTTTACGCCTTGATTTTTGGTCGATACGGGAGCCAAGGTCAATGTGGTGCACCCCGTCCAGGATGGGCACGTATATGCCGGTAAGCAGAGGCCCTCGTTGACTGCTGCGAATGGCGGCTCCACACGAACATATGGGGTCCACACCATTTCTTTGATATTTGGCACCTGCCATTTTTCCTGGCCATTGGCAGACGTGACCCAGCCATTGTTGGGTGCAGATTTTGTCTGGACGCAATCTCTGCTGGTGGACATGAGGGGACAACTAAAAAAATATATACCAGCCTATCTCTATACTCTCCCACCTTGT
The DNA here is from genome assembly GCF_028641065.1 of Leucoraja erinaceus. NCBI lineage: Eukaryota > Metazoa > Chordata > Chondrichthyes > Rajiformes > Rajidae > Leucoraja > Leucoraja erinaceus. The sequence continues at coordinate 20,744,282 of NC_073378.1, read as the reverse complement.
TCCAATCTGCTTCATCTTCCCCATATCTGTTTCCACTCATCATCTACAATCTTTGCCTTACCCTTCCCTGCCACCTCTTTACACTGGTTATCTTCCCTCTACACTTAGTCATCATGCTGAGTCTCAACACAAAACATTAGCAATTACCTTGCTGTTATCGATGCTGCACGACCCATTGAGTTTTTGCAGCAGGTTATTTGATCCCAGTGCATGTGTCTCTAAGGCTGTAACTTCCAGCTTGAGCACACATTTACACAAAAGGTCTAAGTGATTGCTCTGAAGTGTAGTTTCCGCTTCCAAACATTGGTGAAAACCATTCAAGAATCTAGTGAGGCATCAACGTAACAAAGTAGACTTCATGGGTTGTTTCAATCTGTGAGACTGCTATTTCTCATCTGTACACCTCTGAATCGTGGCATAGACAGGGATGCTCTGCCTCTTTTGACATGGAGCATGTCCATGCACTGAAGCAAAGTTGGTCAGTCTGCAAGATGTTCAGGTCGTGTAGGGCAGGACAACATTTATGCCCCTGGGTGTCTTCAATGCTCTTTTGAGACCTCAAATATAGAGTAATAGATTTGTTTTACAATCCATAAATAAAGTCAGCATTCAATGTTGTAGTTATCACAATACAAATGCCCGAGTAATTTAATCTTAGTGCTATCATGACACAAAATAAAAAGCGAACTCTAGGAATTGGGGAGTGGAAATGGTATAACTAAACAAGTGTACATGCTTATCGCACTATGGTACTTCAAAGATAATCAATCTTTTCTTCCAACACCTTTAAAGTCTGAAGGAACTGAATAGAAAATGCTTCAGGTTTCATTGATCAATGCATTGTAGCTCTCTTGTTGTTTTAACCAGTTGGCTACAACTTGTACTAATGGCTACAACATACAATGTAATATTATTTGTACTCTTAGATTCCTGTGCTTTACCACACTAATAACAAATCCATACTACAGGTGCACAACCTTTTATCTGGTGTTCCGGAAACCGAAAAACTCCGAAAACCGGCCATTTTTCCAGGATGTCGTCTGCACACCAAAGTTCGCGTTTGGCGCCAAACTTGACCCGAAACGACCCACGGTCAACCCAGGTCTGTACTACTGTAGCGGCTGCTTCCTCCCCGGAGACCGGGGAGACACTTAAACATCTGTAAATCATTGCTTAAATGTTAGTCAGTTAGTTTGGAGGGCTTTTATGTGAAGGGGGGTGAAGGGGTAAACTTTAATTCTTAGTCCCCTACCTGGTCGGAGAGGCGGGGAGCGGTCAATGCCTTACCGGGTCGCTGTGCAGTAAGCTCCGCAGCGCTGTGGCCGCCAACTCCCAGCTGGGGCTGCGGGCGTCCGGCCGCAGGCGGCGCCGGTTGTAGCTCCGACCCCGGCAACTCTACCCCTGGCTGCGAGGCTCTCCAAATCCACCGCCGCCCGCGGCCGAACGCCCGCAGCCCCAGCTCCGCGAATGTTGGGAGTCGGCGGCGTCGCAGCGCTGGGATACCAGCGGGGAGCGGGCAATGCCTACCGGGTCGCCGTGCGGTAAGCTCCGGAGCGCTGTGGCCGCTGACTCCCAACATTCGCGGAGCTGGGGCCGCGGGCGGCGCTGGATTTGGAGCGCCTCACAGCCAGGGGTAGAGTTGCCGAGGTCGGAGCACCAACCGGCGCCGCCCGCGGCCAGACGGAGCCCCCAGCTCCGCGATGTTGGGAGTCGCCGACCAGGTAGGGGACTAAGAATCAAAGTTTCCCCCTTTACCCCCACCACCACATAAAATCCCTCCAAACTAACTGACTAACATTTATGCAATGATGTACAATGATTCCCCGGTCTCCGGGGAGGAGGCAGCCGCTCCAGACTTTTCAAGCCGCCCGCGCTACCTTCCTAATCTACGCTAAAAATGTTCCATTCGGAAATCCGAAAATGTCCGAAATCCGACAAGTGTCTGGTCCCAAGGCTTTCGGATAAAAGGTTGTGCACCTGTATATTGCTCAGATATCTTATTCTTCAAATTATAACCTGCAGATTTTAACAAAATTGAATTTATTTGACTATTCAATAATAATATCTGTCAAGTGGTCTATGTGTAAATAAAGTTTGGAGTTGAAAAGCTATGATTATGTAGTTTTCTCTTTGAATCTTGTTATTAGATAATGCTCAATTTGGAAAGTTTGAAAGGTCAGAACAAATGATTCATATAAATATTTGAATAATATTTATATTAAATTTATATTAAATTCATTCAGTGATACATATGTTTAAAATGTAATGCGTTTTTGTGTACAATCAATTAATTTGCATGCAATTGTGCAACATGTATAAACAAGTTAAAATTACGTACATAAATGAAAGCATCTTAACAGGCAGGCAAAACAATAAATATTGCAGCGTTCATCTGCCTGCAGCATTTTTACAATATTTAACTTCAAACTAAAATCTCACTTAGCTTGCTAAACTTCTACAGTATGTTACACTCTGGCTGTGCAATCATTTACCCCAACTAAAACATGACATTTTTAATGCATTTGTTTTTTACGACTTACCTTTTTCTGCCCTCGAGGCCTGCTATCCAGCCAGTCTGCCATTTGCTCCTCAATCTCCTCAATAGTAGAAGCTTCCTCGTGCAATGGTACATAGGTAATACCTCCAGAATTAGGGGCTGTATACTCTGGGAACTCAGATTTTGGTTTCTTTACTTTAGGCCTTTTTTCTTCTGCAAGGTATAAAATGGCTTTTCAGCTTAAAAAATATTCTGTTGAAAGATCAATAGAAAAGCTTTTTTGCATTTTTTTTTTAAACTGACAAATAAGTAACAACTCGCACACTTAGATGACAACACAACATAACCAACAAATGGCATTTTTATCTTCAGTAAGAACATTTCAAACGCTGTAGTACACAGAAAGCATGAATTGCTCCAAGATAAAGGGACCTTCTTATTTTTAAATTTCCTCTCAACAAAGAAATGGATAACTGCCAATAAATCTCATAAAACTGCAGACACAACATCATAGCTCACAATGTCTATGCAAAGATTCACCCAGTAGGATAATATTTAGAATCAGCAGATTATCTATTCACACCTCTTGTCTTCTGCTGCAACACATTGCTTTAATGAGACCCCATGTTGCATTCCCTCAATTTGCAAATTGCCTCGAATTCCCGACCACTGTACTACTTCTGTCCCTAGAGGACACTGTGCACAGTCTCCGTTTTAAAGCAGATAGACATGCAGACAGATTAGCAATTAGGTCATGAAAAACAGGCAGTATAACACAGCTCCATGCCAATCCACATGATTTGCATTTACCCTCTCAAAAAGATGTTAATGCTACCATTAACTGTGCATCCCAACCATGATTCCCCACGTTAAGAAAACAACAGTTATGAGATACATAGCATCACCCTATTTAATTAATGGTGCCAAGGCTGTATCAGCAATTTTATGTATCCTGCAGCCATATGATTTTAATTTGCGACAATAGTTTGAAAGTAGTAATGCAATATTATTCTTGAGAATAAAGAACTTAGAAGTAAAAGTCCTCTTAACTGTGGAGCTCTTTTCCAAAGAGCACCAAATTTTCTGGTTCTAGTGCATACATTTAGGAAACTGATCTAATTAATTCAGTGGTGTACATTACAATAATTAATATTAATTCAACAAGAGTTAATTTATTCCAAAATCACTGCAGACACGAAGCGCATTGATAAGAATAGTGGTTCGGAAAACCAGTACCAATGTATTTTTTTTACATAATCTTTCACAATGAAGTAATGCAGATCGAAACAAATCTATTTTAACCAAATAAGATATTCATATACACCATTTTGCAAATTTAACATCCTATATTCTCTGGATGACACAGTATTCAGATCCCATCATGTTCAAGCCTTGAGGCTTTATTTTAAACACATTAATCAGAAAACTAACAAGACCCTTCAAACATCTTTCTCAAAAGTGAATAATTGAAAAGAGGAATTTCATGATTCTAAATTTCAGTGAGGGAAAGCTGAGCGGGTTGTGCCTACACTCATAGGAGTGTGAAAGAATAAGGAATGATCTTATTGAAAAAAGCAATCTGAGGGAGCACAACAAGATCCGTTCTATGTTCTAACAAGATGGATGTTGAGAGAATGTTTCCCCTTGTGGAGGAATATTGAATATGGGAACATGGCTTCAGAAGGGTTATCTACTAAAGGCAGAGATAGAGATGGGGAACTTGTTCTCTCAGCGAGTTGTGAATCCTGGGAATCCGTTAATCCAGAGAGCTGTGGAGGAATCATCAAATATATTTCGGGCTATAACAAAATCAAAGGATATGGGGTGCTGGCAAAAAAAAAAAAAATGGAGTCGAGGACGCAATCAGAACAGTTCTGACTGAGCAAACAATGAAAGGGCTATGTTGCCTATATCTCTTACGCGTTATGTTATGATTGTTTCAATCTAAATGTTCTCAAAATTAAAGATAAAGAATATTAGAAAATCCAGAGGAACCTTTTTTCCCCTGCTATCTAAATACAGTATGTTTGGAGACAATCTTATGCATCTTAAACAGATCCTGTTATAAAATAGATTTACAGAGCTAATTTTTGTCTGCAGCACCCAATAATGAGCTTGCTAAAATACTTTGGTGATTCATGAATTGATCACCCAGCCTCCAGGTTATGGTAAAATACTGGAGGTCAAGTTTTCAATGATAGTTCATTATCGAGTGACTGGGCTCTCTCCAGTGACAAAAACAATTCTATTTACACAGCACAGATGTTTCTTACTCTGCATTGCTTCAAACTGAGCTTGAGTCTCTGCCTCTTCTTGTTCCTTCACTTTCATTACTTTCCATTCCAGATAAAGATCTTTAATAGCCTGCAAGAAAAACATGTGCACTATATAAATTTATCCTGTGTTTATAATTATGAAACAAAAGTCCCTACTCATTTACGAGCTGGTACTTTTTTTTTTAAAAACCTTCCTAACATCATAACTCATATTGTATTGCATTTCTATATGAAAAAGAATGATATTGCACAGTCTAATTAAATAGATTTATCTATTGATTTTTGGGAAACGCATCAGTAAAAAGTTCTTGTATTTCCTTAGAAGATTTTGCAAAATATCCAAAAGTTAAAAAAAGAGTAAATGTTATAAATGGACCAATAACCCCAAATTACAATAGCATGCATTAAAACTGACACAAAGAACATGAGGAAAGTTAGCATTTGAAATACCATTGCAGTGAATGAAGTGAAGGTATTCTTCCGTACAACAACGAATCTATATAAATCACTAATCATGCTCCAAGCTTTCATATGGGGTTAATTAAAACCCATAGAGCATACATTCTAGGTCCCCTACTATATCCATGATTGTGCATCACATTAAGCTAGAAATTAAAAGTTTGCAGATTACACCACTGTGGTGGGCCAGATCATGAATAACGAATAGACGAAGTACAGGAAGGAGATGGAGAGTTTGGACAAGAAGAAGGAGCAAGTTATTGACTTCAGGAAGTGTGGTGGGGTACATCCACAATTAACATCAATGGTGCCAAAGTGGAAACGGTTGAGAACTTAAAGTTCCTTTGCGTTAGTATTACCAATGATCTGTTGTGGTCTAACCACATTGAAACGACAGCCAAGGTGGCACAATAATGCTTCTACTTCCCGAGGAGACGGAAGAAATTCGGCACATCTCCAATGAGTTTTACAAACTTCTATAGATGCACCATAGAATGCATACTGTCAGTTTGCACCACTGCTTGTTTTGGGAACTGCTCTGCCCAGGACAGCAAGAACTTGCAGAGACTTGTAGATGTAGCCCAGCACCTCACACAGATCAGACTTCCCATCATTGACTCCATCTATAGTTTACACTGCCTTGGAAACGATACGATACACTTTATTCATCCCTGGAAGGATATTGGTCTGGCGACAGTCACAACACACAAGGTATACAAAAACTTGAAATTAAAAGTGAAAACAAAACGAAAACCGACTGTTAGCTGGCTGCCGTGTGCACAGCGCCTTCAGCTGAACAAGCGAACAATCAAATAAACAAATACAGACTTATCCCCTGGGCAGCGGATTCTAAACTAGAATGCCCCCCTGTCCCCCCCCCCCCCCCCCACGAGGGGTCCTCAATTGTTTTTCACGGCGGTTTCCCCACGCCTGTCCTCCATTGTCTTCCCCTCCCGATGTTGGGGGAGTCCAGAACAAGTTTGGCCAGAACAGTTTCAGAATAAGATGCAGCCCATTTAGAACTGCGATGAGAAAATGTTTTCAAACAGAGTTGTGAATTTGTGGAATTCTCTGCCTCAGAAGGCTGTGGAGGCCGATTCACTGGATGCATTCAAAAGAGAGTTAGATAGAGCTCTTAGGGCTAGTGGAATCAAGGGGTATGAGGTGAAGGCAGGAACGGGGATCTGATTGTGGATGATCAGCCATGATCACATTGAATGGCGGTGCTGGCTCGAAGGGCCTACTACTGCACCAATTGTCTATGTATCTCATGCTCATCGACCGCGAGGCCCCACCGCCATCAAAGCTTCCGCCGCCTCCGCCCACGATGAGTCTCCTGCTGCCATCATGGCTCCTTCGGCCCAGATAGGCCTGGCCGCCTGGCTTCACCACAGTCCCCTGGGAGGCCTATAGGGCGAGTCGAGCCTTCCGGGGCACATTCCGGTCGTCGTCTGGGGCGCAGTTGATTGGCGGGTGGATCGGGACCGCGCAGCTTCCCGGGACACTCCCACCACGCAAACATAATCCAACACAAAAAGGAGCCAGCATAATCATAGACTTGCCCCACCTAGTCATTCCTTCTTCTCCCTGCACCCATGTGGCAGAAGCTTAAAAGGGTCCACCACCACTCAGGAACAGTTTCTTCCCCTCTTATTAGGATACTAAATGGTCCTACTATAAGTTAGCTACTATCCTTATCCTTACTATACTATTCTTATAGAAACTTACATCTTATAGAAACTTACAAAATTCTTAAGGGGTTGGACAGGCTAGATGCAGGAAGATTGTTCCCGATGTTGGGGAAGTCCAGGACAAGGGTCACAGCTTAAGGATAAGGGGGAAATCCTTTAAAACCGAGATGAGAAGAACTTTTTTCACACAGAGAGTGGTGAATCTCTGGAACTCTCTGCCGCAGAGGGTAGTCGAGGCCAGTTCATTGGCTATATTTAAGAGGGAGTTAGATGTGTCACTTGTGGCGAAGGGGATCAGAGGGTATGGAGAGAAGGCAGGTACGGGATACCGAGTTGGATGATCAGCCATGATCATATTGAATGGCGGTGCAGGCTCGAAGGGCCGAATGGCCTACTCCTGCACATAATTTCTATGTTTCCATGTTTCTATCCGATTCACCTTTAGCACATTGGAACTGATGTACTATATTACTATGTAATATATGCTGAGAGCTATATTCTATACTGTATCATGTTCATAAGGGATAGGAGTAGAATTAGGCCATTCAGCCCATCTACTCCACCATTCAGTCATGGCTGATCTATCTCTCCCTCCTAATCCCATTCTGCCTTCTCCCCATAACCTCCGACACCTGTACTAATCAACAATCTATCTATCTCTGCTTAAAACATATCCACTGACTTGGTCTCCACAGCCTTCTGTGGTAAAGAATTCCAAGATTCACCACCATCTGACTAAAGGAAATTCTCCTCATCTTCTTCCTAAAAGAAAGTCCTTTAATTCCGAGGCTATGATCTCTAATCCTCGACTCTCCCACTAGAAACATCATCTCCACATCCACTCTATACGAACCTTTCACTATTCTCTATGTTTCAATGAGGTCCCCCCTCATTCTTCTAAACTCCAGCGAATACCAGCCCAATGCCAATAAAAGCTCATCATAGGTTAACCCACTCATTCTTTTGGGATCATTCTTGTAAACCCCTGGATCCTCTCCAGAGCCAGCACATCAATTCCTCAGATATAGCGTCCCAAATTGTTCACAATATTGAGCATTGAGTTTACTTTCTTTACCACTGATTCGACTTGCAGATTAACTTTTTGAGAATCATGCACCAGCACTCACAAGTCCCTTAGCACCTCCGATTTCTGGATTCTCTCCCCATTTAGAAAATAGTCTACGCCTTTATTCCTACTACCAAAATGCATGACTCTACACTTTGTTACACTATATTCCATCTGCCACTTCTCTGCACTCTCCTAACCTGTCCTAGTCCTTCTGCAGAATCCTCGTTTTCTCTACACTACCTGCCCCTCCACCTATTTTCGTATCATCCGCAAACTTTTCCACAAAGCCTTCAATCCCCTCGTCCAAATCATTGATGTACAACGTGAAGAGCAGCGGCCCCAGCACCGACACTTGAGGAACTCCACTAGTCACTGGCAGCCAAACAAAAAATCCCCCCTTTATTGCCACTCTTTGTCATCTGCCATCCAGCCAACCTGCTATCCATTCTAGTATCTGCCCCCAGGCATCTTACTTAGTAGCCTAGTGAAGCACCCTATCAAAGGCTTTCTGAAAATCTAAGTAAACAACCTCTACCGACTCTCCTTTGTCTGTCCTATTTACTTCTTTAAAGAATTCCAGCAAATTTGTCAAGCGAGACTTTCCCTTCACAAAGCCATGCCTATTTTCTCATGAATTTCAAAGTACGCCGCAACCTCATCCTTTACAATAGACTCTAAGATCTTACCAACCACTGAAATCAGTCGTATCGGCCTATAGGTTCCAATATTCTGTCTTACTCCCTTTTTGTGCACTTGGATAATATTGGCAATTTACCGATCATTTGGGACCGCTCCCAACTCTAGTGATTCTTGAAAAATATCACTTTCAATGCCTCCACAATCTCTAGAGCCACCTCGTTCAGAACCCTAGGGTGCAGTCCATCCGGTCCAGGTGACTTATCCACCTTCAGCCCTTTTAGCTTCCCATGCACCTTCTCCCTAGTAATAGCCACTTGAATAACTTTTAATAATCCTTTACTCTTGAATTTACAGTGCGCAGCAACAGCTTCAAGTGAAGACTGATGCAACTTCCATTTCCACAGATAGCTTCAATACACGAAGTTGAAATGGTTTGCATTTACATAAAAGTATTATTAAATCTCAATAAAGCAGCCAATACAATCAGCTGCACGCGGCAGGCTGCCGTTTCAGCCATTTTGTAGAGTATGGCCTAAACTTTGGAAAGGGACATTCCATCAGACCAGTAACAGCTGCTTCCACCCCGACTCTTGAATATCAGACGTTGCTCAATGTCTTCCTCTGTGAAGATCGATGCAATTCTGATTTCCCAAACCTATTGTACTCGAGTTCTCTAATGCTATATTCTGCATACAAGTATTTTTTAATCTCAGTGGCAGCCATTATGCATGGCTATTTACAGCCTTTGATATATTATGGGTTAACTTTTGAAAGGACATGCCAACAAACTCTTCACTGTATCTGGGTACACAGGACAATGATTTTCCAATACCAGATTGGAAGCAATTCTGATCTCCCTTCATATGCTCATTGTAGACCTTTGTTATCTACACTCTCTCTAATGCTATATTCTGCAATCTGGTATTTTGCACTTTGTAGTGTATTTGTGCATGGCTCGATTGTATTGATATATTATGGGTTAACTTGATTGCATGCAAACAAAACTCTTCCCTGTATCTAGGTACACAGGACAATGATTTTCCAATAATAAATTCCACAGATTCACCATCCTCCAGCTAAATAAATTCCTTCTCATCTCCATTCTAAATATACATTCTGTTATTCTGAGTTTGTGCCCTCTGGTCTAGGACTACTTGGGCCTTGAATTGTTGGGAAGGAGGGTGGTCGGAGAGGTGTTATACTCTTGGTTGTTTTACAACCACAGGAGAAGGGGGCTGATTGGTGGAAATGGTAGAGTGAACCAGACAGTCATAAAGGGAATGGTCTCTTCAGAATGATGTCAGCAGAGGAAAAGGTAAAATAATCTGGTGGTGAATCGCATTGAAAGTGGTTGAAATTACGAATGTTGACCTCAGACGTCATTAAGATGTGAACGTGAAGAGGAAACCCAAGGCTCTTCCGGAGAACTGATCATTTAGAATCAGAGGGAAAGATCAGAAGCAGATAATGAAAAGATAGTGGATGTAGAACTGGGAAGAAAGATGATGCCAGGGAAACGTGAAGGGGATAAATCACATGGGTATTAAAATTCATGGGGTTATTGGAGTCAAAATCCATTCAGATGTGGTTGAAGCTGAGGCCTTACCCAAGGGATGATTGCTTGGGATCAGGAAAGGACAGATCGGAAAGGAAAGTGAAAGAGAAAAAATGGCAGAGCTGGGAGCAGAGAATAGCGAATTCATTAAGGTCGGGATCTAGGAAAGAAAGCCAAGGCCTCTGCTGAGAAGTCTGCATACGCCTTCCCAACTAGTGTACTGCATACAGGATTCCTCTACAAAATCCCAAATGCAGAAAGGGCGATTGTTTGCAGGGTGTATTCATTAGGCAGGGAAGATCTCGAGCTTCTCGAACATGCTACTTTACCCTGAGGAGGTGAAGTCATTTCATCTGTCTCCTCAGATCCCAGGTGAAAATCTACCGCTGCACCATCGAGGGCATCCTTTAAGGCTGTATCACAGAAGGTTTGGCAACTGCTCTTTACCGACCGGAAAGCACTGCAGAGGGTACCGAAAATGCCAACGCAGGAAGTAGGTGGAAGCAGATCCAAAAGCAAGCGCTGTCTGCGGAGGGCGCTCAGCATCGCCAAGGACTGACACAAACATGTTGACTGTTATGTGGACCACATGCGGGAAGCGCTGTGTTAAATCCGTATTTGTGAACCTGCAGGTGGTCAAGGACCTTCTTTTACGGTTCTATGTCACTCTAATCAACAAAATACCTCGGTTGACTGAAAATCACCACCCCCCCCCCCCCCAAACAATCAGCATTTCCAACATTTTTTGCTATTATTTCAGATTTGCATCACCTGCAATTTGTTTTTATACATTTTCAATTACATTGCTAATTGTCTCTTGACAGCATTGTCAATCACAACTATCACCCCTTCACTCAGGATGGAGAATGAGGTAGCAACTTGGATTGGATTTGTCCTGGTAAATACAAATAGGTACACCTGGGCAATATTCCACATAGGGGAATAGATGGCAGTACTTGAACAGCATGGTGAGAGCGGCAGCTACCTTTAGAGCACAACGTTTCAGCATTGCAACAGAATGCTGTTAGGTCTCAATGCCTTTGCTGTATCTACTGAAGTGTCCAAAAGTTTTGTATCAATGAACCATGATGGCAGACCTCAACAGGTTGAGAGATGGTGGACCCACATTTCGGGCCAAAGATGTGCTACTTACATTGACATATTGGTCGGCACTGACAGTGTGGGCCGAAGGACCTGTGCTTTACGGTTCTATGTTCAATGTAATGATAAAAATTAGTTGACCTGAAATGGTAATATGGTTTCTTTTTTCATCCAATTAGCATTTCCAACATTTTTTGCTATTATTTCAGATTTGCATCACCTGCAATTTGTTTGGGATGTCAATTACATTGCTAATGTCTCTTGACAGCATTGTGGAATCAGACTATCACCCCTTCACTCTAGAATTTAGAATGAGAGGGCAACTTGGATTGGAAACTGTCCTGGTAAATACAAAGGGGTTGGACAGGGGGGCTAGATGCAGGACTTGTTCAGCATGATGTTAGGGAAGTCCTTTAGGACAAGGGGTTTCAGCTTGCAAGGAATGCTGGGGGGTCTCAATCCTTTGCTGTATCTACTGAAGTATCCATTTTTTAAAATTATATCATGGCACCTGATGGTGTGAACCTCAAGAGGCAGAGTTGGAGCACCCATTGAGTTTCTAGCCAAAGATTGCTACTAACATTCTGCAATGGCAGGACCCAGCAGGTGACTGCAAAAATAGAAGTTTAGCCTTGTTTCTTTGTTCAAGTTCACATATATTGCCACATGCACCAATTAAGGTACAGTGGAATTTGAGTTGCCATGCAGCTATACAAAGGAGCACAATACACAATAGAATATAACATGAACATCCCCCACAGTGGAATCAACATTATTCACTGTGATGGAAGGCAATAACTTTGTCAGTCCTCCTCCTTTGTTCATCTGTGGTCGGGGCCATGAACCCTCTGCAGTCGCCGCTACGGATGGCCCGATGTACAGGCCCTCTCGTCGGGATGCTCGAAACTCTGACTTCAGGATAGACGGACACTCCGCGGCTTAGAGGTCCCGAATCAGCAGCTGGCAACATCCTCGTAAATTGATTGTGAAGACATATCAACTGTTTAAGATCTCTATTGTTTAGACACATCAACTGTTTAAGATAGCAATTGTTAGCTCAATTCATTTTGAGTTTAGAAGGTTCTTAATCTCATTCTATGTTCTTCTTTACAACATTCGTGGCTATAATTTACTGATTTTTAAAACCCATCCACTCTTTGTGCATACCACTCTTTTCGGCAAAGGTGTATTGTGATGGCATTCTTCATTCGGGTTCCAATAAATAGGACAAAGCCGATTACGAATTATGTAGACTAACCAAAGTTTTCTGCTGCTGAAGCTCGACGTCTAACTTCTGGTTCTCAATGCTGTGGATATAAAGGCCAGCATTCCTTAAGCCTTTTGGACCCTTCTCTACCTGTCAATTACTTTAAAAAATAGTAGCTTCAAATCCACAAGCTTCTTTGGGACCTACAATGTTCCCATCTTTTCACAACTGAAAAAATACTCTAGCCTTTTGATATCAAACCTCACACGAGCCTACAAGAAAATCCATCCACAGTTTCGATCAGAAACGTCACAAAAAAAATTTCTCCAGAGATACTGCCTGACCCGCTAGCCAATGATAGGTGGATAGGGGGTTTCTGCGGGAACAGATTGGATTCGAGGATGGTGTGCTGCCTTCCTGATGCCAGGTTCCAGGATGTCACGGACAGAGTGCAGAAAATCCTCAATGGCGAAGGTGAACAGCCGGAAGTGGTAGTGCATGTCGGCACAAACGATGTCGGAAAGAAGGGAATTAATATTCTGCAGCGTGACTTTATAGAGAGCTCGGAAAAATGCTGAAAAGCAGGACCTCCAGGGTTGTTATCTCCGGTTTGCTTCCAGTTCCTCGTGCTGGCGAGAGCAGGAACAGGGAGATACCGGACCTGAATGTGTGGCTGAGGAACTGATGCAGGGGGCAGGAATTTAGATTCTTAGATCACTGGGATCAGTTTTGGAATAAGGGGGAACTGTACAAAAACGACGGATTACACCTTAACAGGTGGGAGACCAGCATTCTGGCAGGCAGGTTTGTCACTACTACACGGGTGGTTTTAAACTGAATAAGGGGGGTGGGGTGTCAAATGGGATAGTCGAGGACAGAGTTAGAGGGAAAGATAGTAAACGGATGGTTAATGACACCAGAATTAATGGGAAAGGAAGCTCACAAAGGGATAGAAGTGCATGGCCAAGTGTAATAGGGATCGATGTGAAAAGTGAGATGCGTAAGGAATTAAAAGTATTGTATATGAATGCGTGAAATATAAGAAGTAAAGTAGATGAGTTTGAGGCTCAGTTAGAGGTTGGTAGATATGACTGTGGGGATTACTGAGATGTGGCTGCAGGAGGATCGGGCCTGGGAACGTAAGATTCAGGGTTATTCATCCTATAGAAAGGACAGGCAGGTGGGCAGCTCTGCTGGTGAGGGATGGAATTCAGTCCCTTGCGAGGGGAGATATAGGGACTGACGAGGTAGAGTCACTGTGGATTAAGTTGAGGAATTGTAAAGGCAAGAAGACACTAATTGGTGTTATGTACAGACCCCCCAAATAGTAGCCCGGATGTAGGGTGCAAGTTGCAGCAGGAGTTAAAACTGGCATGTAACAAAGGTAATGCCACTGTGGTGATGGGGGATATCAATATGGAGGTAGACTGGGAAAATCAGGTTGAAATTATTATGGGCAACAAGGAAATGGCAGAAGAGTTGAACAGGTACTTCGGATATGTCTTCATTAAGGAAGACACAAACAATCTCCCAGATGTACTAGAGGACAGAGGATCTAAAGGGGTAGACAAACTGAAATAAATTTTTATTAGGCGAGAAATAGTATTGGGTAGGCCAATGGGACTGAAGGATGATAAATCCCCTGGGACTGATGGTCTGCATCCCAGGGTCCTCAGGGAGGTGGCTCTAGAAAAAGTGGACGCATTAGTGATTATTTTTCAATGTTCAATAGATTCAGGATCAGTCTCTGCGGATTGGAGGATAGCTAATGTTATCCCACTTTTCAAGAAAGGAGCGAGAGAGAAAACGGGGAATTACAGACCAGTTAGCCTGACTTCGGTGGTGGGAAAGATGCTGGAGTCAATTATTAAAGAGGTAATAATGGGGCATTTGGATAGCATCAAAATGATTAGTCCAAGTCAACATGGATTTATGAAAGGGAAATCATGCTTGACTAATCTTCTGGAATTTTTTGAGGATGTGACAAGTAAAATGGATGAAGGGATGCCAGTGGATGTAGTGTATCTAAACTTCCAGAAAGCCTTTGATAAAGTCCCGCACGGGAGACTAGGTGACTAAAATTTGAGCACATGGTATTGGGGGTAGGGTGTTGACATGGATAAAAAATTGGTTGGCAGACCAGAAGCAAAGAGTAGGAGTGAACGGGTCCTTTTCAGAATAGCAGGCAGTGGCGAGTGGAGTGCCGCAATGCTCGGTGTTGGGGCCGCAACTGTTTACCATATATATTAATGATTTGGAAGAGGGAATTAGGAGCAACACTAGCAAGTTTGCAGATGACACAAAGCTGGGTGGCAGTGTGAATTGTGAAGAGGATGTTAGGAGGTTGCAGGGTGACCTGGACAGGTTGAGTGAGTGGGCAGATGCATGGCAGATGCAGTTATAATATAGATAAATGTGAGGTTATCCACTTTGGCGGCAAAAACAAGCGGGCAATTATTATCTCAATGGGGTTAGGTAAGGGGGAGGTGCAGCGAGACCTGGGCGTCCTTGTCACTGAAAGTTGGCGTGCAGGTACAGCAGGCAGTGAAGAAAGCTAATGGAATGATGGCCTTCATAACAAGAGGATTTCAGTATAGGAGTAAAGAGGTTCTTTTGCAGTTGTATAGGGCTCTGGTGAGACCACATCTGGAGTATTGTGTACAGTTTTGGTCTCCTAATTTGAGGAAGGACATCCTTGTGAATGAGGCAGTGCAACGTAGGTTCACGAGATTGATCCCTGGGATGACGGGACTGTCATACGAAGAAAGACTGAAAAGACTAGGCTTGTATGCACTGGAGTTTAGAAGGATGAGGGGGAATCTTATAGAAACATAAAATTATAAAAGGACTGGACAAGCTAGATGCAGGAACAATGCTCCCAATGTTGGGCAAGTCCAGATCCAGGGGCCAGTCTTAGAATAAAGGGGTTAATTTAAGACTGAGATGAGAAAAAATGTTTTCACCCAGAGAGTTGTGAATTTATGGAATTCCCTGCCACAGAGGGCAGTGGAGGCCAAGTCACTGGATGTATTTAAGAGAGAGTTAGATAGAGCTCTAGGGGCTAGTGGAGTCAAGGGATTTGGGGAGAAGGCAGGCACGGGTTATTGATAGGGGATGATCAGCCATGATCACAATGAATGGTGGTGCTGGCTCTAAGGGCTGAATGGCCTCCTCCTGCACCTATTTTCTATGCTTCTATGAGAGGAGTGTTATCAAATTGAAGAATTGCAGCATTGGCATGTTGTTTACAAATCAAGTCTTCACCAAATAGGTCAAGATTCATCGGACATAATCTATCCATCACTAATTCATATTGGCTATTAATATTCTTAACTCTAGATTCCAGTAAATCCCTGACAACAGGTGTTGTGTTATAATGTCCTGGTTTCTCTCATAACTTCAAGGCATCCCACAATTTTCTAATCCATCATTTGCAAATCAACCACAACACATGACTGGCCAGAATTTGCTCCCGTAAAGGCGTCATTCCTTCTGGCCTTGTTTTCTTTATTACTTTTAGTTATTTTTGTCACATTCATTTTGGTAGGTTCTCCACAGTAATTAGTAATGCTAATTATTCAGATTTACTTTGTTTTGTAATTTACAATATCAGTTAAAAGGATTTGCATCGCTCTCTTCCCAATTGTAATTTTTAAAAAAATCAATTACAAGTTCCTTTTGTTAACGCCAACACTAATTGTCGAATTGTCGCCTTGTGTTCTTCGAATCTCAGTCATCATAATTTGTTACCTTTTACATTTTTGCACATATTTTGTTTCAGCTTTACCTTGTGGTCGGTGGGGGCGCAGCAAGCCAGCAGCCCTGCCAGCAGCGCGTTAGTTCTTTCTACTTTTTTAGTTTTTTTTTTAGTATGTCCTAATGTATGTTTTTAATTTTTCTTTGTGTGTCTTGTGTGGGGGTGGTGTGGGGGTGGGGGGGAAACCGTTTTGGTCGCCTCCTCCACGGAGCGGCGACATTTTCCATGTCGCCTCCCCCGTGGCCTAACATCAAGGATCAGTGCGGCCTTTCCCGGAGACGAGCCCGGGGCTTCAGCGTGGACTCTTTCGTCGCGGAGCAGGCGAGTCTTCGCCGGGGGTCGCCAGAGGGGAGCGTCCGGTCGCTGGCCCACGGCAGCCTGAAGCCGCGATCTGCGGAGCTCCAGCTGGCGCAGCGTCCGCAGCCTGGGATCCCTCCTTGGGGACCCGGGAGGAGAAGAGCTCCGACCGCCGGCCCGCTGCCTACATCATCCAGAAGCCGTGAACTGCGGTGCTTACGGCTGGCGCGGCGTCTGCTGCCTGGATCCCTCGTTGGGGACCCTGGAGGAGAAGAGCTCCGACCGCCGGCCAACTTCTAACCGCGGGTGCGGCGTGGACTTACCATCAGGAGCTGGGTCCCTCGCCGGGGACCCCTGGAGAGGAGCTCCGACTGCCGGTCCTGCGGTCTGCGGTGCTTCCGGCTGCGGGGACTTTAGATCTTTGACAGCCGGCCTGCGGCCTACACCAACCTGAAGCTGTGGTCTCAGATAGAGTAGCACCGATTCAGGACTTTACCTGGTCTACACATCTGGACGCTCGCAGTGGCGACTGCGGAGGGTTGAGGACTCGACCATGGGGGAAATAGAGGAGGACTGGCCAAATTTTATGCCTTCCACCACAGTGATGAATGCTGTGGTGGATGTTTATGTTAAATTTTTATTGTGATTTTGTGTGTTCTTTTTTTCATTGTACCGCTGCTGGCAAATTCATTTCACTTGCACTTTATGTGCAAGTGATGAATAAAACTAGAGTTACTGGTGCTGTTCATGCACTATATGTTATTAACTAAATCTGGCTCATTATTCATAGCTAATTGGATTACTTGGATAGGAAAGGAGTAAATGGTTACGGGCCTAATGGGCAAATGGGATTAGAGTAAAAATGCATCATATTCGGCGTGGACAAGATGGGCTGAAGGGCCAATTTCTACGATAATTAATTCTGACTAATTCTAAATGTGACCGTTTCATTTTAATTCTGATATACTTTTGTAAGATCTTAACTGAACAGTTATAAAATTCACTACTTCGTCAAGAACTTGTTCACTCGTTAAAATTATAAATATGAAACAAACCCAGCTCTGCATTATGCACTGAATTGAATCACAGCTGCTTATCAGGGGGTTATATGCAATTTTAACTCACAACCAAGTCACTCAATTCTACCCATGTCTGCTTGCATCTCATTCCATCAGCAGTTTCCAATCTTCGGGTCACAACCAATCTGAGATCACAAAGATCTTTAACAAGATAATATCATTTGTATTTAATTGTTCACATCTAGGATCGATGATTTACTGTCAATGGCATTTTCCTATTCAGTGGAGTGTTAAAATAATCCACTTACAGTATAAAGACTCAAAAGGCCATTGCAACACATACTTATCACACTTTGCTTGTGGCATTGTGGGATAACACAAATATTCCAGGGTTGTGGTAATGAAAAGGTTGGGAAGTGCTGCCTTATCATTGAAATGATTTCATTCTTAATAAGACTGCTCGTCACTTCACCGTTTTTCTCTAATTAGCTACTTCTCCTGTGGTTTTTAATTCCTTAAGGGAATTACATAAAGAAATAATCACTGAATATTTTATTTGCCATTGCTTATCCTCTAATCGAATTCTGAAATCTAACTCTGCCGATATGTCTCTTGCTTCCAAATTGACTTTAAATTTAAAGACCCTAGGATCAGACCCAACCTCAATTTCAAACTAATTATGAAA
This sequence comes from Leucoraja erinaceus, assembly GCF_028641065.1. Taxonomy (NCBI): domain Eukaryota; kingdom Metazoa; phylum Chordata; class Chondrichthyes; order Rajiformes; family Rajidae; genus Leucoraja; species Leucoraja erinaceus. The sequence continues at coordinate 20,726,030 of NC_073378.1, read as the reverse complement.
TTCCGTTATATTAATGATCAAAGAATCCTTTCCTGTAAAGTTACTAATTAAACTTCTCCAGAGATGCTGCCCGACCCGCTGGGTTACTCCAGCACTTGGGAGTCTATTTTGTAAAACCAGCATCTGCAGTTCCTGGTTTCCTCATATCAATAATTGATCTTTGATAGGTCAAAATGATTCAAAACAATAAAAGCTGACGAGACTGTATCCAGAAATGCTCAAGTACAAAAGGAAGATTTCCTCTCTCCAGCACGCTTACAGGGTCTGCCATCAACTGTATACTTTGCTCACCAACACCTCATACTTGCCAGATGTTCCTGGGCTTGAGCTATGCTGTGAGAAAAGTAACGTTGTTATTGCAATTCTGATCCTCTCTATACACTAACATTCTTAAGAAACCTCATGTTATAGAAAATCAAGTTATAAAAACAATTGTGTAAATGGGGATAAAGGGCATTAGGGGCTAGAATGTTTCAGACTTGCAAGAAAAAAGTTATTTCTACCGCATATTTAAAAAATAAAGCTATTATAAAATTAAAATAAATATAGCTACATCTACTTTTGTAACTGCACACTGAAAATATTAAAGACTGGATGTTACATTGTTTAACGGAGTATCATTGCAAATGTGTCAATAGAAGAAATTCATGTCAATTTCAATGAAAACTTGCAATGAACTTTTTTTTCCTGGATTGTTGTATTTAAAGACAGTGTTTTATCTGTTTGCCAATTTGCAAAGCAACTCTTAAGTGGTTCCCTAGCTCTCAATAGAAATTGTGTTATAACCAATCTTGCCTACATAATACATATAGCGCTGCTCAAATCAAAATCACATTATATCTAATTTTCATTACAAAAATACATGTAATAGCAGAATTAGTTTATAAACAATGCGCAAAGAGGCCCTTCGGTCCACCAAGTCCATGCCGACCACCGATCCCCGTACACTAACATTATCCTACATACTAAGGACAACTTTACATTCATACCAAGCCGATTAACCTACAAACCTGTACTCTTTGGAGCGTGGGAGGAAACCGAAGATCGCGGAGAAAACCCACGCAGGTCATGGGGAGAACGTACAAACTCCATACAGACAAGCACACGTAATCAGGATCAAACCCAGGTCCCTGGCCCCGTAAGGCAGTAACTCTGCCGCTGTGCCACCACGCCCATATTATCTCTGCAATCAGGTTCATCCAACTTGTTATCCTTTATTCACATTTGTTTGCCAGGTACGTTTTCTCTAACGATAGCGATATCTTTTAGATACCTCCTCCTTTTGCCCCACGATTCTTGTAGAGATGACGTTATTGCCATCTACCAGAAACAGTTGTTCAGTATTTACAAAATTCTTATTTATGTTAACTTTCCAGACTAATCATCTAATATTTGTGCCATTCTTCCTATTTCCATAGAATCTCTAGTGTTTTTATATAACATAATTGTTTTTATATTTCTTGCTAGTTTACCCATGTAATATATTTTCTATGATTTGTATTAATGATTAACTTTCAAAATGATGTGATTCATAACAAATTATGGGGAAAACAGCAACTCAATTTCAAATAATGAACATAAATCTGTCTCCTCAGATCCTGGTGAACTTCTACCGCTGCACCATCGAGAGCATCCTTACCAACTGTATCACAGTATGGTATGGCAACTGCTCTGTCTCCGACCGGAAAGCATTGCAGAGGGTGGTGAAAATTGCCCAACGCATCACCGGTTCCTCACTCCCCTCCATTGAGTCTGTCCAAAGCAAGCGTTGTCTGCGAAGGGTGCTCAGCATCATCAAGGACTGCTCTCACCCCAACCACAGACTGTTTACCCTCCTACCATCCGGGAGGTGCTACAGGTCTCTCCGTTGCCGGACCAGCAGGTCCAGGAACAGCTTCTACCCTGCGGCTGTTACATTACTCAACACTGTACCTCGGTGATTGCCAATCACCCCACCCCCGGACACTCCTTCCACCAGGAAAAAATATAATTGCACTACTATGACTGTATGCACGTAAATATATTTATTTATTGCTCATATTCTATGTCGCTCTTCTAGGGAGATGCTAACTGCATTTCGTTGTCTCTGTACTGTACACTGCACAATGACAATAAAGTTTAAATCTGAATCGGATAAATGCAAAGTGTAAGACACTGAAGCCGTTTTAACGAACATATTTCCACCTGTTAAGTCAATAAAGATAAAGGCTATAAAGCCAGTAATAGTTAATCTATTAAGATGCGCAGAGCATACAACAGTCTTAAATTTGCTCATTCCTTAGAAGTCATTGGCATCCACTGATTATTAAGAGAGAAATACAACTTCCAGATTCATGTCCTAAATCCAACACTCAGTGTCTGTATTTATCTACTGTAAAATAATTGTTATTAACTCTCTATCTATCTATATTTAAAACTCTGTGTGTGTCTGGCTGTGTGCGTTTCTGACTGCCAGCCTTTGATTCGTTGCTACACTAACACCCGACCCACAAACGCCCCGATTTTTTCCATTTTGGTAGAGATTTCACTTTTCATTCCAAGTATCCACTCCTCATTAAATTTCGTCGTGTTTATGTACACTTTTTTAATAAAATCCTTCTCCCCCCCCCACTCACTCATTTTGTCGCCTCCTGCTGGCCAACGACCATAACGGCTGCTGGCGCCTGCATCTCGCCTCAAAGACGCCATTTAAAAACAGCCGCACTGCTGATTCCTGGGCCGCTTAAGTTGGAGGACCACGTCTCCCATGGGGGCTACGAGTAGGGAACGGCTGCATTGGGGGAGCAGACCCAACGGGTCTGCACTTGGTATAGTAAACCATTAAAAGTCTTTCACAATCACCTCCATTCTAGGAAAACATTCTAAGTCTCTACTGCGAAGGAAAGAACTACAGAAGAGTCTGAAGAAGGGTTTTGGCCCAAAACGTTGCCCATTTCTTTCGCTCCATTGATGCTGCTGCACCCGCTGAGTTTCTCCAGCTTTTTTGTGTACCTTCAGCTGCAGTTTTCTTAAACAGATAGTTCATCAAGTCAAGTCAGTTTATTTGTCCATACACATACTTGAAATGAAAGTGGCATGCTCGCAGACTTTTGTGCAAAAGACAAACAACAAAACAACCAAACAAATTATAAACACAATCATAACACACATATTCTTTTACATAATAAATAATGGAAGGAAAAACGTTCAGTAGAGTTAGTCCCTGGTGAGATAGGCGTTTACAGTCCGAATTGCCTCTGGGAAGAAAGTTTGGAGCCAGTTGCTATGCGACTATGAGGACTGTACAGTTTGATCATAGATTTCAGTTGCTGTTTGGTTGTGTAACAGAAGACTATTTTCCTAATATTGACAATAACAGATTTTTGGATAACTTGCTTCTGCTTAATGGAAATGTTACATTAATTTCTGGGTAGGAAGCAGAGACAGGTAAATCAGCCAACACAGCAAAGATTCAGCTGGTCAAGTAACATTTGTAAAGAGGGAAAATGTTAATGCTTTAGGTCAACCTTTCATCTAATAATGTAAGCCAAGACTGTCATTGGAAGACCTGGGTGAAAATAAATATTTCTTGTATTTTTCAACAAATTCAAAATATCTGTCAGGTACATGAAATTCACCTGTATGGAACGGAGGCTCAAACATTTTTTAAAAGAACCCAAAATATTCTTCCTCCACAGTTGCTGGCTGATCAAAGTATTCCAGCATTTTCTGTTTTATTTTAGATTCCCAGCATCTGCAACTTTTTGCTTTTGAATCGAAAACTCTCTTTTAAAAAGCAAATTAAAATAGTCACCAAAAATATCTGTAAGCAGTTTTCAGTCACATGTGCCTCTGTTCCTGGTGGCGAATTTCATACACCTGCCAGTAATTTTCTGAATCAATCACGACCATATGGCAGGAGAATTTTTTTTTAAACCAAGTCATCACAATGACAGGTTTAGCTCACATCAGGCTGCTGCCAGATATCCAAGATCCAAATTTCAGAACAGGTGGCAAAAGTGTCTTTGAAGGTCAATGTTAAACTAGCTGCAAAACACAATTGAGGACAGGTGGTACCATCAGGCATTATGGAGTATATTTCACCATGAAAGTACACAACACAATGCTCAGCTCTTTTTGTCAAAGCATGGAATTACTCAAAACGGAAAAAAAAAAAAATAGGAGCTCAAGATAAAAATAAGCAGAGCTCAGCAACTGAGGCAGAGTTCTAATGAAGTGCTTCATTATTTGCAAACAAATTTTACATTTTAAAACCAGATTTACAGAAAAGTATATTTTTTAAAGGTGCTGTCAGATAGTTTCCAGGCTACATCGTGGGAGCTAAGTAACCTAAAATTAAAATATTAATGAGTGACAAGGAGCAATCAAGTTAGATTTAAGGAGGGCTGCATTGGGAGTGGAGGGCACAAGGAGGTCGGCACAACACCGAGGGAATTCTAGTCCTTTGGTCATACAGTTGTTGACACAGCTGCCTAAATACTTTGTCAGGGCTTACATGGAGGTGGTTACAGATGTGGAGAACTGGGGGGGAGCAACAATCTCGAAAGAAAGAGGATATCTTAGATATCTGAGCGTGGAGAGCCAAATCTTGTCAACGGATGCAATGGAGATGGAAAATTGAGAGCAAGGGATAGTATTTTTGCTAGAGGCAGGGTGGGAGGTGGTATAATGTGTTAGGGAATCTGTGCACTATTACATCCATGATTATTTAAATACAGATCTAACAGCATCGCGTGTTTCTTTTTTTACCTGATAGCACTGTGGTAATGATTTCAGAATGAAATAAAAGCAGATTCCTATCTTGCACGGCAACAGGTCCTGCCATTGAGGCTTTTCAATCGATCTGCAAAAAGGCAAGAATGAAATAAAATACAGATTACTCTGTGCAAAACCAAAGTGAAAGTTCAATGCAAGACTTTGGGACAGGTTGAGATTTTCCATTTTATAGGCCCATTCGTTACAAACACAGCCTTGGAGAAAAAATTATCAGCAGCAGAAATTGAAGAAGAGATTTTCACCTCGCAGGCTACCAGAACCACTGAATGAAAGTAGACAAAATGCTGGAGTAACTCAGCGGGAGAGGCAGCATCTCTGGAGAGAAGGAATGGGTGAAGTTTCGGGTCGAGACCCTTCTTCAGTCTGATTTTCAATATGGAAGTGCCCAGCAATTAAAGGATTTTTTCTAACCTACTCACTGGAAAGTGAGAAAGGGTACCACAAAGAATATGAGCAGGCAGGAAGAAGGTGGAAGGGCGAGGGAGGGAAAGCTGGGGGTGGGAGTCAAGAGCAGACAAATCAGACGAAGGGGCATGAGCAGACACGTGGGGTGTGAATGCACAAGCGAGGGGTTCCGCGGGCATCTGAGAGTGTGAGCACAAATGCAAGAGTACAAAACTCAGCATACAGGACAGATAAAAATAAAACAAGAAAGCCCAAACAGTCTGGGTCATGCTCGTGGGGAAATGGGTAGCTGGTGACCAGGCAGGAGGAAGATGGTTTAGTGAGCAGTGCTGTGCAGCCATGGCCCCACAATCTGGGTTGGGGGTAGAGCAAGCAGGGGTGGAGTGGAGAAGGTAGAGATGTGCCAAGACCATAGATGCATAGAATGAGTAGAGGAAATTGAAAAATGCAAAAGTCGGCATGGTGATCCTCGCTTGTTTATTTATTTATTTATTTATTAAAAAGTGTGCAACCACACTGGTTTTCCCCCTCTCATTGCATGCTTCTGCATAATGTGTGTGCATGCATGAGCAAATCCCACACACATTCACATTAGGCACCGATCTAATTTTCTGTACCAGTCTTAGGAATTGCTTTAAATTTAATCAATCTGATTATGTGCCTCTCTGATAAAGGGCAGTATAAAGACAGCTCTATTCTCCGAAACAGATGATCAATTTACACATTTTCCTATTGACAACCGATTTCAAAATTCACAATGCACAACATTTCAGTGTTTTGGGAATGGTATTTTTTGTCATTTAAAAAGCTTTTTTTTAATCCATAAAACATTAAAATAAAATCCTATGTAGTTTTAATCTGGGAAATAAAAAGCCATCAGTTATCAAGGCAGCTGCTCACCCTGCATATTCTACTATGCAAAAGGTCACATGGCCAACCTTTCTTCAGAGACCTGCATAGGTCTGACCCTGACAGCATGAATGATAGATAAGAACCAAGCATCAACACCAAATTTAATGTGGCCGCATTAAGAAGATTTCAAATAATTCTACATCCAACAATACGTTCTATGTTCATTTTACAAACTGTTTTTTCTGAGGATCACCATATATATGCATAACATTTGAGGGATTGTGTTTTAATGTTGCAATTGTTGAATAAAATCAACAGAAAACACTTCTGGATAGAAATACAGGCAGTATCACTTCCAAGCCCAATTCTATTCATTTTTTGGTCCAAATTCACAGATAAATTATCCATTTCAGTTCCAATGGAAATCTCCAAATTCTGGCAGATCCCACACTCATATAACCATATAGCCATATAACAATTACAGCACGGAAACAGGCCATCTCGGCCCTACAAGTCCATGCCGAACAATTTTTTTTCCCCTTAGTCCCACCTGCCCGCACTCATACCATAACCCTCCATTCCCTTCTCATCCATATGCCTATCCAATTTATTTTTAAATGATACCAATGAACCTGCCTCCACCACTTCCACTGGGAGCTCATTCCACACCGCCACCACTCTCTGCGTAAAGAAGTTCCCCCTCATATTACCCCTAAACTTCTGTCCCTTAATTCTGAAGTCATGTCCTCTTGTTTGAATCTTCCCTATTCTCAAGGGGAAAAGCTTGTCCACATCAACTCTGTCTATCCCTCTCATCATTTTAAAGGCCTCTATCAAGTCCCCCCTTAACCTTCTGCGCTCCAGAGAATAAAGACCTAACTATTCAACCTATCTCTGTAACTTAGTTGTTGAAACCCAGGCAACATTCTAGTAAATCTCCTCTGTACTCTCTCTATTTTGTTGACATCCTTCCTATAATTGGGCGACCAAAATTGTACACCATACTCCAGATTTGGTCTCACCAATGCCTTGTACAATTTTAACATTACATCCCAGCTTCTATACTCAATGCTCTGATTTATAAAGGCTAGCATACCAAAAGCTTTCTTTACCACCCTATCTATATGAGATTCCACCTTCAAGGAACTATGCACGGTTATACCCAGATCCCTCTGTTCAACTGTATTCTTCAATTCCCTACTCAGGGGTTCCTTCCCCTAACTTTATATTTATATCAAGATCTCATTGGGCACCAGTGGTTATATTGAAGAGCTTAAGTAGAAACAAGGAACTGCAGATGCTGGTTAATACACAAAATGACAAGTGGTGGTGTAACTCAGGAGGTCAGGCAGCATCACTGGAGAACATGGATAGGTAATGTTTCATGTTGAGACCTTTCTTCATACTCTGACTGAAGACATAGAAACATAGAAATTAGGTGCAGGAGTAGGCCATTCGGCCCTTCGAGCCTGCACCGCCATTCAATATGATCATGGCTGATCATCCAACTCAGTATCCCGTACCTGCCTTCTCTCCATACCCCCTGATCCCCTTAGCCACAAGGGCCACATCCAACTCCCTCTTAAATATAGCAGCGGGGACAGATTAATGTTTTGGATCAAGACAGATCTTGATCCAAAACATTACCTATCCATGTCACGTCCACTCACACATAGATCCTAATATTCACCACTCCCTAGAGAGAGGGGGGCAGAGAGGAAGGGGAAGGGGGGAGGTGGGGCAAAGAGGGAGGTGGGGCAGAGAGTGACGGGGGTGGGGGGCCCAGAGAGGGAGGCCCCCTCACACACACGAACCACCCGCCCCCACAAACAGTGGGTCCCTTCTAATGTAAGCTGTCAAAAAGATATAAACAATGTTTTAATAACAGCACAGGGGGGGGGGGGGGGGGGGGGGGGGGGGGGGGGGGGGGGGGGGGGGGGGGGGGGGGGGGGGGGGGGGGGGGGGGGGGGGGGGGGGGTGGGGGGGGGGGGGGGCTGGGGTGGGGGGGGGCAAGAGGCAGGTGGGCCTCGATTGGTAGGCATGTGGACATTGTGACGTCAGCAGCAGGCAAGCGGCGATTATTTTTTTTTTTAAGGTGAATTTTGTAAAGAATTTTATTCAAAATCTGGGGAAATAATTGACCGAATTTTGAGAGGAGTGCATTTCGGAAATCATAAGATACACCCCTACCGATATATGTAAAAATCTCCCCGTTTTTGCGTTTGCTTTTCGAGGAGAGACGATTCAAAGGACACACACCACACACACAGAGTTTTAAAAAGTATATAGAAGTAGAGCCAGGCTGTTTAGGCACTAAAAATCTCTGAAATAGGCAGGTATACTACATTAAATGACCAAAGTTGCCTGGTTGCACATAACTGCCACCATTTTTTCAAATTATCTGGTGTTAAACTATGCTACCGTTGTGAAAAACCTCTTTCTACCCCAGCCGAGGTCACTGGTGCATACCTGAAACAAGCTACAGACTCTACATTCATGTCGATATCTTGTGCATTACAACTACCTTTGAGAACTTTAGCTATGTTTTGTATTTCTTCAAGATCTGTGTTAGCTAAAATCACCCTCTCATATTTTCCTTGTATGTCTTCACCTACATCGCCAGGAACTTTAACTACAAAGTACAGCAAGTGAAGATGTAAACAACAAATGATCACATTGGCAACAAATCTCCCCACAGCATCAATTATCTAGTCTATTGAGATCTATATTTTGTTGCATGCAACTTCATCTCTAATTTTCTGCACAACAATGTTGAAGTTGCTGTCAACATATTTTTTCCGTAATGATGACTTGCTTGGTATAGGTGAAGAAATGTTCCTTCTGATGTAGGCGACTCAGTTTTGCAGGGTACATCAGTCCATATCTCAAATTTGGTATCTTCTTAAGGATTCCTATTGTCTCATTGAAAAGCGCTCTCCTCTTAACGACCTCTACAGGATAATCTCTGAATATACTGATCCTGTCGCCTTCAAATGAAAGATTTCTGTTGCCAGCAATTTTTGTCATGATGTCATCCAAAACATGGTCGTATTGCACCTTCAGTATCAGTATCACGGAGGTTTTTATTTCCCTCTTTGCCCTCTTTTAACACCAACAATTCTTAGATTCTGGCATTTCTGACGTCTCTCCAAGTCCATACATTTTTCAGTCACTTTATTCAATAAGTCTGTTAAACGCTTAGTCTCGGAGAGAATTCCTTTTGTAGTTTCAGCACATATCGGCAATTGACTAATTCAGCTATGTCTGCTGCGTGCTGATTTACTGTATCGATAATGGGATCCAACCTAGAGTTAAAGTTAGATTCCATCAGTTAAGTTTAACATTTACCTCTTCCATTTGTTTATTAAATTTTTCAGACATTTCTACCTTCCAGATAGACAATTCTTCTCGAACAGTCTGAACAGAAGCAGAGATTTCTTCTTTAAAATTTTTCAGTTCTTCTTTAAAGTTCATTTCTTCTTTAACATTTTTCAGTTCTTCACGAGCCCACGACTGGATGGAGAGAGGAATCACTCCGACTGAATGCCTCGCCAGCAGGCACGACCTCCCATGGCCAACTTGGAAGACCCTCAACAGATTACGAGTGGAGCAGGGGAGGTGCAAAGCACTTATGAAAGCATGGAACTACCAGGCAGAAGACACATGCAGCTGTGGAGCAGTACAGACAATGTCCCACCTACTGGAGTGTGACGACTCCCCCCCAGTGTAGCCCCCAGGACCTGGCTGAACCGACCGACCAGCTGTGACCTGCGCCAGATACTGGCAGAACGACATCTGAGATTGCAACGGACTCGAAGAAGAAGAAGTTCTTCTCTTATACTTGAGATTTCTCTTGAAATAAAAGTACGAAGGTCCAACATTTCAACTTTTTTAGTCTTTGTCTTCTGGACCCGTTTTGAAACCTCCTCCTGGGACGACGCTGAAATTGAGCCCAAGGCTTCAGTCAGGCCTACTTCTTCCACCGGTGGTTTAGTCCTACCGGGTTTCCTTGCCTGCCCTTTTGGGGGAATACGTTGTATCGACATTAAACCACCGGAATCGCGGTCTGATGATGTCACTCTCACCCGCAACACAAGCTGCCGGTGAGTTCTCAACAGGTCAGTCCCGTTTTTTTCTCCTAGTTTTCTTCGGATTTAGCGTGGAGCTAGCTGGCGCGTGCTCTACTCCAGCATAGCGCCACCGGAAGTGAATGAGTTCTACTGCAGTTTCGATAAACAGAAACTTAACCCTGGTAACCCCAACCAACACGTCACACCTACTGACAGCTTGACTCCAGTTTGCAAAGACTGGACCCTTCCCCACCTACTCCTCACCAATCACCACTTCACACCTACTTAAAGCATGACTCCAGTTTGCAAAGACTGGATCCTTTCCCAAGTACCCCTCTCCAATCACCACTAAACACCCACTTACAGCCGGGTTTCGCCCCGGTGGTGTAAATGTTCTTGCAAGTTACGTTAAAACGGCAAAAAAAAAGGCTGATTTAGGCACTCAATCGTGAAAAAGGCATTATCTTCCTGAAATCATCCAAAAAGGTATGAAAAGGCACATGGCATTTATGGCAAAATCCTGGCTCTAGTTATAAGGATAAGGATTATCCTAATTACATCCACTTACTTTGGTTCTCACATTTTTTACTCAGCTAATCATTTACTTTGCGCCAGGAATATTTATTACTTTTACCCAGATAATCTTTAAAGTGAGATGACTCAGCAAAAATAATTTAAGGGGAGGCGACGTTTATGAGGATTTCTGATAGGCACATGACTATGCAGAAGATGGATCATGTGCAGGCAGATGAGATTGGTTTATCTTAGCATCTAGTCCAGCGCAAGCATTGTCGGGCAAAGGGCATGATCCAGTGCTGTACTGGTCTGTGTTCTAACCAGGTAAATTCACTAGAAGCGCCAGTGGGCTATTAACTCGTGGACAACAGAAGTGGTATAGAGTCATAGAGTGATAGAGCGTTGAAACAGGACCTTTGACCCGACTTACCCACACCGGCCAACATGTCCCAGCTACACAAGTCCCACCTTCTGCGTTTGGCCTGTATAGCTCCAAACCTGTCCAATCGGCTTGTACTCGCTAGAATTTAGAAGATTGAGGGGGGAATCTTATAGAAACTTACAAAATTCTTAAGGGGTTGGACACGCTAGATGCAGGAAGATTGTTCCCGATGTTGGGGAAGTCCAGGACAAGGGGTCACAGTTTAAGGATAAGGGGGAAGTCTTTTAGGACTGAGGTGAGGAAAACTTTTTCACACAGAGAGTGGTGAATCTCTGGAATTCTCTGCCACAGAAGGTAGTTGAGGCCAGTTCATTGGCTATATTTAAGAGGGAGTTAGATGTGGCCCTTGTGGTTAAAGGGATCAGGGGGTATGGAGAAAAGGCAGGTACAGGATACCGAGTTGGATGATCAGCCATGATCATATTGAATGGCGGTGCAGGCTCCAAGGGCCGAATGGCCTAGTCCTGCACTTGTTTTCTATGTTTCTATGTAATCCATGTACCCGTCTAACTGTTTCTTAAATGTTGGGATAGTCTCTGCCTCAGCTAGCTCCTCTGGCAGCTTGTTCCATACGCCCACCATCCTTTGTGTGAAAAAGTTACCCCTCAGAATCCTATTAAATCTTTTCTCATTCACCTTAAACCAATGTCCTCGATTCGCCTACTCTAGGACTGTGCAACTACCCAATGTATTCCTCTCATGATTTTATACACCTCTATAAGATCATCCCTCATCCTGCTGTGCCCCAAGGAATAGTCCCAGTCTACTCAACCTCTCCCTATAGCTCACACCCTCTAGTCCCGACAACATCCTCGTAAATGAAAACAGAACATCTCACATAGCACCTGAGGAGATCTGCCATATGGAGAATAACGTGACAAGGAAAAGTCATGATAAAGACAAGGTGAAAATGATACTAACCAGAAGGGTTTTTGTCAATCAATATTCTAATTTATCAAGATCATTTAATTATACATTTACCAAAAACTATTATAGTCACAACTCCAGAAATGATTTCAGAACACCTGCAAAGCACTGAAAAAGATACATATTTATCTTTAATCTTTAATTTCAGTTACGAATAACTAATATTGTCATACAATAACATAACAGTCAAATATTAGAATTGGTCTATATCAAGCTACCTCTCATTTTTCTCAGGAACGCCAGCTTTTCCTTCATCTGCAGTTTTACCGCTCGTTTTCTTCTTTTTCTCTCGCTTCTTTTT